>NC_072856.1:26357272-26660303 GCF_028858705.1 Grus americana
ATGCTTTTCAGAAAGACTTGCTCAAATCTGTCTGGTTTTCTGTGCTTTCTCCAGGACTGCGTACTCATGCACTGTTGTGTTGTCCATTTTTCATGGTTGATTCATAGAGGATAACAGTCTACTAAATCTGACCCCCAGTGGAATTGTTCAAAAAGTGGTTTCTTCAGGCCTCCAGAGGCAAAACATCCTGTTCTGGTTCTAGTAAGAATCAGTATTACTTTCTAGCAGAATATGATTTTTCTACACTAGAAACATACCTGCAATGTAAAGCCAACAAAACTATATTTTTTCTTAAACTAGAGTTGAATTAATAATGGGCTTGTTCTGGAATCATAATCTACAGGAAACATTTTCTACTGCTGGTTCATATGCAAAAACATAAAGGCAGTATTCAAATCACTGAAAGCCAAGAGGAGATTCTTTAAAGTAGGAATTTTGCTATTTTGTTTTAACAGAATTAGGGAGCTTTTAAATTTTAAATTTTACTTCAGTCTTTCCCAAGAGAGAAAATGTGAAAAGTTAGTCTAAGAATAAATAGATTTAAAAAAAATAATTAAAGCAGATGTCACCACATTTCCTCTCATACATTCTCTGGGAGAGTGATCAGTATTTGCTTTAATTACCACCACCAAAGTAATTACTCCATTTGACAAGGTTAATTAAAAATAATTTAATAACACTGTCCCCTATTAGAGTGGGGAAATTGCACATGTAACAGAATCTTTAAAGGATTCACAGGTGTTTCTCAGTCTTTTTCAGGTGGTGGGTCCTAATTATAGTCCAGTCTACAAATTTATCAGCTCTAATGTATTTGATAGGTAAATCAATATATAGAGAAAAAGTTAAAGACTGAATCTTAGGTACTTGAAGCTTATTTCCATAATTTTTGGATCTGCTCCTAAATCTAAATTTTTTTAATCCAAACATTCTTGTTTAGTTGTTGCCTAAGCCTGTGAAACCTACAGTTCTTTAGGAGCCTTCCCATTAAGACTGAAAGTTCTCCAGGGACTTGCAGCTGTGCTTGTGTGCACGCTAAGATTGTCCACAGTCTGAGCACCTTTTTTGGTTTGGGTTTTTTTTTTTTTTTTTTTGGTAAGTCTTGCTGAGATCTGAAGAATGAAGCAGAGAAGGAATGTATCCGCAGTGGACCCAATGCGACCAGTGTGATCTACTCCCTCAGCCTCAGGGAGTCTAAAACTCATGACTTCAGAAAGTGCCCTACCTGATGTACTAAAGGCTATTCATGGGACTGAAGGCAGGCTGCAATCCTCCTCCTCCTCCTCCTCCTCACGTCATGCCTTGGTGCAGAGCTTCATCGTAAGATTATGGGGAGTGGAAGGAGAGCACAAGAGGGTGTGTGCTCAGCCTAGTCGCTAGCATGCTCACTCACCCGAGGTGGGTAGGAGTGTTGGGTTCTTACTGCAGAGCTTGTTTCAGTATTTTAGTATTAGCCAGGAAGTGCATAAATATGTAAATAGTCCTTGGGCAGTGAACCTGAATGCTCACCTCCCTGGAAGGTATCCCAGCTACTGGTCTCCAGCCTATGAATTCCTGATACAGTAGTCTTGAATTCTGTTACGCTTTGTGACACCTTCCCAAAGGAGGGTGGCAGGCACTACCACCATGAGTAGCTGGGTCTGCTGATCAATTGTTGCATCAGGAGGTAGCGCATGTGGATTTTAACCTCCTCAAAACAAAAAAATCTGCACCTGCCAACTCCTGCTGAGTGCCAGGCTGTTAGATGAAGTGCAGCTGCCATCTCCTCCTTCATTTGATAGATTTCAGAAGATAGCAAGCCACGGTTACAAAATGTAGTTGCCATGAGTATGGTCTTATCAATGTACAACAGCTGTACTGGGAACATTTACTGTAATTAGGCAGAGAAACACCTAGTTTCCTTTTTCTTAATTGGCCATAGTTGTGTGCTAGGCAGCAAGCTGATCTGTGTGCAAAATACCAGCAAGGCTAAAGCCGAGCCAGACAAAGAGGTTGCCATTATCTGTGCTCATCGCTACCCACTCTTGCTCATGGCAGTTACTTACTCAATCTAGTTGTCTACGACCTGTTTGCTACTCAACCTACTTGTGTGAAAATGGCCCTGATTAATTTATAGACTTCTAATTGTAAAGGTTTACCGTGGCCCCCTTTGCTTTGCTTGAATTAGGTTAAGGCGCAACCACCCACCCACGTCTGAGAAGCCACAGGCATGTAGATGCCTCTAGTATTAAGTGACAGCTGATTAGAAGTTTTCACTGGTGGATTTTTGAACATAAGCACCTGAAATCTCTAAGTCTAGCCTTACAATTTAAGCATATCATGGGTTTCATAGCTTTTTAAAATCTAAGCAAAGATGTGGCTAATTACTTAACTCTGTTCTAACAGTCGGGAAATGACTAGGCACTGCATTTGTAGCTTACAAATGGGGACAAGAAGAACATTGCTTTAATCTACTGATTCTAAAATGCTAAATGCAAAGAAACAATGTGCACTCAAACTGATGAACACTTCAGCAGGCTAAATGGTTGCATATTACAGTATGCAGACATTGCAGGGACCTCTGACATCAGGGCTATGCACTAAAGCTGAATTTCTACTGCCTGCATTTCATCTGCATATAATTATGATACTTTCTTGCCTTGGTCTGTCTTTCTCCATTTAAATCTTGCTGTTCAGGAGCTTTCATATTAAGGTGCTGCAACTTAGAATAAGATGCTGCTTAAACTTACTTAAGCATCTCTGTGTTATTGACTTCAGATAAATGCATTTCTCTCCCTCTTCCTAAAGTAAAAATTGAATAGTGTTCAACTGAAGGAAGGACATTTGCCATTTAGTTTCATTAGGGTGGTTTAGCTCAAGGGGAGACATCCCATGAAAAGCGATTATCTCAATTACGTGCCACAACCTTGAAAATGAAAGGAACACGGTTTTAACGTGACTGTTTTTTCTCTGTATGAATTACTATTCTCAGTCTTAATTTAAACAGCACTTCCTTAAAACTTTTTATTACCAATGTAATCTAATTACCTGCTATACTACAAAACGTCTACACAAGGGGGGGCTGTTACACATGAACTGAGGTTCCTCATGGAGCCTCTCCTGGACAAATCTGTTACAATAAATTCCACAAATGGACAGCAGATGTCAGCTCTCCAGCTCTGATTAAAAGAAGATCCTTAAAATTCTGTCTTGCTTCAGAGATTCCCTACAGTTTTATTAGTGCTTTCCTGAACTAATAATTTCATTTTGTTTCCCTGAGTATCATCAGGAAGAAAATTCATAATGGTGAGATATCAGCTATGGGTGTCATTTGCTTATAAACAAGGAACAGCTGTTCTAGGAGACAGCTACCAACAATAGAGATATGCACAATGTGCAGAAGAAAAAATACAGGAACAAAAGCATAGTAGCAGGAGAGACATAAAAGAGAGCACACATTAGGAGTAAAAATTTTGGGTGCTATTCCAGTAGGTCATTAGCTGACTGATAAGATCCATGTCACTCTTCTTTGCTTTAGTTTCTATAAAGAGAGGATAGTGATACTTACTTGGTTTTGTAGAGCTTTTCATAATCTACTTGTAAATGCTTAAGACTTAATTTTTTTTTCAGTGGACATACACCTTCTGATGAATCATGTTAAAGAACCAGAAAAACGCAACCAAATAGGAACACATGTGCACATCATGTGCAGATCAAAGCAGGTGTCTTCCTCTTCCTTTCCTCCCTTCACACAGCCTCCCATTCCTCAAAAAAGAAGGAAGTCACATATAATCCTCAATCCAGGCTTGTGTCTATTTCAGTAATCATTTTTTTCCCGGAAAAGCATCTGGAAATCCATCTTTCCTCCCTGCAACAAACAGGGCAAGTGGGATAAGAAGACAAAAGGCTTCCCCATCATATAATAAAAAGATCCCTTAAGGAAAATAATGGGAATGCCACTGCAGGAAGCATTTAAAGTTATGCTGATCAAAATAGTCACTTTTTAGTGAGGGAGAAAATTTGTGGTTTGATTATTAGGCAGAGTTATATTAGGAAGCCTCACGACTGCCATATTTTGATTGTCCATAATACTCACCTGGAACTCTGATGACAAGTATCTGTTGTACCACAGAAGTACTGTTCAAGAAAGCAATGAAGCTTACCGAACAATCACTTCCAGTCAATGGTTACCACATTGGCCTTAACATTCTCAGTAAAGACAAGTGTTTTGATCCTCAGTCCTCCGCAGACAACTTTTAAGATAACTTCTGTAAGAACATATAGTGAGTGACGCAGCCAGGAACAGAGCTTTGAAATCCTGGTTTGCAGTCTCTTGGTGGAACCATCGTATCCTATACATATGTACTCCATATATAGAAGTCTTTTGCTGAGCTGATGAAGGGAACTGTATGGAGGCTTATTTCTATAGGGGATTGTGTTGTTTATGTATATGAGTGTCGTGTAACAGAGAAATGTTACTTCATATAATTGGTTGTAGAAGTTAACAAATCCCCTGAAGTTTGTGCTCTTTCTGTCTAAATCCAAACTGAATAGAGTTTAGGAAATGATAATTATGTCCCCTTTCAGTCATGCCTTAATCCTTCCTTTAACAAGTGAGCAATTACAACGTCACAGTGGAATCCTGCGGCAGTAATACATAGTGTTCACGTTAGCCAAAGAGTATGGCGAACGAACACTGTCACTGGCTACCCGTAAAAGACTTTGTGTGCATTAATTGGATGTTTGTACAAACAACAATCTGAAATTTTTCATAAGCAAAGCTATTAAATTTCTATAGTCTAGTTATCAATAGATAGGGACAGAGGGAAGTAATGTGGATTTAGGAAGACCTAACCTCACTCTCTCTTCTTCTCTCATCTCTGAAAAAAATCCTCTAACCACCCCACAGAACAGGAAATAACCCTATGAAATGAATTTGAATTAAGGACTACAATGTGTCCTCATTTTAATCAAGGCAATCAAGTTAAAATCAAATTAACAAAGAACAAAACTAGACCCCAAATGTTCTTTGAGTACTTTTTTAATTAACTCTGTTTTCATTATTTTTTTTCAGCTGCTTCTGTACCTTCAGGTTCTGAGTAGAACTGGAGGCAAAGAACTGAAAGAACAGTTCTTCTTACGTAAGACACAGCGATCTTGCGCATTTTTCTCTGCTAGGATGTACAGTTTCAAATATATATGCTGATGGGGGATAAAGGGAGACAGAGGAGAGGAGGGTTGAATACCTCTTTAAAATTTGACATGCTTTTTGGAGTTCAACGCTTTATAACCCAGTCATAAATCTGTGTAGAAAGTTCATGTGAAAGGCTGTTTTTCCAGTATTTCTTATTTTCATTTTTAAATGGTTCTGACCACAGTATAACTATTCAGTGTGAGAATTACAGGACGAGTTTGAACTCTTAATTGGCAAGTAATATCGAGAGGTCAGATGTTCTTGTATTCTTTGGGATTTTTTGGCCTTTGAGGCTGCCTAGAAAGAGTACATCATTGAGAATTTATTTTCAAAGCTTCCCATCATTCTGAAGATCTGCAGAGAATCTAATATTTTATTTTATGCTTTGAGTGAATATTAGGGAGAAGTACTCCTAGTTAAAACAGTTTACTCATTTCTCATTTTAATTATCAGCTTGAATAATTTTCATTATTTCAGTATTTCCATCTTTGGAGGTATTCAAAACCCAGCTGGACAACATCCTGCTCTAGTATACCCTGCTTTGCATGGAAGTAGGCTGGAGTAGATGACCTCCAGAGCAGATCATTCCATGGTTCTCACTGAAGCTCTTTTTAAATGCTATTCTTGACATTAGCCTGGAAGTCTGCTTATGGGTAGGATATACAACAAGTGCTAATGATGTTATTTATTCATTTGTTCAAAATCCTTTATATCATTTGCCCTAACTTGGGCAGGTTCACCACAAGATAATGGGACAGATTTTCTATAAAAGCAAGACTGAGATTTGCAGAACTTAGGTTGGAACTTCTCTGTGTTTAAATGGCTGCAGGTCTGTAATTATTCTGTTACAGCATACTGTGCTCTAACCCGATCCCTTCCTGCCCTGGTCCAGTCACGCTGTGTTTGTAAAGGCTGTATTTCCTAATCACCCATACTGCCTTTGGCTCAGCAAGGAGACCACTTATAATTTAGAGTCTTTCCCGTGGTGTGTAGGTGGAGTCTCAACCTACCAGGAATGCATCAAAGATTTATTGGCCAAATGTCCTGGCTAAGGATGCTCCGTAATTGTGGATGTGGCCAGCACATGCGTCCATGGAGTGATCTCAGTGTGGTCACACTTAGAAATAAGCTAACAGAGTGGTGTAGGTGTGACCTACGATTGTTGTATTCTCCTGCAGTCAAGAGGTAAAACAGTAGCTTGTACATTCTGTTCCAGCAAAATTGAATTCTGGACGCTGGTATTGTAGGAGATACACAAATGCTTCGCTTTATATATAGTCAGTGGTCCATTGACTGCAACAAGACTAGTAGGGGTAGGCAGATTTAAACTCAGGTGCAATTAATGACAAACTGAGACATTAGATGTAATGCTTTCTTGATGAATAATCCACTTACTAGGCAGTCTTTGGAATAGTAAATTGAATACATTTCCAATGATGATACTGCCTTACTGTGTATTTACAGTTCTTCTAAAAGGTTGTCCTCATTGTTCCATTTTTAAAGGCAAAAAAATTCAGTCATGGAAATTGGCTTGCTTGAGAAAGAAAATAAAGGAGAGAAATTTGTCTTCTAATGTACTTATAAAAGTACTGTAGGTCTCAGGCTAAGGTTAAAATCTACCACTGAAACAATGCTCAATATTTATTTACTAGAGGGATTAAATAAAAGCGTAGCTTCTCCTCACTTCCCAGACATAATTTTAATTATTTCCAACTCACATTCTAAGCAGTGAATTTTTTAAAATCTCATTTTTAAATAAGAATAAGCACTGCATGTTTTGGAACAGTATGAACTGTTATGATCAATAAATAAAGTTTGCTTAAAAAATCTTAGGATAATTTAAGCTGTGGAGTTACTGTAGTATGTTTGTAATGTGTGACTTTGCCATCCATCAACAGAATGGGGAGGGGTAGCACAGAGGAATACATTAGTGCCACTGAGAGAGGTACTGTGTACGTACTAGGTGTTGGTATTCCTAAATTCAGATCCTGGAAGGAGGTGTTCATCTCCTCCCATTATTGTCCAAGAAATCAGAAAAATGAGCAGCAAAATCAACAGACACCCTTTGATAAGTGATAGAAGTCTTTTATAGCTAGATCATGGTAGAAATAATGTTACACTGAATGTTCATATTGAATATTAAAATACATAATGTACTCTATTCACACAACTATTTCATTGTCCCTCGGGACAAGGTATAGGATATGTGGTGTTGCTGTTCTCATGTCATGCGTGCTGAAAAGCTCAAGTGCCTCTTTTCTCTGGAATGTTTGTGTGAAGGAGCGTATTTGAATCTGCTTAAGATTAACTTGAAACACGGATGTATTTTAATGTTGTAGCTCCCACTCCCTCCCCTCTGCTATCCCATTGTTAACTGAAAAAAGCAGTTAACATATTGGCACTGTTCCACATCCCTGTGTTGCAGGAATGAATTTGAATGTAGGGAGGGAGCATTTGAATGGAAAAGCAAAATTCAAGGTAAAATTATACTATACCTTGTAGTTGATGGTCTCTTAATCTGCTCTTATAAACAAGAGACTTCATGGTATCCAAACACCTCTTGAATCTGATTTTTTCCCCTGATTTTTGGAAGTAATATTTTACTGGATAAACTTTTTAACAATATATTTGTGGTTTGTGTGCAGTAACTCTGGAGATGCAGGTGTCTGGGGACACCTCTGTTTAATCCAATCATCCTAGAATGCTATGTCAGTTTTCTACCCAGGATTCATGCCAAAAATAAAAGCTGATATTCTTCAAAAGACTGTCAGCCTTGCAAGTTGAAGTGGTACTGCATATGAGATGTGCTTTGTGTTCTACTCCTTCGCTTTGCCAGCCTTTTAGATGGCAAATGTGCTGTGTATAGTTACTGAAAAATAAAACCTTAAAAAACCCCAAACTAGTCAGATTGTTTCCTTCTTGGTTTACATTTAAGCAAGTATTGCAGATTAATGGAATTTTCTTATTTAGAAAGCAGTTGGTCCTGTTGCACAGGCACTAGCAGTCAGAGCGTTTGTTTAAAAATAATAACAAAACCCCTACTGGATTCCTTTCCATAGGGTAATGCTCTCGTGGGGAATTGAAACTTGTGAACAGGATGGCCATTCTCCAAAGGGCAATGGGAGTTTCCATTGGAAGGGTCTCTTGCAACACCATCTTCATCTGGATTCGATGAGACTCTCTGTTGTTTTGGTATATTCTTATATCCAGCTGAGACATGGTCCTGTGTGGGCATTCCAATGCATACCTCATTCATTGCTATTATTATTTTTAATTATGTACAGAATTTTTTCTATCTTAGTTACATACGAAAGACAGGTCTGCATCTGTAGGAACAATTTCTACTGATATTTACAAGTACCTTCATGCACAGTTTGGTCAGTTCTGCAACAGGGCTTTCCTAGGGGAGCAGGCAAGAGAACCATGTAGGGAAATGATGCACTAAGTGCATACAGTCTCAGTTCTGATACCAAAATACACTAAAATTTTAATTTGAATTTTCTTCTATAACAGACGTAACTCAAATTCCATGGGTTTGGTTATGCTAGAAGTCTATCTTATTCCTCTTTAACAGGGTTTCTGCTGCAGAGGAACTATGTTTAGATCTGCCAATAAAGGCAAATCCAGAAGCCATCAATTCAATAAAACCTGCATCAGACCTGCTACAATGGATCTGCATATCCCCAGCAAGTCCTGGATGCATTGAGCTTACAGCTCGATACTGTACAACGCTCATTGTGAATCTTATGCACGGACAGTGTGTTTGTCTGACTTCATGTACAAAACAGATTTGCTTCTCACGTGTATGGTGACCATTTGTTGGGAACTAACGCCAGAAATTCAGGTGATGATTTAAAATATACGTTACTAGCAAAAGCAGTATTCTGTTGATCAATAGTGCCAGAGTTGGCATGTCTACATACTTGTGGTTGTTACCTTGGTCCGTTAAATGCAGTAGTCACTGTGTTAAATGTAGTAGTAAAGACTATACTACATCCTCATACAATCCTTTGAAAAGAGGCTAAGTCCTTTGGCTTCCTGCTGAATTTAAGTCTACCCTTAGCAGGAAACAGCTTCCTTTGGGCTGATCTTCCTCATTTGGAGGTCAATTGGAGAGCTCCTATCTAACCTCCTTACCCTGGCTGTTCTCCCACTGTGTGCTCCCACAAGTGCTCCCACAGCACTTGAACATGTAGCCTTTTAATATGACAAAATGTTCATTATTTCACTGTTAGGGTAACATATTCCTTTTTCCTTCCTGCTAGTTATTCCACTTGGTGTTGCTGGTAATGGTGGCCCCACTGCTGTGATATACTACATATCATATTAAAGTGACTTTTGTCATTCATATTTTGTTTTCTGCATTGGTTATGTTTTAAGGAACCTTTGTCCCATGACTGCTGGGTAACTCAATTACAGATGGGCCTAGATAGACTTTTGTTTAAGAAAGTGGGACATGATAATGAAGCCTATCTGACTGTCTATAAAAGGGTCAAACAGACCCTACTCTAGAATAGGTTGGTTAGTGCCTACCAGTGGTAAGTAGACTGTGCACTTAGAGTAAGCAGTCTCATATATCGTGTCAGTCCCATTGGCATCCTAATTACAGGACTGTAGCCTTGGCTTAGTAAAAACATTAGATAATAACTGTACTTGATGTGGCCTATCTGATGGGATCTAGGCTGTGGCCATCAGGTATTTTTCCATCCATAGTCACTTAATTTTACTTTGAGTTTAACTCCACTCAACATCATGTTTCTTAAACATGAGTGGAAACAGCAATTTTGTTACTGGTAAGACAGAAACATGAATGGTAACTCAGTGAGTAATAACTGACATACCCAGACCTTCTGTCTGAAAAATTATTACATTTTAAAGTGAAATCAAAGGCAGCTTTTGCTGGGAGGAAGCATTTTGCTGAAGAACTATGGAGGTTGGTAGGGGATGAAGACGTCTTTTCCTATTCCTTTTAGGAATTTTAAAATGAAGGCATTTCTTAACAAAGAGCAGTTTGGAGGAGAGCAGTTTTTCTGCCTCCTAGAAAAATCCTCTGCATTGGCCCCATCCAGCGCCTCTCCAGTAGTGCACTTGTCCCTCTGTGACGTTAGTTCTCAACCTCATTCATTTGTTGCCATTTTTCTTTCTGCTTACTTCACCTTACCCTACCTACCCACTTTAATTTTAAAACATACACAAATGTGGCTTTGTTTCTAAATCTTTCTCTCCGTTCTTTTTTTTTTTAATAGATCTGTCACGTGTCTTAACTAATGTCTACCTCTCTATATTTCCTTACCAGCTATGACTGTCTGAGAAACACAATTTTTTTCATGTGTCCTCTATGAAGGACTGCAGATCTTCTACCTCTCTTGGTTTATCTTCCGGATATAGGAAAAGGGATGAGTAATATTATTCAGCCTTGTAATACATGCATTCATCCAAGAAGGAGGAGAGGGAATATGGTCTTTGAAGTCCATCCCAGGAGCATAAGAGCTTGTAAGAATTCAGGTACACAGCATATTTATTAGCTATAACAGTCAAGTCACGCTCCTCCTTTTTTAAATGCAAGAAGAATAAACTTTTATTAGGAATTTGGACCATGTTTTCAGTATATCAAGAAGAGAGGAAATTTTTTTCCCCATTATTCCAAGTATCCCACTGTCCTTATTGTGTTCTCAGTAATCATGCAACAGTTGGAGAACAATCCCATTAAAAAAAAAAAAAAGTAAAAAAACCCAAATACGAACAAAACCCAAACCAAACAATTTCCTATTCCAACATGGGGTATGAATGCAATTTCCCTGTCTGGCTTCTTGATTGTAGTAACCTCCTCAGGCTAAATTGAAGGACTTCTTGCTGGGGAACTAGGATTGAAGAGAAAAGCCCCTTCCCTTACAGATACAGAACTCTTTCTTAGGCTGCATACAACAGAGAAGATCTTGCTATAAGGCCAGACATTGGTGATTAGACTGTAGGAGGACAATTACTTGGCAAATGTTTTTTGTATAGCAAATTCAAGATTTATCAAAATCTATTGTATTGTTTGTCCTCCTTCACCTGCAGTTCTAGGATACCAGTCAATATATTGGAAAAACCAGCAGATGCGTGATTTGTACAGTTAATGAGTCTGCTCTTCTGTCTGCAGCTGACGGTGTTAAGATAAGGTCCATGGTGTCTTAGTGCTAAGTCAGTGAAAAGTTCTTGGACGTTTTAAAACAGCACCAAGCTATCTCATCAGATATACCAGGCAGAAATTTAACTGTTCTGTGCTGCTGAACACCCCCAACAACAACAAAAAGTAATAGCCCCCCACGTCAAAACCACAAACAAACAAAACCCCAATCCTGTAAATGTTGATCCAGCATCAAGAAGGTTTAACAGAAGAATCTTATCCCAGGAGACAAATTGCCAAGATAGAGAGTATCAATTCATGCTTTTCCTAGCAAAATTAGTGAACTGTGCTGATTTGGTATTGGCTTCACATACTGTTTCTCTGTGTTTATATTCCCCAGAATCAGGGGTGTGTTGAATGGCTATGAAAAGACTCTGCTCTTGTTCACTGAGGCTTAACAATGTAGGGAAAAAAGTGTTGGGTAACTCCAGGCTGGCTGCCTATTCTCTCACATACAGGATGGCAAACCCTGGGACCTGCTGGTAAAACTTGGTGTGTTTGCAAAAGTATGGAGCAAGTTTGATTCCTTTCCCACAGTGACAATATCAGTCCAATGCAATGCATTTTTGTGTTTAAATTAAGCTCAAGTAATTAAACTGAACATATTCACCAAAAAAAGATAAAAATAATTATTTATGATGTGACAACGAGTCACTCAAATTATGTACCCAGTAGACTTTACATGTGGTGTTCAACTGCCATACTACAACACTGAGTTGACCAGATTGAAACTCATTATCTCATTTTAATTTTCACAATTCTGGCACTCAGCTGAATGTACCTTTTGATAGGCTTTCATGTTCTTAGCTGTCCACTCTCTCATACAGCTTTCTGTCATTCTTTGTCACTTAGAAGTCTCAGACAGAAATGGCTTTCTGAGGTAAAACGTGCCCCTGCAAGTAAAACACACTTTTAATTTTGCTTTTTTTTGGATTTCAGATTAATTGTCTGATCTTTTTCCTATAACCAGTGCTATGCTAAATAGTGGATGCCAGTGGTCTTTGCACATATATATCCATCATACAACCTGCTCAAGAGAACAGTGTACCCTGTTAGACGTCCTCTTTACAGAAGTCCTCCTTCAATTCTGTCTATTGTCTACCACATCGTTCAGTGAACTCCCAGATTTTGCCAGTTTCCAGCACTTTTAACTTCAGGACATACAGAATCAGTACTTTTATAGCTACCAGAAGGCTCAACCTCACTACCACTTCCCTAAATACTTTGACTAGCTCATCACTTATGTCAAGATTTAATCCAGGACTGGTCTTCATAGAATCGCTGTAGGTGATTTCACAGCACTCCTTTCTTTCCTTGTCCCCTTCTAGTGCCTGCCTTTTCTCTGGTGATTCACACTTGTGTAATCCAGCTGTTATTCAGCTGAGCAGCACCTGGTATTCCATCCCACTTTTGACGGCTCTCCACTTAGACTCTTTCCCTTATTTCAAATTTTAATCTCAAACCAGAGTTTTATTCCTTTCTCTTTGGTGTTAATGAGCTTCATGAATGGATATCTTTATGTGGCTTGCTGATGTTTTTATATCACTGATTTCTGTAATTTAAATTCAATTATGTTTTATTTCTTTCAACTGTCTGAAGGCTTTTACAGTAACTGTCCCATTTAGAGCTCTATTGCAATGTATTATTGTTTGATAACACTATGTGTCTTATTACCAATTTGTAAAAACATGTTTTCTAACTTTTTCTTTCTCTTTCATTTCTGCACAGCATAATGAATCTGCTTCAAGAGTATTTACATTATATTAGCACACTATCTCTTTAAACAGACAGCTTTCTCGTGGAAGAAATTTTCATCTATTCTGACTATCCATTGTCAGAGAGCTCTGAGATGTTAGACAAAAGGGAAGCACTACTGCAGTGGTCTATGATTTTCCTCTCCCACTGGAAGTCCCTTATCATATAACTGGCTGACTTGTCTACTCTATTCCTCTGTATCGCTCACTTTATTTGTCATACCTAGTGCTGGAAGCCACCATCTCCAAGTAATTACTGACTACTCACCCAGACCATTTTATCTTTTATTACTTATTGCTCCCTTCTGTGGCTGTGTTCGTATCCTTTTTAAGAAAAGATTTAAAAAAAAAAAGCTTTCCGCTATTTGCACATCATTATACTCATGTGATCCAAGACTGGATTTGAACCAGGTTTCCAGTAGCAAAGATCAAACAATTTTTTTCTGACAGCCAGCATGTATCTTCCTCCAATCTATTAATCTCAATAGGTACTTCAGGTTTCAGCTACTGGTAGTCCATGGCATCTCATGGTGGGCTGAGTGATAGCTTTTCTAGTCTGTCTGTGAAGATGTAGCATGATAAACTTTATCTTAGCATTTTAGCAAACTCTCTCTGGTGACAATCAGAGAAGTGGAAAAGAAGGGATAGAGCGTGTCAGATTTCCAGTTAATAGAGCAATCACAGTTTAGTAGTTCTATAATTGTCAGCAAATTGAAGTACTGGTTGACTGTAGCCATAAACAACTCCAAGCATAGTAGCACCCTTCATCTCTCCCCCTCTAAGTCTTGCACATTGTCTCAAAGACACTGAAATACTCAGTAATTTTTCTGACATTTGGAAAATAAAAAAAATAGACATCGTCAACAATCACTATTTATGTACATGCTTGAGGCATAGGGAATGTAGAGCATGCAGGGAACTCAGGCAGACCTCCACCTTCAGAGTTACTGTGACTTGCTCTTTTGGTCACTACCTTGCACCTCAGGTGTAGTATTACTCTCCCATGTAATTATAGCTTAGTGCTGCAGTCTCCGTTGTGAATTAGTCAGCCTTGTTGAGGGCCAGGGACTTGAGGTAAGCGTGAAATAGTAGAACTGTGCTGTGGCCAAGGAAACAAGTCCTTCACCTAACAAGGTTAGCACCATTTACCAGGTTTGTGCTACTCCGTGCTCCAATATACCAAGTAGTACACCTACACAGGTACAGAGTAATTTCAGAGGTAACCAGAAACTGAGATACATCATGCAAAAGAATGCAGATGATACCCTTTAGTGCATGTTGGATGTTCAGCTTACAGTAGCAATGAGATGCTCTGACACTGCTCTTTCCAGCTATGTCCTAGCTCTTCATGTGATATGACAATGTGATGGACATCTAAACTCACCCCTTGATATCCAGGAATATTAGTCTCAAACACCAGGTAACTGATTCTTTTGTAAAACTGCCCTCCATAAGAATGGCTTATGGAGCTAGAGGGGATGACCTGTTAGTACACAGATGAGGCAAAAGGTGATAACAATGAGTGGGTTAAACACACTTCTTAAGTATATTCCACATTTTGTTCCCATTCTAAGGCAAGGTGCTTGGAAATTTATGAAAAGATATTTCAATAATTACCTATAACATCCATTAATATGCCTGAAAAAGTATAAACCTCTTTCAGATGTACTCTCAAACAAAGCTTTAAGACTTGAACAGTTACCCGTTAGATCAAGGACTAACTCTCACGTTCAAGTCAAAATTTCCATACACAGCCCCAGAGCTCAACAGTTACTGAAAAATACTTATTGTATTTTCTGCTCTTCCTGAGGTCTAGCTGAACCTGTGCTTATTGACCTTCAAGGGACACAGCAATATCTTTCTTACTTAGGCCTTTGCCTGAGGGGTGATTCAATGACAGACTGAATTGTCATTCTGGGAATTTGGTTGGCATTGTGTCAGTTTTGCTTCACATCAATTTAGATAACTCTAGCTTATCATGTGTCTCTACAATGGGATAGGTATATGATATATACTAAATGAAAACTATATATGTAAATATATCCTGCTAACTCTGGCAGCAATATTATGTAAATGTCAACTGAAAAGCTCTTTCATGCCATTAAGGATGAGTGCGTGCATACTGGCATTATTAACCCTCTACCTGAGAGTCATATATTCACATAGTCATATCATATAATGCATGTGCGATTGCTTTCCTTGTCTACAAAAATACTCCTAAAATGAGTACAGATAGCAGAATATGGATTTAAGGCTTAGCACCTGGTAACCCAGAAATCTGTTAATTTTGTTATTTTTCTGATGACCATATTTGAAGTATTAAGTATTGTGACAATGTGCAATACTCATCAGGCAACTCTGGACGCAAAGACTGGGTTTGTCATTAGAATGTTTTGTCAATTTCTGGAAGTAAGTTTGGGAAAAGTAAGTAATTGTGAACGTTAAATAATTCAAAAGCACCTTTCTTTCAGACTCTCTACTGCACGCATGCTTTGGGTAAAGATGTAAAATTTGGAAGAAGGGTAGCCTTTATAACAGGGTATATCTGCTGTGAAATTCATATTAAAAAGAGCCCAAATTTGGCCAAATTACAGAATATAAACTTTTAAGAGTTTTATAGCTATGATCTTCAGCATGCTTAATCCTTTTATAGCTCCTACTGGTGTCCAAACCACGTTTATTGCTGAACAGAAGGAACGTGTATGACTCATTCCCTGATATCTCTTACAGGACTGGAGTGTGCATGTAGAGCCTTACAGTCACCTTCTGCTTAGATTGAAGCACAGTGAAGCAGTGAAAATAAGGAAGAAACCTGCTCTTTTTTTTTCTTTTTTTTTTTTCTTTTCCCTCCCCCCCCCCCCCCCCCCGGGAAAAGAACTTGTAAAACTAAAGGAAGGAGAGTGAAGATATTGGAAGTTGACCATGAGCTTAAAGAATTTTTGGTGGTTTGTTGGTTTTGTTGGGTTTTCTAATTAAAAAAAAAAAAAAAGCAGCAAGGACAGTCCCATAAAATATCTGTGAAGACCCTGACAAGAAGGAATTTGCAGGCCTGCAAAGAGGATAGGAAGCTACTGCTATTACTTATTCCACAAGCTCAAGTGCTTGAGGTCTATGTGGTGGCTCTGACAAGTCCAGCCCCAGAGATGTCAGCTGATGTTACAGGTAGCATTTTCTATTTTTCAACTTACTTAAAAAAATGCAAGATATTAAAGATACTCTAGACTTTTAAAAGTTTTTGTAGTTTACAATTAAAACTTAATTTTCCCCTTATGAAGCATATACTGTGTTACTGCTTTGACTTTGTTACCTATCTTCCTTGCCATAAGCTCTCCATATCTGTTAGTCTACTGTATGAATTGTGCTCACTTAGTGAACAAATACTCAATATTTGTTTTTTATTCTCTTATTCAGTGTGTGCTACAGGCCTTATATACTAAATGCTATTCAACCCCCTGCTGTGAGGACAGTCGTAAATTTTTTCCCCTCCCTTTGTAATCATTACAAACGTATCTAAATGCCTCATAAATGGTAATGCATTTAGTATCATAATGTGAAGAGTTTCCCTTATTACTTGCAATTGACTGATGGAGAGCCTGTTCACAGAGGTTAAGGTTAAGAGTGCCACGTACTTGTAGGTGTCCACTATGATGCGTCTGTGATCTAGTTGTTAAGAGTTCTCTGCATTGTATAGCCTATTATATGTTCAAAGCACAATTCAATTCCAACTGGAAATGCTCAGCTATTGCACTGAGCAGACCTGGAATCGCAAGGCAGACACTCAAAAAATGCGGGAAAGGACATGTAGTAAGTGTTCAGCTGTGAAAGGCTCAGTTTGAGTGACTTGCCTGACAGTGCCCAAGCATTCCGTATCAGAGACGGGGAAAGATCCTGGGTTTCTAGGAAAGTATTCAGTTGGCCTAAACTTGAAACTGCTCTTTCTCCTCCTGCAATCTCATCTTTTTTATTGAACTTTTTATAATCTATGTTTCCCCCTTCCTATGTTCCTCTTCTCCATTAAGCATTCCTGCTTTGCAGCAAGCGGCCTTCTTTTCAGGACCTATCACATGTAGCAAAATGTGACTTTCACTGTATTTGAGACTCTGAGTAAAGTGAACTATTAATAAGATTTGTTAATGTCAGTGGTAGCGTAGGAGATATTGAGATTTTTAAGATAAAACAGAACTATGGTACTAATAGTCTTGGAAAAGCTGCAAGAAATTATAAATATAACAAAATGGAAAACATTGCTCATAATCTCAGTTTTCAAATTCTGAATTAAAAGGAAACACCGTTAGGTGAGAGAGACACCTAAAATACGAGTTGTCAATTACGTCAATGGCTTGTCAGTTCAACTCTCATTAACATTGGGGAAATGCCATAAGGGAGTTTTATTTTTATGCTTCCAGGGAACAGCAAGAGTAAAAATCTGTAAATGTTTCATGGTACATCCTCAGATAAATGCATATTAGCTCTCCTCCCATATAACATTAATATTTGGAAACTATGAGAAAGAAAATGACAGCTTAAGGAGGCTGGGGAAGTTATGTGATGGGCTAGTACCCATTTTTTTGTTCCCTGTCTTCCTCCCCTCCTCCTCCTGTTCTTCCTCCTTCTCCTTGTCCCTCCCTTGTGATGGCTTTAAAAATACTCTTCATTTCTGATATACAAAGAGTATAAAGACCTTGTGTCATGGTCAAAATCTTCTTTCATGAGCAAAGAGGAGACCCACGTGGGCCCTGACATATTATATATGAATAAAAATGTGTGTTTTTACACAATAATTGTTGTTTGTATATATACTGCACAATAAATTATTGACGTATATGTAAAACTACAAACTTACTGAGGGAAATCTTGACCGTCTAACCAAAGAATCATTGTTAGTTCATTATTACAGAAAAAAACCTAGGTGGAATAATGCAGTCAAAATTGTTATATGCACACTTATTTTCTACCCCATTTTCCTGCTGTTATGCTCACCCTTCCTCTGCTCCTTTGAGTCCTAACATCAGTGCTTTCATTCTGAGGTGTAATGGATAATGCTGTGGTGAGTCACCAACATGCGGAGTCCTTTACTGGGAGATAGATGATGTTCATGTTTGTTTTCTTCTTCCTCTGTCCAGGATCTGGTAGGGGTCATTTGTGTTTGTTAACACACTTTTACACTTTCGCTTAACTCTTCATTGTTCTGCAGCTCCACAATGGATCTGAATTTACTATATATGCTACACTTTATGTGGGTTAGATATATTTCTTCTCTTTGTTAGCCCTAACACCAGTTTTGTCCATCTTCAGGTCTGCATTTCTTTAACTTCTGTAAGAATTGGTGAGTTGTTTATAGCTGTGTAGTCTCCAGTGCCAAGCCTGTTGCTGTTGCAGCTAAATGAAGTGAAGCAAAGCTGCGGGCAGATCTGAAAGAGTTCAGGCAAAGCAAGTCTAACAAGCTGTCGTCCTGTAAACTTACAACGCCTGTCATCTTCCAAAGACTGTTATTAGCAAAGGCGATTTCATAATGCAGGACTACAAAGTAACATTAGATTGCTGAGATTGATATTACTGGACAATACTGGTAAGGTAATCAACCCTGACCAAAGGGATAGCTAGTATACCCATTACTAATACTGCCTTCAAGGGCTGAGATTAATCAGTAGCACTTCATTTTTATACCTAAAACATCTCTGATACAGGTTTCCGTATCCTTAGTTTATAACGTTCTCAACAAATTAAAAAGGATTACACGACATTTTAGAGTAGGAATTACCATTATGAATCAGACCTGTCATCCCTCTGCCTTGGCTAGCAGCCAGTACCAGGTGCTTCAGGGAGAAGCGCAAGAAACCCCAAGGTGGGCAATTGTGGAATAACTTGCCCACATGGAAGGCTTCTTCCTAATTCTCAGCAGTTAACGATTTGCTTGGTTTCTAATGCATGAAGGCTTATATATAAAGGTTTTTTTCTTACTACCTGATATAACTGTGAATGTCTTAATTTTTCATATAAATGTGAAGTCCTACTTAGAGTCCTAAGGTTTTGGCATCAGTGATTTTTTGTGGCAGTGAGTTCTATAGCTTAACTGTGCAGTGTGATAAATCTAAAGTGTTTTATTAAGTTCATTTGATTTGGCAGTTGCTGCATTTCAATTTCACTGAATGTACCATTGCTCTTCTTTAATTAGCAGAGTAACTTTCCTTATTCCTCAGTCACCCACAGATATTTTTGAAAAATATGTAGGGAAGCTTAGGCTCTGTATTTAAGCATCAAACTGAAAAGCATTTTTTCCCCAGTGGGAAATCTGGTTTCTCAGTACTTTTGAAATACCTTCCAGTTATTTAGGTGTATGAAGATTAGGCAGTCTGATTTTTTAAAAATCTTGATGAAGATCTATGGATTTCCATTTACTCAGTTGAATTTTCGTTGACTTGCGGTATTCTTCTGTCTGGTATATCAGTCCCTGATTGGCCAGTCTAGTAGAAACAATGCTTTTCTCTAGAGCCAATTCTCCAAATAAGCTGGGAATTTGGGAGCTCCTTATCTCTATCTACTAGAGTGTTCATGTGGATGCTGTTGCACTGTAGATTATTTTCTTCTCCTTTCCTATCATATGGAAACATAATGAACTAGCAGCAGCCAGCTCCTCTGTCTGTGCAGGCTTGTTGCTGAAATTAAAAGACTAAATATTCCAAGTCAAATCTTTCAGAGCTTCCCCTTTTCCCACGAGATTTATTTCCTGTCATTTACATTTTTGAAACAAAACTGATCTCTAAGCTGTTTGTCTGCTACTGAAACCCATTTCAATGAAAGACAGTGATTTCATATCAGTGGTATAGAACCCATGTGCTATGACAGTCTCTGTCTTAAGTCACTTGCTTGGATTTACAGTGTTTGCTGATGGGTGTGGAAAACTGAGGCAAAGATTGCCTGTGACTTGTTAAAATTCAGTTAAAGAAGCAGGGACAATATTGAGTGTGGCAGTTCTCCATTGAATTCAGGCCCATATTTTCTGCTTTTTCTCCTCTGTATAGTATGAAATAATGTTCCTACTGTGTTTTGGATCATCACTTTGTTTAAGGATTTATTTTAAAAGTTGGGTTTTCATGTGCTTTTTGAATAATACAGACATGTTTTTATTCTAGTCCATTTCTTGAGTCGCTGGTTTAGAACTGTTTCCTTTTCCTTAAACAATGCATTCTTTGTTAATTTCTGCAATTTGGACAGTGTTAAATGGTACTGAGAGGACAGGGGAGAAGAGCCTTCTTGCTAGAGTGTTTACATTCTCTTTAATGTCTTTAGAAAGTAATTTTATCCAGTCTTGTTTTAAGTGTATCCATGGACAGAACGTCCCCTCAGAAATTTTGATGCAGCATTACGTAGGTCACTTCAAATCTGTATTCTTGAAATTTCAATTGAATTTCCTTTTCTGTTTGGATCCTACTGCTCATAGTTGTCTCTTTAAAAATTGCACTAAGTAATTGTGTTCAGACTGGAGAGGAGAAGGCTGCAATGACGCTTTATTGCAGCCTTTCAATACATAAAGGGGGTCATAAGAAAGACACAGACTTTTTACCAAGGCTTGTAGTGACAGGACAAGAGGCAACAGTTTTAAATTGAAAGAGGGTAGATTTAGATTGACATAAGGAAGAAAATTTTTATGCAGATGGTGGTGAGGCACTGGAACAGGTTTCCCAGAGAGGTTGTGGATGCCCCCTCCTTGGAAGTGTCCAAGGCCAGGTTGAATGGGGCTTTGGGCAACTTGGTCTAGTGGAGGGTGTCCCTGCAGGGGAGTTGGACTAGATGATCTTTAAAGGTACCTTCCAACCCAAACCAATTCTATGATTCTGTGTTTTCACTTAATGTCAGTATTGTCACATTTTGCCTTGTTACAAAGAAGCTATTAGTTATTTTGGATAAACTAAAGTAAATAAATTAGTGAACCTGAACTGTCAGTCTAAAGCTGGAGAACGGGAAGGAATGAGGACTTCACTTTTCTTAAGCTTATTAATTTCAGTTAAAATGCATGAACAATTAGGCCTTTTGCCTGCAGAAACCTGTGCACCGGGCTATATGTGGCTTGGTACTAAGACTTTTTTCCCCAGAACACTTGCCTCAGGTTGGCCTCGGTGAAAGTGGAAGGCTGAGAAGAAAGAGACGGTAGGGAGAAGGTAATGGGAAAAGCACAAAGGAATTCTCAAATATTCATTTAATTTTGCGTGAATGGGGTTTTACCACTAAGTTTAGGATATTTTCTACAGTGGAAAAGATCTTTTCTGTTAGAACAGCAGTTTCTGCCCCCAAAGTCTGCATCCTCTGTTCTTGGAGGGTTTTAAATATCACCGACCCTGCTTTGAGCAGAAGTTTGCACCAGATGGCCTCCTGAGATTTCTTCCAGCCTGAATTATTCCCTGACATGGGACAATATTCAGCAACTATTGGTCATTCAGATATAAAAAGTATGACATGAAATTGAAGGAGCAAAAAAATCTCTTTCCATTCTCAGCAAATCCCACATTACTTTCTATCCTAGGATGGAGTATTTCCCACAAATCACTAGCAACTAGTAACCTGACAACAATTTGTGACATTACAAAATTAGACAGTGTCATGTAAAGATGGAGAGAAAGAAAAGTGGAGGGCTGCTGCTGCTGCAGATGTGCTGACCAGCAGGAGAAAAATGGATCATGTATGACTTCTCTGTTCTGTGTAGTATGCAGCCTTTTCCCCACTGAATGGATTTTGAAATCTAAAAGCTAGTTGCAAGCTGTTTAATTTTCTGAACATAATGGCTGTTACAGAGATAAATGGATTCAAATAGTTCAGCAAACCTTAAAAGAAAGCAGACCAGAAAAGAGAGCATTAGATGAAAAGATATCTGTGTTTAAAAAGATGAGCAACTCTGTTTAAACATCATCTTAAAAAAAAAAAGACTTTTGAAACCTATCCCTTATGCGAAGGACTCTGTAATTAAAACGCTGAATTTTGCATTTCACATTTGGAAGATTCTGATAACAAAGAAGCAGTAAAGGTGTTGTTAATAAATTTTTTTTCTCTTTGGCTGAATGTAGTTTTGTGTCACATGGTACGCCCAAATCCTTTTCATGAATTCTTGATATCATCAAACTGTCGATGGTTGAAAAAGCTGAGGAAAACATATTGCTTTAATGGTAACCTTGAGTAGACTGTAAGAGTGAAAGTACTTGAGAGGATTATATACATGAGACATCAAGCCTTATTTTGTAGGCTCAGGGCATTCTGAGCATTGGGTTATCTGTTAGGAATTAACTCCCATGTTGCTGTTGACTTGCAGTTTTGTTATAGCTAAGATTGTGGAAAATATCCACTCTGCTCAGTGCCTTACTGTAAGTGTACTGGTGTTGAGCTAAGGGATACTAATGGATCAGAGCGTTTTGAGCGCTTCACTACTTGGCAATACATCTGGTAACAATCCAAATTTTCACCTGCATCTATCAGTCAGCCCAGGTTTGCCGCAGTGGGACAGATTTCCTGTCAGATCCATCACTCAGATGTTGAATCATCACCACATAAATCACCTGGGTAAATCAGATCAAGCCAGAATCAAATTCATTGTGCCCATTAAAGACAGATATCATCTCATAAAATACATAACATGTCAAAGCTGACATAATGTTCACTGAGAAAAGAGTATAGCCCATCCATTTACTAAATGGAATAAATCAAAAGAGGGAAAAGAGAATTAAATAGGCATCCCCGCTCTTTAATGGAGCAAAGGTGACTTGAATGTTAGGCCGTAGGTATAGAGGAGCTCCACTGCCCTGCCCTGGTGATCCTTCGCTCCCATACAAACCTTTTCTGACAGCTGACAGCATCATCAAGTTACAGCAGTCGAGCATCCCTCAGTCATGGCTCTTGAGTTATGAGTTCAGCTCCAGCTACTGAGCATTTCACAGGCACAGTCTAACTACCTAACTAACTTACTACTGGCAGGATTGAGTACATGACATTATAGGCACTTGCAGCGTAATGTGTGCACCTACACTTAAACATGCCGTCGTCACCTCACTTTGGAGGCACTTAAGCTTTCCATTACTAAAATCACTCCAAATGAAATTTGTCTCATTTGAAAGACTGTAGCAAATGTTTTTGTCCAGAATGGCAGGCAATAGCAGGCAGGCAGAATTCAATGGCAGGCAATAGCAAGGGGTTTGGTTTTTTGCTCGTGTATGTATGGTTTGAAATAAATGAACTTCTGGAAACAGGCTGGATACTGACCTCTCTTCTAAAGTTGGTGTCTTAGCAATTAGACTATAATCATGATCTTTCTTCTAGCACACACGCGCGCTCTCTCTCTCTCTCTGGGCCCTAGCTTGCATTTCTTCAAGGTAATGCAGTTATAACTGAAGGGATAGAAGAAACATCTGAAAAGTTTACTTCTCAGCTTTGGCAGCTTCCTGCTTTGTCTCCTCATTGCAAGACATCTCATATTTCCTAAACGTGGTCCAGGAAGTGGAGGCTCTAACATAGGGTTAGACTCCAGTCTTGGACTCCGGGCACATCAACATGGTGCGCAGTAGCACTCAACCATTAGAAGCCCAAGACCTTGATTTTATTTTATTGCAAATCATTCTTAGCAATTTCTGGATGTGATAATACTTCACATTGCCATGTTTGCTAAACTGATGTATTATCCCTACTTGATTTGTTTACCCACATCTAGTCCTTTCTCTCCACTTTACTGTGAGTCACTCTTTTACTGTGTCTTGCATTTACTGTTCTTTCTTCAACATGTCTTTCTCAGTTGCCATTTCTTCTTTACTTTTCCAGAGATTTCCCCTTCATTACTTTACTTTCCCTTTCTTTTTACCATTGGTATTTCTGCTTCTCTACAACTGATTGGTGTCTGGTCCTAGGAGATAATGAGCACCTCTAAGTCTTAGTGTCGTGACTGCCCCTTGAAAAAGCTTTCCATATTTGGTATATAAAATCAACTCGGATTAACAAGGTTCAGATCTTAACTGGTGCCTTTGACTAGCAAAAGAGTGTGAGTAAATACTAATGAACAGCTTCAACTCTTCAGCTAAGCGGAGATTTTCTGATATATAGGTGAGGATCTGGCACATAAGTTTATGTAGATTTCTTTTTACAATATATTTCAGAACATGTAGCAAGAGTTGATGGAATTATTTGATACTTTACATTTATTCGTGTGTTCCTTTTTCTCCCAGTCATGGCTGCTCATTAAATATTCCTGAAGAATCATTTGAATAATAAAATTTTGCCATCATATTTTGGAGCATAAGAGAACTGTAGCTGTGGTTATAGGTAGAACCATACACAGCATGGTTTTGTTCCCCACTTTGATTCAGACCAGAGGTATTCCGGCATCCAGTACATACAAATTAGCATGGCTCACGCTGTGGCAACAAGTAATCATGGGATGGTTGTCAGGGTGTAAGAAGCAACTGCTGCAAAAGCTGTAGATGGAGTGTTGGAAACTCAGGTTTCTGCAGGGAAACACTTGAGAAAATGACATGCTGGAAGTTATCCAGAAAGGACAGTGGAGAAGAAAATGGCAGAAGGATTTTGGAGGGGATAAGTTTCATTTGTTAAAAGTTAGTTATTGTGGTTACTGAACCTCTAGTGTTGCATTCTGCATTAAAGGTGTGGTGGTTTAAC
This sequence comes from Grus americana, assembly GCF_028858705.1. Classification (NCBI taxonomy): domain Eukaryota; kingdom Metazoa; phylum Chordata; class Aves; order Gruiformes; family Gruidae; genus Grus; species Grus americana. Next base: position 26,382,015 of record NC_072856.1, read on the forward strand.
CCTAGCCAGCAACTGAGCACCACGCAGTCGCTCACTCACCCATTCCTCCCCCCTGCAAAGGGATGGGGAGAAGAATGAAAAAAAACCAACCACCTTGTGGGTTGAGATAAAGACAGTTTAAGAGGAGAACAAATGCAATTGCTCACCACATGCAGAAGGGAAAAAACCCAATTCGATGCCCAGTCTCTTTCTGAGCAGTGAATCTGCCTCCCGGCTAGCTTCCCCAGTTATATACGGAGCATGATGTTATATGGTAGGGAATGTCCCTTTGGCCAGTCTGGCCCAGCTGTCCTGGCTGTGCTCTCCCAGCTTCTTGTGCATCTGGCTGGGCATGAGAAGCTGAGAAGTCCTTGACTTAGTGTAGACACTACAACTACCTAGCAACAACTAAAAACATCAGTGTGTTATCAACATTATTCTCATACTAAATCCAAACCACAGCATTGTACCAGCTACTAGAAAGAAAATTTACTCTATCTATCTCAGCCAAAACCAGGACAAAAGGATAAAAGGATATTGGATCTTTGCCAGCATGTTCTGTATGGGTGTTACTTGAGAGGAAGCTGAAGTAGGTGCCATGCCTGATTACACAACAGTGGAATGATAATATATTTTGATTAACAATATGTCCAGGTAGAGTTCATGTATCCTGAGTGGGAAGACAATGGTGAATAATTCTTTTCTGTTGAATGGTATTTTTGGTTTAGGAACCCAAAGACTCCTTTAAAGACTCTGATCTGATTTCTGGGAGCCAGTGCTGCCTATACCATACAAGTCTGCAGGAAGACACAGCTAGTAAAGAAAGTTAAAAGAGGCACAAAATTCTATCCTTCTACTGTCCCAGTAAGGTCAACATAAGTGGATGTCAAATAGCTCAGATGATTACTTATCCTGGGGAGCCATTATAGGCAGTAGCCAGGATTAGAGTCTCAGCTGAGACCCTTCTTCTGAGAATCGGAAAATGAGGGATTATTTAGGTGAAAAGATAATAGCTGAAAAAGCATTATGAAACCTTCGAGTGGGAGGAAAAAGGCCAGGGCTAGAGATACAGAATGGAATAGATTAAAGGAGAATTGTTAAGGTAAAAATGACATCGTAAAAAATACGTACCAATGTGACTAAAAACATATGGGACTATTAAAATGGAATGCCTCTCAGAAATCTAATTTATCCTTTCACTCTCTAGTTTTCAGATAACAGTGTTCTCCTCCATTTCATTTTGAGAAAAGGAAACTGTGTAAATAGGTTTTTAATAACTGCTTAAATTTAAACTTTCTAATTTAAAAGAAAAAAAAATCCTTTGTGATGCTTTAAAGCATTTAATGATTGAACTTCAGGTAAGGATTGGAACCTATAGTGAGCATGCCTCCAAATATGAGTCTTACAATAAACTAGGTATACAAGCTGGTTTGAACATCCAACATTTCCAGGTTTCTTTGGCACTGTGAATGGAAAATGAAGTTGTGATCAGCCTATTAGCTGATTTAAGAAGGGAATTTAAAAAGTTATTTCTGTAATATTAATACAAAACAAAAGAAAAAAAGAACAAAAAATCCAAGTAAAACAAACTTCCTTACAGAGTATGAGTAAAATGATTATTTACTGTACCTAGCATTGATAAAAGAGTAAAGCCAACATAGCTTAAGCAGTGAATAAAATATCCCCCTTATCAAAATGCGCGGCAGTGATCTGTTTCTCCTGCTATTGTGACTGTCCAAAAGACAAATTCCCTTACTGCATCATTTTTTCTTTCCCTATAGGTTACATCACACTCCCAAATTCACTTCAGTATTATAGTTTCCAGGTTCTGAGGTGGCCAGGGCAGATCTGTCTCCAGTTCTCTGGGAATTACAGTTCTGAGTCTCCTCTGCCTAATATTTCTGAAGTGACCTCGATCTTACTTAGTAGCAGAGTAGGAAAGACCTTACATTGGTACAATATCCAGTCACTTTGTGTCGCACTTGAGAAAGGGCATCTGCTGTTCCTTCATTCTCACCTGCTTTGCACTAGTGGCTAAGGAGATCAGAACTCTCTCAGATTGATTGTTTCTCATTTTGGGTGAATACTTTACAAGGTCATCCTGATCATGCAGGAGGGGGTAAAGAATGAAGAAAAAATACATGATCTTGGTGAATGCTGAAGAAGCTGCACTTTTCCTTTTGTTTTCCATGCAGAGTGCTTCTGTATGTCAAAGAATTCATACAGATAGCTGTGAATGTTCATTCTTGCAGAATCAGTTGTTCGTGAACATTTCCATATGGCCACATTGCACAATTACTGTTTACTTGTATTTATGCTCACTACTGAGAATCAGCACCAAATTACAGTGACATCGAGGAGTGAATTGCATGAGAGGCCAAAATTTAGGAAATAAAAAGCATTCATTGTTCTGCGTAACACTTATTGGGTATTAGCATGAAGATTCATGGAAAAAAAATCACTTTAGCCTTGGATATGGTTTGTGGAGGACAATGCAACAGATTCCACAACAAAATAGGATTTTGTGAGCCATGAGGAATCTTTATAAGCCATAAAGGAGACAGCAAAGAGGCAATTTCATTGAAGTATGTAGACTTAATGGTATCTGTAATGTCAGTGTGAATTATTAGAGCAATTCTGGCCCTGATGGCAATGTGGAAGTTAGAAGGGGGAGCATGAAAATAGGAATGTTATATGAATTAAAAAATAAAGAGTTGGAAAGCTTATCACTCACAGTGTAACAGATGAAATGCTACTCTGTGGAAATGCTACTCCAGTACAAAAACATCTGTTAGAGTCCTTCAAAAAACATAATTAGACAATTAAAAGCAGGAAAGAAATGGCGCTTTGGGATCAGACAAGCTGCTGTCAGAACAGAAATTTGATTCCTTCCAAAGGCAGTGGGGGATTTAGCAATCTAAGATAAATCCTGTCAAATTTCCCTCCTCTGGGAGTCCTGGAAGCGAGAACGGTATTTGGGTTCTTTACTGGAAGGTCAGTACATTAAGGTCAATACCTCTGATACTGAGGTCAATACTAGTTTTTAGTTTATCTTTATAATTACATTTAGAAATGAGGCAAAAGACACAAAGTGAAGTGACCTGCTCAGGATCCCATAGAAATCAACAGCAATGTTGGGGATAGATATCATATTAGGGAATTAGCAGTTGTCTGCTTTAACTTTGGATATGGGTTTGAATCCAAAATTATAATGATAAATGCTTGGACTGTGGAATTAAAAAATAGTCTTCCAGCACTTATTCTTGGTTTTACCTCCTATAAAAAAAGACCTGACATAGGAGGGTAGAGGAAAGTATTCTGGCAATCTGTGTAACTAGCATTGTCAAGATATTTACACTGCAGATTTTTCCTTCTTGGAAGAAATTTCACAATGACAGTGAGCAGCTAGGGCTTTTTTCATCGCCTGCAGAAGAATAAGCTTTGAGAAATTGTTGTACTGTCATTATATGAGCCTTGGTTCTAGATCACAGACAACACCCAATTTACTTAGAGCTGCATAGTCAATTTGTCTTGTCTTTATTGTGCATGAACAACATGCTAGGAAACATTCATTACATGATACAAATATGCTATAAAAATGCACCAAGCAGCATGACATTATTTTACTTCCTATCTTACTAGAGGCTCCAGCCTTGTGATCAAGCTCCTTTTAAGGAAGGAGATATTTGATCACGTCTAGATTTTACACCTTTAACATTAAACCTGTGTTTTGTTTAATCAAGAAAAAGGGAAGGCCCACAAAGTGATTCCTCAATCTTTAAATAAAGTATTAGAATGAGCAGAGAATTGCCAAGTTGGTCAAAGTGATGAGAAGACAACCACATCATGCAGTCTGGTTTGAAAGCAACAGTTGGCAGAAACATTCCACTTGGGATTGGAGAGCTGGGACAGCCAAGGGTTGTGTGCTCTTTTGAAGTTTAGGTGGCAGGGCAGCAAAAAACTGAAAAATTTGTCGGTAGGTTATTGGTTTTGTTCTTTTTTTTCCCCTCATGAGTCAGTAAGACGCTTCTGCTGCATCTCCTGTCTGGTTTTGCCTACAGATGCCCAAAGTCTGACCCAACATAATGACAGATGTCGAAGAATCTAAGACTTTCCTGTGTGAGCAGGCATTTCAGGAGCAGCTTCCTAATACAAATATGTATTTTTAAAATGAAAAGAATTGCACATTTGAAATTGTCAAGGTGAACTTTGATCTTATAACAAGATGAGTTTAGCTTGCAGAAGAGCTTAATTGCTTAATTTTAACTGTCTCAGGAAGAAATGCATTGTAGTATTAGTGGTTTAAGCTTTATACTAAACCAGCAAGTAATTATGGTCCTGTCTAGCAGAAGACAGTAGTATGCCTATATTTTGGGCACTTAAGTATGTGGAAGTGAGTGGGAATATGGAGTTAGAAGCCAAGAACAAAGGGATGTGTGGTAGGAGAATGGTGTAACAAGAAGCGTGGGCTTTGAGCAATGTATGTATGCAGGGGAAGATGTATGACGGAGAGGTGTTTCTTTCCACACATGTATAACCTTGCACAGCTGGGACCTGGTATTGCTGCTAAATAAATTATTTTAGGAGATGTCTGATAAAATTCATAACAGGACAATAGAGCAGAAATTAAGAGAAGTGGAGGACTATAGAAACTATGCGAACACACTATTAATTATGGGAAATTTTCAACATAATTTCTGAGGAGAAAAAGGCTCCACACCTAATGCACATCTTCTCACAAAAATATTAGTTAGCTTGAAAGAGTTGTTGATTTTGTTTTTTGTTGCTTTCTCCTCATAACCCAGGGGAAATAAATAAACTCCCCATATTTTTCTAGCAAAACTTCTCAGGTTCCTTTTTCAATTTTATTGTTGGCTTTTGAAAAGAATGCTTTTGAAAATGAACATTTCTTATTTTTTAATAGAAAAAATGCCAGCTAGTTAAAAATAAATTTCCCTGAAGGAAAAAACCCAAAACAACCCAAACCATTTTTCAAAGATCTTTGATAATTTCTCAGACTATACTTTTGGAGAACATAGAAAATAATATAAATCTAGAAAATAATAATCTAAGTTGTCTAAAGTGAATGAGGATTGACTTGTCTGAATTTTGGGGAGATGATTGTTTTTACTGTTTTCCACATCACCTTCTGAAAATGAAGCTTCATTATGTTATCAGCTTGGATACCAAAAATGCATAGAACTTGCTAACCAACTGCAAGTGTAACATTTTTAAGGAAAACGTTGATTTTCTTTTGCACTTCAGCTTTTTCAATGCCATTTGATAGCTGGTGGACAGAACATGCTCTGAAATGTATGTACCGCTTGGTAGACAGTATATATGCCTGTGGAATGTAATTTTTAGAGTCAGAGAACATAACACATTAACAGTGATAGCAATGACTTAATTTTTAACCTCCAAGTAGAGACATAAAACTTCATAGTTAGGATTTTTTAGTGGCTGTTTCATATACTTAATACTGTAATTTGTAGTAGTGCTGCAGGAAATTCAGCAGGTATGTATTTATGCCATATTGCTGTGTTTGATTTTTATTTTTTAAAACTGTCTATATTGCACACTGCACTGTAGTACTGAGATATCCAATTCTGTCTTTAACGAGCAAGCCTAGATATTGGAAACAAACTGTGCAGCACATCAGAACTCAGTAAATTAACGCATGCATAACTTTGCCTCATGTGGTTAGACCGTAGACAAGTGCAAATGCAGCAAGAAGAATTACAATGGAAAGTAATAGAACACAGAAGGCAAAAGCTCTATGGAATGAACAATACAGCTCTAAAGTCTGTAAGTGTTGGTGGATGTGAAGGGAAGTGGTATTAATAGAAACAGTACTTGCCAGGATGGTCATGGCAGTGTTGCTGTTAATGGTTTGCAGGAATAATAATTAGTTTTGATTACCGTTACAACAGCAATACTATTTGTGTATGCAGTAGAATAGATTGCACAAGGATGCTGTTTGAGAATGGATATCAGCTGAGAAACAAGGAAGCTTTGAAGGAGATTTCAAATTCAAGGTGTGCTGGTTGCACCGGTACTAGGTTGGGAGAGGTGGACTGATGACTGCACTGGCATGGTGATGGCAGTGCCAATTTCGTGGAGGCTGTTAGCAGTGGCGATTGCAGCAATGCTGGCTGTGGCACTAGCGTGCGCAGGATACCGTGCATAGAGGTGCCATGACTATTTTTCCACCGACTTTTGCTGCACTGTCCTCCACCTGCCCCCTGCATCACTAGAAGAGATTATACATTTCTCATTAATCACCTCTGATGTGCACTTGGCTTCTTATCTGTGAGAATAGGTTTCTTAGAGGATGCACCAATTCCTGCTTGCAGGAGATTTCAAAGTATATTCACCAAATATCTTTCAGATAAGAGAGAAATTTGACAGCCTAAAACTGTAACCATTTTTCTTTGCCACTTGAGGCCTGTAATCTCTGTAGTAGGGAAATATTTAAAACATTTTAATGATCAGTGTGATCCTCCCTTTATCAGTTTCTGAGTTTCTCATCACCATACTTCTGCTACAGAGCTACAAATGCTGTTCTCACATAGTGTGGGAAATGTATTTCTCTGAAGGATATTTGCCTTATTTGACTAAAGCAGACATCTTACTGCCTTCCATTCTAGAATACCAGTATAACCACTCTTGAAAGGACAAACAGCCTTGCTGAATACTTATTTTACTTCACAAATATAACTCAAAATTTATTGTCAAAAGTTTTTATTGTGTGATTTGAACTGAAGTGGGTTAACTGAAATAAAGACAACAAGTAAGTCCCACACTAAAAGACCAATTGTTTGACAATATTAAACTGAAAATATTTAAAAGTTATCTTTCTGCCAATGTGTTTTAAGTAAGTTTGGTTAAAGAAAAAAAAAACAATGCAATAACTGGAACTGAAACCACCTTATGAAGTCTGTATAGCTTAGTAAGGAAAGCATAAAAAAAATTTCTGTCGCCTATGAATATACTGCTAAGCAGTATTGGAGACTGGTAGTATTTTTGTTTATGATAAATTCACAGTTTCTGATATCCTGTAATTCCAGTAAGAATGCTGGTCTTCATTTTACAGAAGTATTTTTCTAGCCTTGTAAAGCAATGTTTGAAAATCTGGATCTCAAAAACCAAACAAAAAAAAGCCCATCAAAAACCCCAAAGTAAATCTGTATTTCATTTAGTATGTATTGCAGATCTTTAAAGTGTCAAAACTTCTAAGGCCTCATTCATGCAACTCAATGATAATGACAATAAAAATTGTACTGGTAACTGAGTTGTTATTTCTTAGGCAACACTGAGACAAGAAATGAGCACATAGAAGTATTTTGTTGTGAATGCTATCTTTCCATGGAGTTTAAAAATAAAGGTTCCAATTTTAGCTGACTAGGAGTCATATAAATATGTAGCTTCTAAGGTCAGAAGGGAATGTGTTACTTTTTTGTAGCCAGATCTTCAGGATGTACAAGCTGCAGAACTTCTCCAATAGTAGGAATTAAGCCATTTTTTTCAGAAAAGTATTGAATCTGACTTTAAACATTTCATGCAGTTGCAAATCCCCATCCCCTGATAAATTACTTCAGCTTTTAATTACTGTCATTGCTAAAAAATTGTATCTCATTTCAAGAATTTATCTGACTCCAGTTTCCTGATATTGGATGTTATACCTTTGCCAGCGAGCTTAAAAAGCAGTACCCTGCCCAACTGTTTAACAGTACTTGGTGCATAAGTGACAAATTTAAAGCAAAGGCATAAAAACATGCAAAGGTTGTAAGCTGCAGTTAGAAGCCAAAGAAGTAGGCAGATGGAAGGATAACCAGGCAAATATAGCTTGTTTCACACATAGGGAAGGGTAGGGAAATAGCACCCTCTCTAGACAGTATGTTCTCACTGATAGCTCTTAGCTAAACAAACATTAAATTTTGTGGATGCTATTAAAGGACTCGATGTAATGACCCTGGAGCCAGCTGTCTCGTCATAGCTAGAAAGGAGGTTTTACTTCAAGAATACCATACGAGAAAGGAAAACATCCCTTAGGCTGAGCAGTACACAGATCTTCCCAGAGAACCCTTGCTTTTTGGCTATTTTTCAGGTCCCATTCTCAGCCTTTTATTGCTTTGGCTCTCGCCTGCACAGTAGGGATGTAGGATGAAGCTCAGCAGCTGTGAGTTAACAGCCAGAAGCAATTTTCATTGATTTGTCCTTCTCTTTGTGGTCTTCCATTGGAAGCACCCCCAGGGCACATTACTAATTGTTTGCCCTTTACTTTGGGACCATTGGATTAATGGTATTATATAATTGCTGTTTCTTCATCGTTAATACAATAATGATGTGATGAATTTCACAGTCAACCAGTCCTTGGCTCTCACTATGGGGGTAAAAAAAATTTCTCATTTGAAAATGGAATTATCCTCTTTTCTTTCATCAGTTCTGTCTAATGGTTTTGTTTCTGTGCTTTTGCAGCCTAGTTATGACCCTCAGAGTTAATAACATTTGGGGAAAGACAGGAAAGACAGGAACCCAGTAACATAGCAAGCATTTTTATGACTGATCCTTGAATGATACAAGTCTCGTACCACCCAACCAGCAGACTATGCCCACTTAGGTCAGATTAGAAGGATCCGTGCTTTCATATCTGACACTACGCTTATATCGCTACATAGGCACCAGAGAGCCGAGGTTTGGACATTGCCTTGTTACCATCCACATGCTTAAACTGTTGGCAGGTTAGTATTAACAGTTTGGTATTGCTATCCCAGCCTGACTAGTGCTTTCGCAAATCAAGCGTGGACACAGTATCAGAGCTAAAACAGGCCAGGGGACATTCCCCATCAGCAGTTGGATGATGTAACCTGGTTTTGGAGCACAGCAGGAGAACCTACTCGTGTGCGACTGGGCTGAGCCAAGCAACACTTTGCCAGTGCAGGGTCAGAGTACGGGCCTATAGTATTCTTTAAGATAGTGCCTTGGCCTGTAGGTTAGTCCTGGTGGCAGTAAGGTGGGAGAGAATGTCAGCGTTAATGTTCTTCCTCTGTCCACACTGGAGTGCTGCCTTGGTAACTGTGGAGAAGACACCTCTACAGGGGCAATTTCCAAACTTGTAAAAATAAGGCTTCCCGACTTCATCCTAAAATGTGCAATGGTACAGTGTAATGCTGCAGCAAGCGTATAGTGTAGAGTCAGTGTCTCTGACCAAACTGAAGACCTGCCCAGAAATGAAGACCTAACAAATCTGTTTTGTTACTCCGCACATCTACAACACAGTTGTGAATGGTAGTGGCCACTAGGTCTAAATTAGAGTAGAAAATGATACATAATAGAAGTAGTTCTCCTATTTATTATTGTCTTTTCCTAGTGCAGAATTATTGATCTTGCCCCTGAGCAAGATGATTTCTGGACCCTTTTATTTAAAGTTGCAGAATTACAGGAAATTGATATGTTGCCCACTCTGCAGAGATGGCAGGATAATTTGTCAATTAGGAATAATCAGTTCTAAAATGACTTTTATGACTGTGCTATTTCTGAAACCTCTTTAATTAGATCTGAGTTCATCTATATATCAGTTGAGGCAAAAGATATTAACTATCCCATGTGTAGATCTTAGAATGAGATAAAATGCATTTTGTATTGGATGGTAAGCAGTGGGGAATCCTGAATTTTTCAGTCAAAACATGCCTGTGAAGGGTTGTTTTTTTTTTTTATTTTTAATCTTGTATTTGAAAATTAATTTGGTGCTACACTGCCAGCCTTGGATACAGAAGCTCTCTGTTTATCTCCTGAATGGGTATTACTTGGCTTGACAGCTTGACAGTTTCAGCCCTTGCCAATATGCCTCAGTCTCAATGAGAGGAGGAGATCACATCTGGTCATGAAGAGGATGAAGGACATGTTAAAAGCTGCTCAGTCCCTGGCCTCTGGGTTGTTTTGTCCAGGTTTGTGAGGTCATCTCCTAGTGAAAGATCACATAATATGGCCAAAGAACAGGAACTCCTTACATAGTGTCATCAATTCTGAATGGGGTTTATCCCTGCAAGTGTTTAAACACCTTAACTGTGGCCAGCCTACTTTGTGTTTCTAAACGGAAAAAAAATCAGAGCTTTGCTGTCTTGCTCTCCAAAAGCAAAACTGAGTGGGTATTTCTTTAAGTAGAAGTACTAAATCTGCTACTTTTCTCACATTATTTTTTTCCTGATTTTTAGGGACAGGACTGAGAAGGGAAATACTTTTTCCTTGCATTTTTAAAAAAACAAAGTGCGTTAAGTATTAACACCTCATATTTCTTAAAGGTTTATATTTCATTTTTACATGTTTTCTATGAATTATCATTTATTGTTAAATAACTTAAAATTATGCAGCAACTAAAATTAAGACAAATTCAAAGACAGGAATATAGGAACCAAAAGGCTTCCTTAGCAACCAGGCATTTTCTGGGCCAGTTACTTTACTCCTGATTCTTCCGTCTATCACTACAAAGGAGTTTCCCATCTTCGTCTTAGAGCTGGCTTGCCATGCTTAGTTCCCCGAGCATCTCACCATAAGTGATTTTGCCATATTTATCCACTTGCTGCAAGAAATCCTAAAACGTGAAATAGTGTGTAGAAGGATTTTGAAAAGCAACCTTCTGAGTGAATAGCCCCATGAAAATGGGACATTTTAAAGTAGATTCAAATGTATTCCCAACAAGATATTAGAAAGCCTAAAGGTAAATAACCAGTTTACATGTACTGCCACAGTTTTACTCTTGGCAGAGGGCATTACCATGAAATTAAAACTAATCCAGGAATTTTATAAGGTTTTGAAAGCTTCCCTATTACCCATGAAGGTGGAATATCAGCAGAACACCGGGAATATAATAGGTCCTGTATGGCATTTTTAATTTGAACAGTGAGCAGTTCTTAATCTGTGTTTACTGCTTCCCTGGTGCCAAAGGGAAGAAAGTCAGTCTGCCAAGTTCTGTTCCTTGATCTCTCTAACTCACTGTAAAGCTCCACCAGGTTATTAAATCTTTTGTTTGCCACCTGTGTAATGGAGATAGTAATTATCTACCTCTTATTTGATTTGCTGAGATTATGACATTTGTGGTAGTGAATCTTCATAAACCATACCAAGTTCATTGAGATGAGATACTGTAAAAGGGCAGCGTGTATTAACAAATCTGATGTATTTATCCTTGTATAAATTGCCTAAACCTGCTTCAAAGACTGTATGATGTTCTCACTCAGCTTTGCCTTTTAGTTTGGAAATGTACAATGACTGGAGGGGAGTAACTACTGATTTCATTAGCATTACATCTACTGAAAACTCTTGGGAGAGAAGGGGGACTAAGGCAAATAGTCTTGTCCATTCCTGCCAGGATATCAAAGGGCATTGCCATACTTCTGTGGGCTACTGTTCAGACAGATAAGGCTTTAAAATATTTAACTTTTAAAATCAATATTTCATATCAGTCTCACACATTCTCTCTTCCTTCAGTTTCTTTTCCTAGCCCTCTTTATTTCCTCCTTTGATATATGTGTGTTGGCTTTCTTTTGTTTTTTTTTTTCCCTCCAGTAACCTGAGAATCTTTTTAATTTGCTTGAAATAAAGCTTCGGGGTGACCTTATGGCCGTTCTGGGCAGAGGATCTGTGAGACTGACATGCGTTCTGGGAAGACGTTCCTGTCACTGATGAAATTCTTATGAGATTATGTAAGATAGTGTGTGAAAACTGGGATAGGGATGTCAGAGCTCTGCAGTACAACTGAAACAAGAGGAAAGGGAGCCTGATATATAGAAATGCAGTTACACAGCACTGCAGCAGCACCTAAGAAATGCTGATGGCGAGAAACATGTTTAATTGGGGAAGAGAATACAAAATAGCAGGTGCTTTTTCCCTAACCCATGCCTACAATTTGATGTGTTCCAGTCTCCCAGTTTATCTTTTTCCAACTCAGTTCTTGTTCAACAAATCAAAAGTAGATCTGTCTTAAAATGTTCTGCAGGTATTAGATGCTGTCTATAGTGACAGCTGTGTAGACTATTAAAATAATTCTCCTAAATGTGGCAGTGGTCTAGAATGGCAGTAGTAGAAGGAAGTTTCTCCTCCTTTTCTCTGTTCTAATCCAGGTGACATTTTTCTTTAGGCACCAGAAACATTTTTCTTATTTCAGAGGTTTGAGAACCTCCAGTGATTTTTTTTTTATTTGATTTTTTTTCCCCCTCATTCTGACCTGGTTGATCGTAATTTTACTGGGACTAAGAATTCAGAAACCATGGCCTGTTTTGTATCCCATGTTGCAACCATATCAATATAACCTTTTTGATTACTTCTGTCTTTTCTTTGAATAAGAGATTGTGTAAAAAATTGATGGGTTTAAATAGCCAGATATATAAATATCAGAACATTTCTCAGCAGGTAATCCAAAACTATTATTGTATGATACATGTGTTCTCAGAAGGATGTCCTAGCAACCTCCTTTATAGTACAAAATTTATTTCTTGTATTCACCTTACACCCATAATTTTTGCATTTATTAAAGGAGCGGGTATATTCCTATGCACTCCATTTACATAGGTCAACCTATTGTATACTTCCACCATTAATGTAGTTTTCCAACTATCTCAGCTCCCCACTTGGGCTTCCTTCATGACCTTTGTAGATTCACTATAGGGCTTTTCATTTAATAGTGTAAGAGTAACTCTTTTTTTCCACTTCACATGCATCTGTGATCCTTTCACTGACATTTTAGCTACAGTTAGAACAGTGTAGTTAGCTACAGTTATTCAGTGTACTCTGTTTTCAGTGTGAGCTTTTCAAGAGCATTTACATGAGTTACTCTGTTTTACTATTCTACTGTATTCTACTTAGGAATTCTATTTCCTTATCTGAGAATAACAATATACAGTATCTTTTAGAAAAGGAATAAGAATGTGGAGACAAAGTGGGTAATTTTGCATGTAACATTTAATTTACTGACAGTTGAATCTCTTTCGTAAAAGATGCAAGAACACAACCACTACTGGACAGAATTTCTGAACTTCTGTTTGTGTACTAGCTGATAAAGTTAAGCAAAGGGGATGGTACAAGGGGATGCAACTGCACTTAAACCTGTAGTAAAATTATTCTGCACTGGTCATTTGTGTCCTCTTTAGAAGACAATAAATTCTACTATGAGATAGAATTTAGACTATTATGTTATTTTTGATGTTCAGGAGGCATAATTTATGGTATATTACAAATTAGTACTGCATGGGAAGTTTACTAAAATTCTGACAATCCTTAGCAGGAAGTTATATTTTTAAAGAATGATGAAGCATCGTGATATGTTATGAAAAGTATTCCTCTTATTCACTGTCACAAGGAAACAGAGTAAACCACAGCCAGTAGCAAATCTGGATACTGGTGTATTTTTAAGAACCAGTGAGTTTAGAGCTTTTACTCTACTTGTTTATACCACTCGCTCAATCCTACCCCAATATTACTTTCCCTAGGGCTTCACTTCCCTGTTCCTAGCCAGGAGATCACTGCTGATCCAGGAAGATTGGGCAGAAAGTTGTGTCGGTTTGTGGTGTGCAGTTAGCAGTCTTAGGTGTTATTGGCCAAGGTCCTTCAGCATCTCCCAGCATGTGTCTCCATGTGCTCCCTGATCTGCAGGGTCTTTCCCCACTGCCAGGATAATTCCTCCAGCCACGATTTTCACCTTCTTTCCACGCCCACTTCTTCTTTGAGTCCACTTCTTTCTGGGAACCCAATCTAAATAGTCTACGTGCAGAAGCACAACGTGTGATCAGCCTCCTAAGTCATGGTTCTCTCATGTCTATTAATTTGAGGATTCAGTATGTTCCACTTCTTTAGCCCAGCTGTTAACAAATTTAAAACCAGCCTGTATCAGTTGCAGCAAGTAAGTGGCATGCTTCTGCTTGAGAATTTGAAAGTTTATTTTCAGACATTCACCCACCCACCCAGCCAATTATCTGCTGCCTGTTACTGATAGCAATTCAAGTATTTTTTGCCTACAACATTCATGAAACATTCAAATGGTGCCACTGTAGTTTAGTGTTGTATGTTGTCCTGCAAGTACAATCCAGCCAGTGGTTAAGAGTATTATGCACCAGCCACAGAGGAGCTTTAGATGCATGCAGATTAAAACTGTTTCCAGGTAGAATGGAACTATACTTACAAGTTTTCTGGGTAAGTCCAGGCAGAATATGTTCTGCATCTGATCTTTAGGAAGTTATCACCATGATATAATGACAGTAGTGACGGCAGCAGCTAGACAGTTAAATCTTTCCTGGTGCAATGCAAATACACGTTTGGGAGATCATACATAAGGTCAGATCTTACTTTATTTAATTCTTTCAGATGAGATGACTGAAGTGTAAAGTCAGAGAGGAGGACTGAGCTCAGACAAATGGGAAGATGGATTATGAGCATGAAGTAGAATAATAAAATTATTATTTGGGATGAAAAGGTAAGTGTCAAAGACTAATGTATACCAGCTCTTCACTTGTATAGGTACTATTTTCAACAAAGCAGAAGATGATTAGTATATGAAGAGAAAGAACTGAGATTAAGAAGTGGCTTTTCAGAGCACAAAATAAACATTGGTAGACAGTCTTTCTGAGATAGATAGATAGATAGATAGATAGATGGATTAGTGAAATAAGGATGATGGGCAATCAAGAAGAAATGACATACTGCCTCAGGAAAGTCTTCTAGGAAAACAACAAAGTCAAAACAGCCATGACTCCACATGACTCTGCTTTGTTGAAACTTCTGCTATGAAGTGCCCTTGAGAACAGCCAGCGGGATTATCCTTTTTACAACATTGCTAAATGGTGCAGTACAAGAGCCCTGAGATGCCCCGAAATGAAACTATTCCTGCCTCGAAAGTGTAACTTAAGGCAAAATATCCCCTGCCCTTTAAATAAATAAATAAATAGCATGTTTTTTCATTGTTTGCTTTCTTTTTTTCTTAGATGAGCAGGGATAGATTTCATTAGTATTAGAGGAGGGAGGGTTCCACATTTGAGTAATGAAAAAAGTTTTTTCCTAATCTGTTTTCCCTAAAATTCTCTTTCTTTCCACTTCAATGTTTTCCTTTCCTCTTCTGTCTCTGTGATCCCTCTTATCATTGTTGTCTCCTTCATTCTTTCAATTTCTAATGATCTTTGACTCCCGTTTCAATAGTTAACTTCCTATTCCTTGTTTTTACAGCTGATTTTCTAGTCCTTATTTTTGCTCTCCTCAACCCAACCCTTTTAGATTCTCTCATCTTTCTTTGTCCGTCTTGTGGTTTTCCAGTTTTTCATCCTCATTACTTCCTTCTCACTAGCCTCTGGCTTCCACATCACATCTTTCGTCAAAAACACTCCATATTTTTGATAGATCACCTCTCACTTCTTTCTTAATCCTATCCTGTCATTTTACTGCTGACTGAGATGGGCTTTCAGCTCACTTACCATCATCATAAAGTGATTTGCCCTAAGGCCTGAGCTCATAGAAAGTGCCATCCTAGGCAGAAAAATAGCTGTGTTGAAATGGCACCTTCTTGCCCAGCAAAGCTGCTTCCTTCCTCTATCAGTTCCGTATCTTGATGTTAGCAGTAAGCATATGTTCCTGCACATTATCCCTGCGGAGCCATCACCAGTGACAGTAAGTAGAACCTACAGTAAACAGTTCTGGAAGCACAGGGTTCGGGCTGGTCAGACAGACCTGAGCATAAATTCTGATGCAATAGGTTGATACTTGGGTTGCTGAAGGTCCATTTTGGCCAGTTATGCCCTTTATTGCTCATAGTAATGCAAGGAATGAAGAAAGGACCTTGTCCTGACTCTGTTTCACATGGGCTTGGCAAAGAGGCAGGTTAAGAAAGATAATCTTTTACCTGCAAACCGAGTACATCTGGAGTCAAAGCGGCATGATAAACACAGAAGCCTACAGTGGCACTTTTACACTGTCACTTTTTGGCACTGAACTGCAATTTAATCACTACTACACCCTTTTGAGCTAGGGTGGCTGTCTATCTGTGGTGTTGCTTTTGTGCCAGCTAGAACTGGAAAAGCACAGGTTAGAGGGCAGCTGTGATACAGGGCCTGGGACCTGCGGAGAGTATTACCTTGGTAATATATTGCTAGAATCACAGGAGCACAAACTAATTCCTGATTCCTGTGGCTCTTCCATTAAACCCTCCAGACCATGAAAGAATATACAGAGTTCATGATCAAGATGACGAGTAAAATGATAAAACAGTAGAAAAGAAGGTGAGAAACCTCCAATAATTTCTCAAAGGAACATAGCTTATGCAGGGAGACAGAATGGTTGTGGGATGCACTTTGTGAATTCACCCAAAAGAAATTAAAATCTTTTAACCTCTGAGGAGAATTGCAAATGGATCCCTGCAACACCACATCCCGCTTGGTGGCCAGCTCTGGTGGAACAATGTCTAGTCAGTAACAAAAACAGATGCTTTTTTCTCAGGGTCTGCAGTTCCAGCCCCCACACTCTGTTTGAAAAGGGTCCTATAGCCAAAACACCACAGATCTGATTCTGGACACTCCAGCCTGGTTGCTCACAGTCAGCACAACTGTACGGTGATATGCACGTGCATAGCACTGTGCATGGATGCATAATGCGCAAAGTCTCCAGCACCCTTACAATGGTCCTGCAGGTTTGAAATACCTTTCAAAGGCAGTGCAGAAGAAACTGAAAGATCAAACAGAACAAGAAAGCACATGGCTGTGGTATTGCTGATGTCTATAGTGGCAAGTATTGACATCAGACTTTAATTAGCTTATCTCCTGTATCACAGAATCATAGAATCATTTAGGTTGGAAAAGACATTTAAGATCATCAAGTCCAACCTATATATATAACGTGAAATTTTCTGAACTCTTAGATGGTCAGGAAATAAATAATACCTCCCATTTCTAAATATGCTGCAACTCGCTTTCCTTTATAAACACACAACACTGGGAAGGATGTATTAGTATTGCATTGAAGTAGCTGCAGCTCTCCAAGTATCCTGCAACACCATAACAAGCAAATAGTGCCAAATGAATAACTCATAATATTTCAACATTTTGTATCTAGTACCTGTCCTGCTTTGGATTAGGCTGAGTTGGATCTGCTGTGATTTTGGAGGTTAACAAAGGATACCTGATATTCATCTACTTTGCCTGACAAACATCTTTCTCAGCTGCAGACCTTCAGGTGTGAAATTACTTCCAAAATGGGTTTCATGAGTGTCTGTTGCTGGCTGATTTTAGTGTATACAGTGAGTTGCTTCAGGAGCAGAGAGATTTTACTCATAATAGTTAGGATTCTTCCATTGCATGTTTATCTGCTCTTGGTTGTTCTATCCATTCTTTATTTGGAGTACATTAGCTGACAGCAACTGGCTGTACTCGTTTGCCAGATTTGCTTTTATTTTTAAATGTTGTATCTTACTATCTTTGGTTTTAACATTATAATTTTAGTTTTTATTGCTTTGTGCTTACATACCTCTAAATAAATGTCTTTATAAATAGGCTAAATAAATTATCTCCCAGACCCCTATTTCATTTCTCTGGGCAGAAATAACCTCGGCACAGGGTGTTCCAAGGATTATTGATTACTGGAGCTGTGCCTCAGGCCATCAGCTCCTTCAAGCCAATTATTAATGCCCTGTATGTCAGCAATTATTGGAAAAGTGGTGAATGCATTTGCTGTGCTCTCTGAACACTTTCCTAAAACAGTAAGGTGCTGGCAACAGTGGCTAACTACATCATGATGCGGAGGGAGAGAGTTCTAGGTGAAAACTCACCCCTCTTGGCCAGGTGAGGAGAGGGGTGGCTTAGTCTTTCACCTGTACGGTTAAGCCACAGCGAAGCGTGGAGTAGCAAGTTCTTCCACAATCCACAAAGCTAATGAAGGTTGATTTCCTGCAGATCTGTGTGCTGCATTCCTTAAAAACACCATAACGATGTATTCAATCCCTTTTGTGTTCTCTGAACACTCCTACATCCCCTACCTCTGCCTGAGAGAGTGGCAGCACATGATGTGGGTGCCTTTAATCTATACATATGCTGTCAGACTGCTGCCTCGGGATGGAAAACCTTAATTCCGCTTCCCACCACAGGACACAGTTTGAGTCTTTCTCCTGTGCTCAGTTACACTCTGGCAAATTTGGCTGAAAGTAGTGAATAGAGAAAAAACATAATGTGAGGAAACTAATAGCTGAATGGTCAGTTGAACAGACAGCACAAGTATGTCAAGTATGCTTACTTAGAAAGACAGGACAAATCAAAAAATTATGTTACATAATTGCCAGAGGTGTCTATATATAATCCTATCAAATCTAGAAATAAAAACAATTATGCTCCTATTTTGTAAATAGCAGAAATCTACAAATAAATGGCCTCGTGTTATGAATGAGGAAAAAAACCAAACAATCTCTGCAGGCACTTGTGGCAACTCTGCAGAGCTTTAGTGTGGCTGTGATATGGGAGCAAAACCAGCTCTAGAGCACTATTCACCTTGTCCCTGTTCCACACGCAGCCTGTTATTTCACTGTTGGCATTCTCCAGGCATTAAAGTCCAAGCATCGGTAATAGGCTCTCCGGGTCAGAGGTTGCAATTCCCTGCAAGCTGCTGCTGAAGAGATAAGGGTATGAACTAAGGAGAATGGAAGTGTGGCTGCAAGACCTCCCAACCTGGTTTCCCTGGAGGAGCTCTCGTCTGGATGGTGTGTTTCTACTGCACAAGTTCTTTGAAAATGAAGATGGCATAAATTGTTTAGGCATGGCAGTACTGCCCACAGCCACCACATGACTTGCATACAAAATCTAAGTTCAGGCTTGTAATGCTCTTCTGAGCAGAAGTTGTCTTTGAGGTGTCCATAACCACCAAGATCAACTGACTTGGAAAGAGAAGTGGGGTTTCAGTCACCCTTTTATTTTTTTTTTTTTTATTATCATGGTAGTAAGTGCTACAGGGTCTTCACTACTTCTTAAGAGTAACATCTGGGTGTACTCATATATATAGTGTCCTTGGCTCTCAATTTAGCCATTTAATCAATTCAGCCTCTGAGGCTTTTTTCAGTCCAGTGTTTTCTCTGTCATGTGGTGACGGGATCTAGCATTAACTAGTCAGAGCTTTACAAAAGTTAAAATTTTCTTATCGGTTTCTGGGTATGCACTGTGATACAATAAATATCTGTGTTTAAAAACCGGCAGTGTGAACCTGCTTCAGCAAACCTGAGCTAGAAGTTGTGGTATGGGTATATGGAGCAGATACCTACTAAAGAAATAATACATACACTAAAATGGGTGATCTAGCTTATCATTCTGGGAGCATCAGTCACTTGTTTTTATGACCTTGTTTTACCTGACGGGGGTACAAGTACTCACATAGTGTGTAGGGAGGACAGATAACCTGCCACATGCAGCTCTGGGAAAACACATGCCATTCCCTTTGATAATTTGTGATTTTTTTTTAACACATGCAAATGAGTTCTTATTGCAGTAACTTCAGGACAAGCTGGAAGGTCCAAGCTTCTCCTCAGTGCTTTCCAGCTTCTGTAGATAGCTCTTCATTCCTGTATCTCATGCTTCCTCCTATGCCTGGCCTCACATAGATGTATACAGCTGGCAAGGCAGGGGAGCTGTCACTCCCTCCTTGTACTTGTTTGTGCAATGAGCAGTAAGAACTGCAGTCCTTGCTGTCTTTTGGGAAATAGCTGCTACTCAGCCCAGATGTGAATGCAGAGAAGAAAGCAAGAGGCTGGCTATAGTTTCTATATTTTCTATCAAAGACAAATTGAGAAGACAGCAAATGCAGAAATAACTGTACTGCACAGGCAGCTACTGTGCAGGCAAGATTTAGGCTTTCTGGAAAAGGCAGATTTGCTGTATGTGCACCGTGTAGTTAGAGTTCTTGCTCCTCTTTTGACTAAGCTGTTGGTTGTCCACAGATCATGGTTTTGTCCTATAACCAGCATGTCCTTGCACAGAGTTCAGACAGTGTGTCTCAGGTACAGTGGATCTGATTCACTGGTGTCCTCTCGGCCTCCGCACCATTTAGACATTTAGGAGAAGACTAGTGTAGACACGTCGCTCACTGATTTGATGCACTACTACTCTGCACAAACACAATTAACTTTTTTAGAGCTAGTTCTTTTCTATGAACTTCCTTCCCTCTCACTAATTAATGGAAATGCAAATGAAAGACTAAATTACAAGCAAGAGAGGCTGTTCTTAGTCTATGCTGCAAAAGTATCCCGAGGGTAATAAAATAAAAAGGTCTGAGCGGAGTACATTCATTCCGAAAGCAACTTGAAGGTGTATAGTGTAAGATAAGGTGTAAGTGAAGATAAGAAAAACAGAAGCAGCAGCTGCCTTGAGTCATCTCATTCTGAGGTGAAAAATAAAAACCATATACTTGCCTCAGGGACATTTTCACAGACTGAGGAAAATCTGAACTATTTCATTTTGGGGAAACCTATCATTAGAGTCGTAATGTGTATTGAACAGGCACTGTGAATCTCTCTTCTTCAACACGGTATCACATGGTCTTTCGGATGTAGTTGATGGTGATTTATGCAAAAATTTGCCCTCTTCTGGACCGGAACAGATGTGCCTATACACTTGACAATTGGTGTGCAAAGCCTCTATTCTGTCTTCCATGGACCTAAGTGTTACTAGTTTCTCTGTAGGACTAAATCACATCTGCTCATGTGTGTAACTGTCATATTTGTTAAAACTGGAAGGAAAAAGACCTTGCGTACATAAACTCTGCATCAAGAAGAATACAATGAAACCCATTTCAACACCCTAATTTCTGGTTGTTGTGAAAGTTTTGTATGACCACATTCCACTTGCCATCTTTAATCAACAGTGGCAGCCCAGGCAAAGTGCCCTTAGACGAAAAGCCTTCTTAAGCATATGAGATTTGAATCTGCAGTAGGATGTTAATCAAGGACTGATGCACCCTGCTGGCACTTAATATCTTATCAGGAAAACATATGGTTGAATCGGGTATTCTCAACTGTCAAGGTGATGTAGAAGTGTCAGTGTCATTTGGACTGAGAACTGGCTGAATGGCAGAGCTCAGAGGGTTGTGGTAAGTGGTGCAAAGTCTAGTCGGAGGCCTGTAGCTAGCGGTGTGCCCCAGGGGTCAGTACTGGGTCCGATCTTGTTCAATATGCTCATCAGTGACCCAGATGAGGGGACAGGGTGTGCCCTCAGCAAGTTTGCTGAGGATACTAAACTGGAGGAGTGGCTGATACACCAGAAGGCTGCGCTGACATTCAGTGACATCTGGACAGGCTAGAGGGTTGAGTGGAGAGGAACCTAATGAAATTCAACAAGGGCAAGTGTAGGGTCCTGCACCAGTACAGGTTAAGGATTGACCTTCTGGGAAGCAGCTCTGCAGAGAAGGACCTGGGAGTTCTGGTGGACAACAAGTTATCCATGAGCCACCAATGTGCCCTTGTGGCCAAGAAGGCTGATGGTATCTATCCTGGGGTGCATTAAGAAGAGCGTGGCCAGCAGGTCAAGGGAGGTTATCCTCCCCCTCTACTCTGCCCTAGTGAGGCCACATCTGGAATTCTGTGTCCAGTTCTGGGTTCCCCATGTCAAGAAAGACAGGGAACTTACTGGAGACAGTCCAGAGGAGGGCTACAAGGATGATTAGGGGACTGGAGCATCTCCCTTATGAGGAGAGGCTGAGAGAGCTGGGTCTGTTTAGCCTGGAGAAGAGAAGACTGAGAGGGGATCTGATCAACACTTATAAATCTAAAGGAAGGATGTCAAGAGGATGGGGCCAGACTCTTCATAGTGGTGCCCAGTGACAGGACAAGGGGCAACAGGCACAAAATGGAACACAGAAAGTTCCATCTGAATATGAGGAAAAAACTCTTTACTCTCAGGGTGACCGAGCACTGGCACAGGCTGCTCAGAGAGGCTGTGGAGTCTCCTTCTCTGGAGATATGCAAAACCTGCCTGGACGCGATCCTGTGCAACCTTCTCTAGGTGATCCTGCTTTAGCAGGGAGATTGGACTAGATGATCTCCAGAGGTCCCTTCCAACCCCTGCCATTCTGTCATTCTGTGATTCTGAGAGGACAGTAGGCCTCCATGAGGGAAGCAGAACAGCTTAAAATAAGCACATTGCTGGTATATGTCTGAAAACTCCATCCTAATACACGAAATGCAGTTGTCTTGCATTCCACAGTATGTTGGTTACTCTGTTTTTTTAGCATTAATAATAGTAAGGGCTTGCTATTTGCAGCTCTGTAACCTTTCACCCAGGCTGCTGTAGCAGTGTTTTCCAGAGTCTCCATGGAAATATTTTTCCTTTATTGTTCTCTGCTCTTATTCCCATACCGTTTGTCTCATGGCCTGGCACCAGCAACCCCAATAGTGCTGTTACAGCAGGTTCTGTCATGGGAAGGAACTACTACTACCACTGGCATGAGAATCACCCCTGCATCACAAAGTAGGTAACGGTCACTCAGTAAATAGTATCATAGCAGGAATCTAAAGACGGAAATTAATATAAGGAGTGGTATCTCAATCCCAGTGAGTTTTAAAGGAATTTTGTCTCTACTGATATGCTTTTTCTGGTTTGAAGTTGAAATCATTAGACTCCAATGGGTTCTAAATGGTTTTCATTCAAATTCATAAATTCAGCAAAGGTTATTTATAACTCAGCTTCAGGTTTATGCAAAATCATGGCCCAAGTTTGCTAAAAATTTGCACACAGCAGATAAGAAGTCTCTCTGACCACTCCAGGTAGCTTTCATCTTAAAATTACTTTAGATCTGAGGCAACAAATAATGTCAGATGTCTTGATGTAATTTCAAGCGTATTAAAATAGCAAATGAGATGAATTGCAGTTTATTATCCTTTCTCTACTTGATGAGCTGATCATCTACATGCCTTTAACAGTTCCTCTTGGATCCTTAACCAAACTTACTCCAAAGATAAAACACCTTATCATCTTAAAAACATCTGGAGTTGTTCCCTTGTCAGCTAAAAAGCAAGCCTTCAAAACCGAATTTATTCAGTTTGTACTGAATGCAGTGATGAACTTTATGATTAGAAAAGGTTTTGAGATTAGTGGCAGGGATACTGGAATACAGGGGGATGCAGGTTCAGGAAAAAAGGTGACAACTAAATTACTTCCAAATTTGCTTTGTGGTACTCTATGGGAACTAAACAAAGATATTTCAAGGACTGGTTTAGGTTTTCTTTAATCAATATAATGAAACTTGACCTATGGAATGGGATAGAGATAGCATCCGTCCAACTTCTAGGGAAATGAGTCAGAATTTTGAAGCAAGAAAGCACAATTTTGTATAAATATCCTGTCTTTCGGCCATAAAATCACGCTGTTTCATTCCTGAAATAAACCTCTGAAACTTCTGGTTTGAGCTAGTGAATATCTCTTGGAAATAAAATCAAATTCAGCTCCTGGAAATAGGCACAACCTGAACTGAACCGTGTCAGTACACAGTTACCATTAAAACACAATGCCACCTTCTTTCCAACCTGCCTTTTTCTAGTTTCATTGCCAATGACTGGATTTTAGCCATGAAGTGGCTCTGCTTGATTAAAGAATTTTATTATGAGTTCTAATCTTTGCCCAAATTCCTTGTTCATCTACTCTGGTTCACCTTTGTAACTGTTTTTTTTTTTTTTAAGCGAAGTCAGTCATTCACCATAAACATGTTTCCCTGTCTTCAAAATATTCTTTTGAAGGGAAGTGAGGAATGAGAACGCTGTTATTTTTCCTTACTCTGACTAGTGTGTCAGCCCTGGGGTTTTCTGAATAATTCCTGTCCTAGAAATTAATAATCGCCTAGAGGAGAAAATTATCTATAAATATCCAGTGGAGAATACTCTGAGTTCAATGGTAACTTCCACACCACACATTGTGTATCTTGAGGCTTCATACAGAGCTGCATAATACAGCACCACACATTCTGAAGGTATATGAGCAAGAAAGAGCAAGACTCCTTTCACTGGACTCCTTGCACTTCTGGATAGAGTCTGTTTCCTTTTCATGTTTTTTAGCAAGGTATTTGTCAGAAAACAGGTAGTATTCCAGTGAATTTTCAGTGCTCAGAGTTTTTATATGAACTATTAAATTGAAGAAATACAACATACAATTCAAGTGTTGAAATCCCTAAGTGTCAAACATGTCAGTTATAATTCTATTCTGTTTGTTCCTGTAATGTAAGACAATAACACAAAACCACAAGATTAAAAAACTTGTTCCAACTGGATTCTATAAAAATTATAAATATTAAGATGTATTATACAATATGAAATTTATATAAATTGAAAAAATCCTTATTTAAATATTAAATCCAGAAAATAATTTTAGCATAATTTTTCAAGTCTAAATAGTGAAATGGAGCCTTTTGAAGAAGCAGGTGGAAGAACCGTTGCCCTGAGATACGCACCAAGGAATGAACACTCTCAAAAATGTTTCAAGGACTCTGCAAATGCCTACAAGCAAAAACTTTGGCAGCTTAATAGTGTGGAAAGAAAGATTTAGGTAGGAATCTGAGAATGTAGGGTTTTTTTGTACTTTTAGCTTCTTTGAATATATTCTGTATATTCTGGGCATTGTTTTTAACTAAAGGCCAGTGGTGACTTAGTTTGTGTAAAGACTCGTTAACTGTGTCCTTGAGTTTAACTTAATGTGTGGGACCTGATGTGTCAGGAAATCTCAGTGGAGTGAAGCTCTTTCCAACAGATCAAGTGGTCTCTTTAGACCCTTGGAGTACTCAGGGGGCTCAGGTTGGGCTTCGGCTCAGGGCAACCAAGATACTGAGTAATTAGTGGCCAGTGGCGTACTGACTCATCCTTGCATTGGCTTTTGCAGCATAAATTGTTGTCAATTTCTGTTTCACTCCCTGTGTTCCAGGTATTTTCTGACCACCAAAATATTCAGACTGAGTCACATTCCTAACTGGGCAGGATTCCCTATGTTTTAGTCACTAATTTGTCTTACTGCTTCTTGTATAAGTAGAGATGACTATAAGCTTTTCCATACCACATTAAAAAAGTTCCAATACCCTCCATATTCCTAAGAATTCTCTTTTAAGTCACTCAGTATCCTATAAGGAACCTGCCAACACACAACATGTGATGTGGTGTTTGTGCTGAAATAAGCTAGTATGGAGGTATTCTAATTGGTGCTCTGCAGGCACTAGTGGTGAAAGGTAATCACAGTGAAATAGTTGGACTAATGTGATAAACACAATAGGAGCATTACTACTGGCTCTACTAAATGTAAATGAACTCTGGAATCTATAACTACTGATCTGTTTTTAATCAAAATAATGTGATTTGAGATACTTAATTCTATAAGTATTTCCCAGAGAGCAGTTTTCTTCTTAGTTATTTAAAGCACTGTTCAATAATGAGAGTTTTCTATTAGTCTTTTTACACAAGAAGATATACTGATAGCAATATTAATTGCATGTTATGCTATTCCCATATCATAATATCAAACAGGATAGCCTTCACGTTTCCTTCTAAGGACTGACTGCCAATAATGTGCACAGGCTTTTGCTCTGCCTGAGCTTGGTGTGGCTGAGCCACCAGTCACAGGCTTGCCATAAGCACCATGGAGCCACAAGCAAGCACAAGACAATGTAAACACACAGGAATGAAAAAAACCTGCAGATCATGTATATATCTAATTTGTATTCTTCATCATCCTCTTCAAGGATCCTCCTCGACATAAACAAATTTTATGTATCATGTCAGCAGCCTCTGTCCTCTAAGTGCATAATACCAGAACCCTACTTGTTCAAATACAAGTAAAAAATGCAATTAGAAGTTATACCTAAATTCTCATCAGTTCAAGTACCCATTTCTGATGAGATACTAGTACAAGCTTATCAGCTATAAGTATGTATAAATTGGCATTAGGTGTGAGTCTTTCACATTCATAAGTATATTGGCTAAAATCAAGAAATAAACGGGCTCTTTAGAGCAAGATCTAACTATATTCTCTTCTAGCACCAGAAACCAAACATTGCTCTTAACAAAAGAAAGGGAACTGAACAACATTCCTTTCCTCCAACTGTGATTTTCATATGCTGACCTTAGTCATGAAATCTGCCCAGAAAAACCCTACAAGTCTAAGACAGGTGTAGGCAATGCAGGGCAATTTCGTAGCTGTACTGACTGCCATACAGGAAACCTGGTTGGAAATCTTTTCCTGGAAAAAAGAGGAACACATCTATCAAAATGCACTCTTGAAATTAATTATATGAAAATGATTGAAATACAGGTTTTCCAGTTATCCAGATGAAGTGTTCTGATATTTTCAAACTGGAATCATGTTTTGTAACTTAGCCAAAAAGGTACTGGATATCAATTTTTGGTGTTGATATGCAATGGACTTTTTGTCTCCTTTTTGTATAGTTCCATACTCTTCCAATATGAAGAAATGGTCTCTCTGGATGTCAGATTTTGGCACAAAATTTATTTCCAGCCAGACTGAGTATTATTCAATATTTATGTATGGAATAGTGTGCTTTAAAGTAAGTTTGAACACACAAAGAAGTGATTACATCCCCTTAGTATGTTTTTGCTTGAGCTGGGTCTCACTGGCTTGTGAGTATTCTTTGGAAGCAGTGCTTCCCTATGGTACATGTTTCTTTTTGAAACATGACAGGCTTTTGGATTGTGTCACTAAGAGCAAAGAACAAGCAGGAAGAAAGATTCATTCCAATATGTCTGATTTGAAATTTTCTGAAGTTCTGGACACAGAACTTAAAATATCAATTCCAAAAAAAGCTGAATAACCCTGCTCCCCTATATGGCTAACCAAAATAAAGGTGCTGAAAACACACTACATGTCAGAACTGGTTTTCCAAAACTTCATGATAACATGTCACAGCTTGAAAGCATGGGTTGTGTACCAAATTTTCCTTGTGGTCAAAGAGTCTGAAAGCAGAGACTGCAGCTTCTGTTAAAAGTCTCTCTACCCTACAGGTAGCTCAGTTGTAAGCTTTATTATACCATGAAATACAGGGCATCATGTTAGTGTAATTTTTTTCTTACTTTCTGGTTGTCTCTTAGGAAACTAGCACTTAGTCTACACAAGCTAGTTTCTGATTCATGCCCTTCATTCTTAATATTCTTGCTGCATTTGTTTGTTTGTTTGCTTGTTTTATCCAGACTTTTAAATTATTACTTTAAATTAATAAGATCTGGGTGGAGAGGTCCATGTTGTCCTCAAGTGAAATTTCTACTCTGCCTCTGATTCTTATGCTTCTCTTTGTCTCCTTTCTCAGTAATTACTGTTTTCTGCCTAAACCAGCTTAATCAGATTTCTGTCATATTTATCACATTCAACATCAGAGTAAACACCAGTCAAAGACAATTACTACTGGTTTCCAGAGGTTACATCATATTTTGCCCCTCATTGTTGAAGTGCAGTTTGGGAAGGTATCCTTCCTTGGATGTCATGAAAGAAATATCTCACTGAATATTTTCATTAAAGGCTAATTCAATCTAGTATTAAAAATCCAAATGACAGACAAAGAAATATATCTTCAAAATCCTATGTGCCTTAGACTTAAGGTCTCTCATAAGTGTTAAAGAAATCATACCTAATTTATCCCAGAGTAATTATATAGATGAAGTGTTCATTGGCACCTCTTAAAACAATTTTATACCTGCATTTCTATATGATTATGGTCATTATCATGTCATTCATTGACATTCAGGACAAAGAAAATAGAGCAGAATTTGACATTGCGTGTTGGGTTTGCGTGGCAAGGTTTTGGTGGCGGGAGGGGCTACAGGGGTGGCTTCTGTGAGAAGCTGCTAGAAGCTTCCCCTGTGTCTGATAGAGCCAATGCCAGCCGGCTCTAAGACAGGCCCGCCGCTGGCCAAGGCCAAGCCAATCAGCGCCTCTGTGATAACATATTTCAGAAGAAGAAAAACACTTAGAGAGCTTTTGCAGCCGGAGAGAGGAGTGAGAAGATGTAAGAAACTCTGCAGACACCAAGGTCAGTGCAGATGGAGGGGGGGGAGGTGCTCCAGGTGCCGGAGCAGAGATCCCCCTGCAGCCCGTGGTGAAGACCATGGGGAAGCAGGCTGTCCCCCTGCAGCCCATGGAGGAAGGATGAGGGGGTGTAGAGATTCCACCTGCAGCCCGTGGAGGACCCCACGCCGGAGCAGGTGGAGGCACCTGAAGGAGGCTGTGGCCCTGTGGGAAGCCCACGCTGGAGCAAGTTCCAGGCTGGACCGGTGGACCCGTGAAGAGGGGAGCCCACGCCAGGGCAGGTTTGCTGGCAGGACTTGTGACCCCGTGGGGGACCCCACGCTGGAGCAGTTTGCTCCTGAAGGTCTGCACCCCGTGAGAGGGACTCCATGCTGGAGCAGGGGAATGATGAGAGGAGTCCTCCCCCTGAGGATGAAGAAGCGGCAGAAACACCGTGAGATGAACTGACTGTAACCCCCACTCCCCGTCCCCCTGTGCCACTGAGGGGGGGAAGGTTGAAGCCGGGAGTGAAGTTGAGCCCGGGAAGATGGGAGGGGTGGGGGGAAGTGTTTTAAGAGCTGATTTTATTTTCTCATTCCTCTACTCTGTTTTGCCTAGTAATAAATTAGATGAATTCCCTCTCTAAGTTTGGTCTGTTTTGCTCGTGACGATAATTAGTGAGTGATCTCTCCCTGTCCTTATCTCGACCTACAAGCGTTTCGTTATGCCTTTTCTCCCCTGTTTAGTGAATGAGGGGAGTGAGAGAGCGGCTCTGGTGGGCACCTGGCCCCCAGCCAGGCTCAACCCACCACAGTCTTTTTGGCGCCCAACGTGGGGCAGGAGAAAATCTAGATAAGGACAGTAATTGGAAGAGGTAACGAGCAAAACATTGACTGAACTTAGCTTGAGAGTGAAATAGTGGTAAAGGGACGAGAGGTGGATTCTCTGTGTATTGTCCACTCTTGTTTGGTGTTGTGATAGTGTTGCTTTGATTCTGGTGGGGGGAATTCTTTTTTTTTTCTTTTCCTTGTTGATGTGATTAGTGTGTGTAGCTTTTGTGTTGAATGTATATTTTAATAATTCTTAAATATGTGATTCACAGAGGCGAGGGGTGGAATGTGTTGGGTTTGCGTGGCAAGGTTTTGGTGGCGGGAGG
This sequence comes from Grus americana, assembly GCF_028858705.1. Lineage (NCBI taxonomy): Eukaryota > Metazoa > Chordata > Aves > Gruiformes > Gruidae > Grus > Grus americana. Next base: position 26,411,139 of record NC_072856.1, read on the forward strand.
GGCTACAGGGGTGGCTTCTGTGAGAAGCTGCTAGAAGCTCCCCCTGTGTCTGATAGAGCCAATGCCAGCCGGCTCCAAGACGGGCCTGCCGCTGGCCAAGGCCAAGCCAATCAGCGCCTTTGTGATAACATATTTAAGAAGAAGAAAAACACTTAGAGAGCTTTTGCAGCCGGAGAGAGGAGTGAGAAGATGTAAGAAACTCTGCAGACACCAAGGTCAGTGCAGATGGAGGGGGGGGAGGTGCTCCAGGCGCCGGAGCAGAGATCCCCCTGCAGCCCCTGGTGAAGACCATGGGGAAGCAGGCTGTCCCCCTGCAGCCCATGGAGGAAGGATGAGGGGGTGTAGAGATTCCACCTGCAGCCCGTGGAGGACCCCACGCCGGAGCAGGTGGAGGCACCTGAAGGAGGCTGTGGCCCTGTGGGAAGCCCACGCTGGAGCAAGTTCCAGGCTGGACCTGTGGACCCGTGAAGAGGGGAGCCCACGCCAGGGCAGGTTTGCTGGCAGGACTTGTGACCCCATGGGGGACCCCACGCTGGAGCAGTTTGCTCCTGAAGGTCTGCACCCCGTGAGACGGACTCCATGCTGGAGCAGGGGAATGATGAGAGGAGGAGGAGTCCTCCCCCTGAGGATGAAGTGGCAGAAACACCATGTGATGAACTGACCGTAACCCCCACTCCCCGTCCCCCTGTGCTGCTGAGGGGGGGAAGATTGAAGCCGGGAGTGAAGTTGAGCCCGGGAAGATGGGAGGGGTGGGGGGAAGTGTTTTGAGAGTTGTTTTTATTTTCTCATTCCTCTACTCTGTTTTGCCTAGTAATAAATTAGATGAATTCCCTCTCTAAGTTTGGTCTGTTTTGCTCGTGACGATAATTAGTGAGTGATCTCTCCCTGTCCTTATCTCGACCTGCAAGCATTTCGTTATGCCTTTTCTCCCCTGTTTAGTGAATGAGGGGAGTGATAGAGCGGCTCTGGTGGGCACCTGGCCCCCAGCCAGGCTCAACCCACCACACATTGTCTTCAATGTCTGTTTTCATTTAAGTATTGAAATATCACTAATTTTTTCAATATAGACTAGTCTCTTAAAATGGAATTAGAGGTAGTAAGAAAGCTATATGAACTTCTGTGTCTTAACTAAGCTTACTCATTGAAGTTTTACCATCCCTAATTTCTAAAGGGCAGATCTTTTTGGGGTCTGCATTGCTCAGGAAATGGATAATGGGATGCGGATCTGCAGATCGTTTTCCTCTGAAATTGTTGGGATTTATTTGCTCCAGGTTCTTGCTTACCAAAATTTGTTCACCTTCTGATCATTATTTAATTATTTTGCTTAAAATCCAATGTAAGGCCCTTCTAGTTCAGTCTAGATGGTCTAAAGTTCTAGGTGGTCTAGATGGTCTAGTTCTAAAGGAAAGCCTTTTTCCAGTGTCTACTCTTCTTCAAACAATACCTGTACTTCTGTTTGCTGCAAGAAGAAAAAAGAGAATTATAAGTGATTGCCAGTCACTTTCTAGTTGGTTTTGATACTTGTACGGAAACAGCTAGATGACATTCATCTGGATTCCAGCAACAAGTGATGAAAATGGCTCTCCCTTGCTTTGGTATGTGTAACCATACTAATATAACCAAAGTGGGCAAGGGCCTGGCTGAGATTAACTTGTTTAAATGGCCTGGTGGAAACCAAAGAGTAAGATAATGTTGGCGGAGGCATTTTGAAAAGTTTGCAGCTGAAACGCAGTCTCCTTTGAGTATTTGCAGTTGCTCAGTTACACCTCACCTTATGAACTTAATGAACTATTGCAAAGTGCTCAGCTGTTTATGGCAATGGCATGCAGAAATGCCTACTGAAGACATTAAAGTATGGCTCCTTCTGGTTCCCTCTAAGTGAATCTTCCACAGAGAGGAAAACTATGGAACATCTCCTAGCACACTGAATTATGTTTGTGCACGCTTCTCCAGCAAAACATCCATACTGGAATCTAAAGACTCCTGTTGTTCAAGGACAGGTTGTATGTTACAAAGCTCACAGGAATGTCTGTATGCTGGATCATGAACCAGCAGAAATGTGTTCTTTCACTGGTTTTATGAGTATTTCTTTAGTCTTAATGTATTTTTTTTTGGTAATAGTTAACCCTGGTACAATGATAATAAAATTCTCATTTGTGTCTGGTGTGGCAGAGGAAAAATTTTGGTCTATAAGCCCCATATTTTATGAACTAATAACTGAAACATGAGCATAACCACAACCTAAAATTCATGAGGATTATATGTACAGTCCTTTAGCACTTAGTGGTCAAAGGAACTTCTTATTTTTGGAATTTTCCTGGCGTAAAACACATGGTAACACGGTCATAAATAGACAGGGACTTCTGTCTCGTTGCCCTCCCTGCCCCTCCCCCAAGGCCCTCAAATTTTCTACTTAGCAAAAGTATTGATAGAGTAGATCTGTGAAACATTTTGTCTCTCTTCCTGTGAAATGGAGATCTCAAGGGTTTTCCCACTTGGCTGGTTTCAGCTGAGGTAGAGTCAATTTTCTTTCTAGTAGCTGGTACAGTGCTGTGGTTTGGATTTAGTATGAGAATAATGTTGATAACACACTGATGTTTTTAGTTGTTGCTAGGTAGTTGTAGTGTCTACACTAAGTCAAGGACTTTTCAGCTTCTCATGCCCAGCCAGATGCACAAGAAGCTGGGAGAGCACAGCCAGGACAGCTGGGCCAGACTGGCCAAAGGGACATTCCCTACCATATAACATCATGCTCTGTATGTAACTGGGGAAGCTAGCCGGGAGGCAGATTCACTGCTCAGAAAGAGACTGGGCATCAAATTGGGTTTTTTCCCTTCTGCATGTGGTGAGCAATTGCATTTGTGCATCACTCTCATTATTGTTGCTATTGTTATTATTGTTATTACTATTATTATTATTATTTTCTTCTGTTGTTATCCTATTAAATTGCATTTATCTCAACCAATGAGGTTTTTTCCCATTCTTCTCCCCATCTCATTGCAGGAGGAGGGGTGAGCAAGTAGCTCCATGGTGCTCAGTTACTGGCTGGGGTAAAACTATGACACGACTCTACATTCACAAAAAAAAAAAAAAAAAATTGATGGTTTAATCATAAGGAGAAAGCACATTTTCCAGAACAGCCAGTAATGGATTGATTAGGGCATTCACTACTGATGTGAGAATTCTGAATTATGTAAGAAATAATTTAGAGAATCACACTGGCTCTTTCTGTCTCTCAGACTCCAAATCCCAGACTGGAGCTGAAAGGCCTTTATTGAAGGCTTCATTAAACCTCGTGTACTGGTGAAAAGTTTGTTTTAATGAATTAAAGTTTTCAGACAAGAATATTTCACTAAAAATTTACAAAGCCAACTTTCAGACTTTCTCTTATATTCTTTCCAGGCAACTACAAAAGAAGAGAAATATTTTCAATATTTCTGATTAACTTTAAAGATGACTGAAACATAGAATAAAATGTCATTATCTAATATATCCATATTGGTGGTAGAACAAGCAGAAATGTTAAAAAGAGAGCAGTATGAAGTAAATAGTCGATTAAAGATACTCCAGCCAACAATTTCCATGTTTCCAGTCACAACTGAATATCAGTTCCAATAGAAAACAGAAACAGTTCCCTGGCGGCGCAGTGCCAAAGATGGTATATTTGAAGGAGTGCTTGGCAATTTGGAAGCCTCCCTTTCCTCAGTTCATTCCTTCTCATGTCCTACGACCTATAGTCTCACTGCGTGCAAGTTTCCTTCCTGCCTGTACGTTGCCAAGGACTTTGACAACGTGCTGCTGCTCATCAGCGCTGTCCCGTTACCTGACGAGTGCTCTCGCTGCTGATTTTGTATAGGAACAGTCATACCAGATCGAGCCGCAGTTCAATCTTACCTCCATTCTTGGCTCTAGCAGTGGCCAAGTCCTGGTGTTTCAGACAGTCAATCCCCACTGAAAATATTCCTGCCTAATTTATGGCACTATGCACGGAAGAAAGGTTACTTGGGATGAATTTTGATCTCTTCAGCATCCATGGCGATCAGCTTATGCCTGAGGAATATCAGTTCACTGAACGGTGAATAAACTGTGCATGTTCACAGTTTGTCATTCTTCTCCATCCTCTTCCACTGATTTCATTCTTCTTCTTGAATAAATAAATATATATGTAATATATTAAATTAGATAGAAGGTGTAGAGGATTTAACAAATGCCCTCCCTTCCCAGCCTCACCTGCACTGCTTTTTTCTTTACAGTTATTCTGAACTGCCGGTGCTCTGAGGCTTTAATATCTGTGTTTTGGAACACAAATTCTGGTGCTTAACAAATAGAAATCCAGCATTGTCTCAGGCTGATATTTAAATATATGATCCTGAGTGGTACAGAGTGCTACAGGCTGAAATTAAACTGCATGATGGTTTTAAGTAGACTATCTTTTTTTTTTTTTTTATGAAACACACTTAGTTCTCTTGTTATGGGACAAGATGCCAAAATGAGGTGATACTTTGCAAACCAGTTATTCATTCAGACGTACTAACTAACAAGCCTGGAATTTTTCCAGAGCATTAAATTTGACATACCCCTAGGAAAAAGTCACATACAGTGGACTGTTTGGGCAGAGGGGAAAAAATAAATAGCCTCCCCCCCACGCTTCCAAATTCCAGAAAAATCAAACCAAAACATTCTAATAGTGCCAAAATTGTTCTTTCAATTTTTCATCTTGATTACTAATGGAAATAAGGGCTATTTAAAAAAAAAATATTTAGGTACCTATATTCTAGCTGAAATCATTGCTTTGCCCACTACAGCTGGAATGAATAAATCATCCAGAAAATTTGTGTAAATCACAGTACGTTTGTAGTTATGCCACTTTAGTTCACCTTAAGATACAGAAAATTTGAGTTCAAATGTCCTCTTTCTGATTTATAGCAGGGATGTCAGCTATATCCATAAGATATTCTGATTTTCACCTTGTTCGGTCTTTCTGCTGAATTACTTTTATTTTGAAATAAATTGGGGCAAATTTATCTTTTTAATAACATATCTCAGGTTTGTTTCATGTGTCATATGGTGCTGTCCATCTCTAGATAACATACTGGTATAATTCCATTACAATGTGGAAGTTGACTTATTCACGGTTTATTGCTTAATTATAGTGTACTCAAGCCCTATTAATGTCCAAGGTATTCCCAACCTTAGCTTTTACTTCTGTAGGTACTTCCCTGGCAGGCTGAGATGCGGCCTTCTCTAAAAAACTGAACCTGACTCTGCTCTTTCCTCCTGTTTCAAAGAATTTTTTAGCTGCCCGCTTCTCACATTGCTTCAGTGCATAGTGATCCATATTCCTCCCTCTCTCATTCTCTCAACCTGCAATTTTTGAAGCTTACCCTTTAGACCTGTCCCTCTCTGCAATAATTCCATTACAAACTGTTGCTGTGACACAAGCTGTCAGATTAGCTTTCATTCTGGGCTGCTGAACAAATACCGTCATTAATTTCTCTGTGAGAAAATAGCGTAAGCACAGAGACAAGAAAATAGTGGGCATAAAGCTATTCACCTGCTTCGTGTGGAAATCACACAATATAGAGGGATTGTGCTGATAGCATATAAGGGCAACACTTCATTTATTGCATCAGTGCCTCAAATGCACATGACCCACACAAAGATGTTTGAGATTTTTAATGGGGTTGACTTCCGCTATCTAGTTGGTTCTAAACTATATTCATCTACCTTTTTTTTTTTTTTTTGACAATGTATTCATGCCTATATGCTTCACATCTCCTGTCAGCTCACTTAAATAAAAAAGACCTGGAGGAAACCTCCGGTTTCACAGTCTACTAACACGGGCTCACACAAGACCTGAGAATAGTGATGTGCAAATTGCAGTTTGGTTCCTTGCATTAAATGTAACTTTTGCAAATCCCATGAATGATGGGAAGGGAAACTCCATCCCTTGTCATGAACCAACAACGTACATGACCTGGCAATGTGTGCTCGCAGCCACAGAAATCAGAAGCCAACTGTATCCTGGGCAGCAGGTCAAGGGAAGTGATTCTCCCCCTCTAATCAGCTCTGGTGAGACCCCACCTGGAGTACTGCGCCCAGCTCTGGGGTCCTCAGCACAGGAAAGACATGGACCTGTTGGATCGGGTCCAGAGGAGGGTCACAGAAATCATCAGAGGGCTGGAGCACCTCTCCTGTGAGGACAGGCTGAGAGAGTTGGGGTTGTTCAGCCTGGAGAAGAGAAGGCTCCAGGGAGACCTTATTGCGGCCTTCCAGTACTTAAAGAGGGCTTGTAAGAAAAATGGGGACAGGCTTTTGAGTAGGGCCTGTTGTGATAGGACAAGGGGTAATGGTTTTAAACTAGAAGAGGGTAGATTCAGACTAGATATAAGGAAGAAATGTTTTACAGTTAGAGTGGTGAAACACTGGAACAGATTTCACAGAGAGGTGGTAGATGTCCCATCCCTGGAAACATTCAAGGTCAGGTTGGACGGGGCTCTGAGCAACCTGATCTAGTTGAAGATGTCCCTGCTCATTGCAGGAGGGTTGGATGAGATGACCTTTAAAGGTCCCTTCCAACCCAAACTATTCTATAATTCTATGATTCCATGATTCTATGATTCTGTGATCATATTTGGAGGGTCACATTTTGGAGGGGAAATTGCTAGTCTAGGCCAGAAGGAAACCACTGCTTTAAACTGAACAGGATGTGTCTTATGGTGTGTTCTAATTTTGTTCTCTTTTTGTGTCCTGAACAGCTAGGTCTAGGCTTAGAAACTTTCACCTCCTTTTCATGCACCATTCTCTCATTCTATAGAAGTCTTTTTCAGCATCTGCCCTGCCTAATTTCACCACATATGTGAAATATCTAATTGTTTTCTAAAAAAAAAAAATTCATGAGAGCTTAGAGCTGCTGTTTTAATTGGGAATATTAAATGGACAGTTGGAATTGAAATTGAAATTTAAAAAGCTGTTTCCAGAAAAAATTGAACTCATTCCAAGTTCTGGCAACTCCTTTGTATTTTAGACTATCTCCAATAAAAGGTGTTTGTATGATAAACTGACTAGCATGTAAGGGAGAGATTTCCATGAAATAAAGAAAGAGGAATTCAGGGAATGTTTTCATTGTGCTTTTCTACAACTGCATTGGTTTTAGATATTCTAAATTCCTAATTTAGAATTTGCAGACATGTAGGGGCTTAATGATGCATTTACATCCTGACCGAAATCTTCCTTGGACTTTTTCTCCAAAGCAAGGCTCAGGACTAGAAGACTTGAAGCTCCCTGACAGACTGTATGTAAGAAAAAACACCATGTTATTTTCATTTTTCTTTTTTAGCTGGGGTTTTCCCCCACTTAATGGTAAGAGCTCTGCAGATGGTTATATGCTGATTCTTTTTTTTCCTTAAGGGAAAAAAAGAGACTCTTGAATATAGTGTGCAGAATTTAATCCTGGCTTAGGATATTATTGTTCTGTCAGCAGGCCCTCCCTCCACATGCAAACCACCACCTTACCGTGCATTTTGCTGGCAGACTAAGGCTGCCACATGTACTCTCCTGAGGCGTCTCCGTGGCGTGATGGCTGTGCGCCCACATAAGGCACGTGCCACGTAAGGGCTGCAGCCTTTGACTGCGCCAGGTTTTAGCTCACCGGAGTGGTGCTTCCTTGAAAGGATGCACTGGGCAGCAAAACCTCTGTCAGTGGGGAGAGAGGAGTGGCCCCCAAGGTAAACAGTTCAAAGTGAGGCACTTAGAGAAAGTACTCTGTGATTGTAGGGAGGAGATGATAACGGGGTGGACTGTAAGCACCCTGCAGGACTCCACATAATGTTCTCTTCATTTACCAAGCCATTAAACTGGAGCTGATTTTATTATCATAATTTTTTCCACTGGCATCTGAAGAAGTTTTATGGCTTTCAATAAAGCCTTCTCTTTACTCAGAATCCTGTTTGATTTTTACTATAACATCTTCTAGTGAGATTTATGTTCTTGTTTTGCTTAAGATTCACATTTTAATGTAGCCATAAAAACAAGTTAGATTTGCTTGTTTGAGGGACTCTTACTTAGTTAATTATCAGACACCACGTGGCAAATAATTTAATTTGGCTTCTATTATACAATGATTGTTATTTATTTTCTTGACTTACTTCACAATGGGGAGAAAGAACAGATAAACCAGAATGCTGTAGGAATCCTCACATAAGAAAGGAATCTATTTCAGTAACAAGGATGTTCCTTTGGACAAAGTAAGGACTCTCTCTCAAAATGACCGCTCAAATTTGGAATTAATACTGCCATCCCAGACCTTTTTGAAGTTAACTTTGTGTTCTCTCTATTTTTAGATTTAATTTTGGTCTTCTCACCAACAGAATCACGTGTGATGTACTCTTATCGCACTGTGGATATTAAAGCTTTAGTAATCCTAGAGATTTCCTTCCAAGATAGTGTTTGATTGTGTGAGGTTTCCTTGCAGCCTAGCTTTGAGGTTCCTAATTGTCTAAAAGATTGGACTAAATCCATGATGATTTAAAATAAATAAATAAATTTATGTGTTCCTCCTAATGGAACAGAAAGTATTTTGCGGGGGGGGGGGGGGGGGTAGTGACTCATATTCTTTAAGATTCACTGAATAAGACCAAGGTCAATAAAACCAAAGCGGGAGCTTCATACTACAAAAAAATAATATTTTGTGTTCCATTCTACCATAAAGCAAGTGACAATGTATATTTTCATCAACAGTAAATATAGCCTGTATCTGCTATTCTCACTGAAAGAGTTTTAATGCGCCATATAAGTTTAAGAGTCGATATAAGCCGATCCACCATTATCCTTCTCACTCGGTGGTCAGCACTGAGTTATTCTGTGAAATGAGGCTCTCCTATTATGAAAGTGCATTGAGATTTTGATATTCCGCAGCCTCAGACTGCTTCATATGTTCACTAGAAACGTCACAGGATTATTTTTTTGTTACTTTGGTGATCTTGAGGATGCTTTCATAGGATAATAGTCTTTTATGTTAATGAAAGGATGCCCTGCAGATAAGTCTTGCATTCAAGATAATCATGAATCAAAAAACAGACAGGAGAAGACCAGGGTTTTGCTCACCAGGTAGATGTAGACTGAAGCCAATGAAGAATTTTCTCTCCAGAAAGTACACTGGTGATGGCTGTAGTTTGTCGCCTTTTTATTGATCTTCCCATTAAAATTCAAAGACCTTGTTTATAAATACAAAATTTATACATTTGTTCTTTCCTGGAAGAAACATAACATTTCTGTGGGCATTTAGTTGTCTTTGGGTTTGAGGAATTTTATTATTAATGGCATTCCAGTCTTTGTCAGATTGTTTATAATTTCTTTCAAAAAATTAAATTGAACTTAATTTCAAGGAAAAACATTAATTTAAAAATATTTTTGCAATTGCCTGGAATTCCAGTTATTAGGATTTTTTAAAAATGCCTCCCCATTCCATTAATTTCAAACTATTTCACAAAATGGACATTAATTTATTAAATATGTCAGTTGACCCAAATCTACTTGTTTTCGGTATAAAAAATACTTGGTCCAAAAGTTTCACCTTGCTCCATTGCTGAACTGCAGTGACTGTCAGTATGAGTTTTATCTTCCTGAAAAAGTGGTGACAGTAATATTGTACCCTTGTGAGAAATTACTTCATTAGTGCCTTCAAATTATTGAGGTCACTGAATGGAAAATTCTGTAAGTGTAATATCATGCTGAATAGAAAGTGGGACAGTAGACTAGAATCGATCATTGATCCAATCTGATCTATCGTCCTCTGACCTGTGTCATAGTGTCCCCGTTGATACCAAATGATCCTAAAGAATAAACTGTAGAACCCACCAAACTGCAACAGCTGGTGACTGCAAAATGCCCTGATGAATGTGCTTTGGCCACTCGCTGTTAGCACCCCCTTTTATAACAGCACAATGGCCAGTTACAATCCAGATCATTCCCAGAACAGTGGCTTATTATGGTTCTCTCTCCCTCTCTTCAGTATAAAATTTATGATCCACATATTTCACCATCCTCAAGATCTTTAGAAATATCAGGAAGATGTAGAGGAAAATTTATCCCGTAAAGATTAAACCAGAATCACAGGTGCAGCTTTTAACTATTTATTAAATGGATACCAAGCTCTCAAAATGATGCTAGCAGGTGATGAAGTTCTGGTCCAGGTGTAGTTATAATCCATTATACAAATGGACAAAGTGAGTATACAGACTGAGGCATCTGCACAAAATTTTTCTTTATTTTTTTAATTTTGTTACTTTTGTCTCAATTTGTATCTTCTTGTCACTAACTATAACAATGTATTTAGATTTTTAAATTATGATAATGTCTAGAGGCCTCAATCATCTAGATGGGCTAGACATTAAAAATTATGTTTGGTTTGGACTGTGGGTTTTTGGTTTTTTTGGTTTTTTTTTTTTTCAATGACTGTGCCTAATCCAAAAAGTTTCAGGCCCAACTCTCAAAACTAGTTAGTGTCTCACTTCTGCTGAAATAAGACTTATATGCCTGCAGGCCAGATGGAGGAGAAAAGCTGTAGAGTCCAGAGAACAAAGCATAATAAAATAACAGGGCAATTTCCTTAAGATTTTAGCTTAGCTTATTCTGTGTCACTTTGGTCTCCTGTAGTGGTAACTGCAGTGCTGACTTAAGCTGTCCATGTGTGATATTAAGAGCTAGCTTTCATGGCTTTTTGCTGACTTACACAAAGTGGCAAAATTTATAATAGCACCACAGCTATTCAGAAAATTAAGAGTCAATGAATATTTACTGGAACTGAAATGTTGTCTACCAGAGAAAAATAATGCCCTCTGGCTTCTTGCTGGTAGTATATCAGAAACCATTGGAGTCAGTTGATTCTGATTTTTGTCATGTGGCTGGATGTTTGTCTTAGAACTCTGCTCCATGGCATGGGTTCAATGTATAAGATATCTACTTATTGATAGCAGTCCTTCATTTTACACATTTGTTAGTTGGCATACAAAGAAAACTAAAATGTTCATAAAAATGCCTTCTGAATCTCTTCATCCTCAAAAAAGATTTGCAGAGACCTGAAAGAAGATGAAAAATATTTCCAGACGTCCCTCAGAGGTTGTGATATGAAAGAGAAACTGGAGAAGAAGAAACCTGCAATACCCATATATAGTAGGCTCAGAAGATTTCCCAACTTGACAATACTGTGAATGTAACAGACTACAAACTATTTAAACAAGAAGTAAAATCTCCAGAAGTATCTAAGTCCCATTTTAAAATGAGACTTGGATGTTTAGATTCCCAAAATCTAAAAAAAACCCCCAAATTTTGGAAAACCAAAATGCTTAAAGTCACATTGGAAAATAGAACTTAGGTTCCTTATTTACAAGGACACTTCAAAATGTTTTTTAATCGTAGTACTTTAATGGGGTTTTTTTGGAGAATGCAGAGATCCAGACATGACTGTCAATTTGGAAATGCACAGCCTTTTTACATTAAATATGTACTAGATGAGAGGTTTGATCTTTATTTTATACACTACTGATTTAGCTTATGTTATATGTTGAACTGAGCAATTAACAGATGAACTAATTAATGACAATACTATCTGCAATGTAATTAATAGCTAAGTCAAAGCAAGGTTACCGCTAGAAAGGTTTTGTCTCAGCAAGCTGTGAGTTCTTGCAAGGTTAGTATGAACTATATTTCCCAAACAAGTGCAGTAGTGAACTGTAAGTGACCTGATGTATGCCACCACTAAAATGCATACCTAGGCACAAGTTTCATTCTAAATTTAAGAAGTTAATGGGTGTATATCCATTGATTTAATCAGAAACTGGACCTGTTCCAAAGACAGAAGGCAGAATAAAAAAAAATAAAAACTCATCAGAGAACAAATTTGTCTGCAATAATCGTGTAAACTTATGGTGGGACATGCTGAAGAGGAACACTGTGCTAGAAGTATATAATCTTGTTTTCAATAAAATAGATAATTTAAGAGGGTTTTTTTTCCTAGCACAATTTCCCTTCCTCTTTCTCCTATCTTTTCCCCACTCTTACACCACACAGAGTAATTGTCCTCCATTTTCCAAACTTTTTTTTTACACTTGCAAAATAGTCTAGTGAACTCTGCAAGGGAAAAGTCTGTTTCAAGCTTTGATAAAAATTCCATTATTATCTATGCGCAGAAGCTCATATATAATCAGTATGAATTAGGCCTGCTAGAACAGTAACGTCCAATCCATGGTCCAGCAGAAAAATTACTTTGGCCCATAGCTGAGTCTTAGCAATGCTTATCTTAGAGTTGCAGGACCCTGAAGAACGGTGGTGCCTGAGCACAGGCTGCTCCTGTCAGAACGAGCTGACTGTGCTGCCCGTGTGCAGGAGGTGTTGTCCTTGGTGGGCAGCACATGCAGCAGATAGTCCTGCTCTGGCACTAGGATAAGCTGTGTAGTCCACCTGGCTGGAGTGACTACCCACCGTCCTTTTCAGTGTTGGCCTTGCGTATTCTTGTTGGGTCTGGTTTTGCGGTAGAGTCCGGTTCTCACTTCTGAGTTGCTTAATGGCAGACATAAATATCAGCCAAAGCCTTTTTGCCCTTTATGGTGGTTGTGGTTTAACTGCAGCCGGCAACAAAGCACCACACAGCCGCTCGCTCACTGCCCCACTGCTGGGAGCGGGGAGAGAACCAGAAGCCTGGAAGTGAGAAAACACATGGGTTGAGACAAAACCAGTTTAACAACAACAGCAGCGATAGTGATAGTGATAATGATAGTGACAGTGGTAGTAATAGTAGTAACAGTAATAGTGATATAAGGGAAAGGAAAAAAAGTAAAACAGAGAGAAAAAAAAAACAAACCCAAGACAGACAAGTGATGCAAATGAAAACAACTGCTCACCACCCACCAACTGATGCCCAGCCAGTCCCTGAGCAGCGGGGTGCTGTGAGCAGCAGCAAAGGCCTTGCCTCTGTGTAAGCACTGCTCAGCAGTAACGAAAACATCCCTGTGTTATCAATATCAACACTGTTTCCAGCACAAATCCAAAACATAGCCCCAGACTAGCTGCTATGAAGAAAATTAACTCTATCCCAGCCAAAACCAGCACAATGGTGAACATGGTTTCTGTCACGATCTGTTTGACAAATGTACTTTTCCTTCTTTCACCATCAGCCACTAAAGTGCTGACAGCAGTGAGCCAAAGAATGTATTACTCATTGTATTGACTCATATTTGCCACAAAATAATTTTTAGATGTTCAAAGAGTACGTGCTTTTTGAATCAGTAAGGCTTCTGAAACACACGAGCTATTCCAGTACAAGGAAAGTGCCTGAGTTTGTTCAGGGCTTTATTTTTGTTTATTATTTGTATGTAAATTGTTTATTTATTAAAAACGCTCCATGATATTCACAGGGAATCATTGTCTTGGGCATATAGAATTGAATTTCTCTTTCCATCACTAAAACCTAATGTTCTTGTCTTAGGAGTAAGAACAAACAATATTTACAGTATTTAAGCAGACCGATTCCAGTAATGTATGACATTTTGTCAAAAGGGGTGCAAGATGAATTGGGAATAAAGGAAGTGATATTTTAAGTGATATAGCATAAGTCATTTACATTTTGGCTTAGGGGTCCTATATGAATAATGACAGAATGGAATAAATGTCTCAGTCCTTTGTTAGAGGTGATTCATCTCTTTATGAGGAATGTGTATTGCCATTGTAATACATTGTTAAAGACTGTACTTTTGCAAAGTAAAATCTCTGTTGTTTTGCATAGAAGCTAGCTTAGTCTTAATTCCTGATACATCATTTACTTCTCAGACTGAAGTCATAGATTTTATTCAGTCAAGTAAAAAAAGCCGATAATAATGTGTTATTAGTTTTATACAGTGATAATGAAAACATGAGAATATACAGAAAGGTCTCAAAAGCAGTGTTAATAGGGTTATTTTGTTCTTCCTGAATATTTTATTGTATTTATTTTCAACAGAAGGTAGCCAAGGTATAAAATCTACTGGAAGGATTCATTAGAAGAGTAACCATGCATGTGGAATAGCATTTAGAATCTGCAATTCTTAGAGTTATCCTTACTTTAGGGGCAGAGTTTAATTTTATATTTTATTGCTTTGTTTATTTGGCTGTTTACAGTCAACGTGCTGTCACTGCTCAGAAACTGAGCTGGCTTAGATGTGACTGGTTAGATATGTCACATAGCACTCCCAGATTCTCATGACTGCCATCAGGATGAGCTTTGATCCACAGGTGGTCTCAGATCTGTGTAAAGCAGATGGATTTTAAGTGCCTTAATTTTAATTAAAAGCAATTAAGCTTCTTTTTTGAGGGAGACAAGTGTAAATAATAAAAGCTTCGACACAATACCAAGGGACACATGGTCATAAGTGAAGCAACTTTGCCAGGTATTCTACTATCACAGGATGAGGAGGTTGTACTGAGATTTCCACTTAAACAAGATTCATATTCTTCTGTTCCATACTTTCAGAAAACTGACTAAAAATTAATTAGAACTCAAAATATGGCACACTAATTCTCCAGTAGACATTTGAACTATCTGGGTAGTTTTCTAGATGAAAAATTTCTATATCAAAAAACATTTAAAGTAATATAATAATAATACCCATCCTAAAGTGACTGTTTTTTCTCTGATGTCTATATGTTAATTTTTAAATCAAAATCTGTGTCTTATTCCATTATTTTTTCTGTGTAACTCAACACTTCTGTACCTCAAGAAAAGTATGCATAATTATCATGTGTGTCAGAAATGTCATGTTACTGCTTCTTCTTTTTCTAAATTCATAATGAGGACACTACAGGGCTAATCCCTAGCTCAATGCAATTTTCCTCTTGTAAGTGCCCTCAGAGAATTCTGAGGAAACAAAGAATTGCCTGGTGATGTCGTTGCAGAAGATTTTGTTGAAAGGAGCTGCTTTTCCAGTAACATTTAATTTAGCAAAATGTGTCTTCAGTGGAATGCCCTTTATGTAATCTTAATAAAGTCACCATGATCAGCGATGCATATGCATCCTGTCTGAAAAGCTAATGGTTTTAGCTACTTTAAAGGCATACCAAAAGCTAAGGAAGCTCATGAGGAAAAGGTTAAAAGAATTAAGTGTGCATAAAATAACTACAAACTGAGGAAGCAGAAGCAGGAAATCTGCCTGTAAATACTGGAAGGGCAATATCAAAGAGATGAAAAGTATTGCTTGTGAATACAGGAAAGAAAGTATCTATTAAACAAAGAAAGGGGAAACTAAGGCTGAAAAGCTAGAATTATTTGCCAAATAGAAAGACTAATTACAGTGGTATCAGTCTCTTAAGGGAAGCATTGGAAATCTCTTCACTAGAGCTGTTCAAATTTAGGCTTTGGCAAAGCATCGGGGGATGTTCTGCAAAGAACAATGCTTCTCTGGTGAGGTGAACAGGCTGCAGAGAAGCTGATAAAGCAACAGCATTAGCATGGTGCACAGCTGTGTGAGAAAGACACAGTAAATGCTGAAATCAAAAGTAAGCGGTTTTGTTTGAAAAGGGCATAGGCAATTACTGGTGCTTGAATTCAGAAAGTCTTGCTGACATTCTGCACAGTTAAAGAAACTGGAAACTTTGAAAGCCTTCCTCTATTACCTCTAAAATAGCCCTTTTTGGTTCATTATGACCAACTGATTTAATAGTCAAATCATCTTTCTTAATGGCTACAGACTGTGAACCATTACAGAGTACTCCACACCCTAAGAAAGTCATTCCATACAATTAAAAATGCCATTTATGCGATATGCAAGCACTCTGGTTAGTGGCATGTGATAAGAGCTGCTTCATATTCTCAGAAATATTCTGAGGACCATTGATGGATTTAAAGATTTAAGGAAATGAGAGTAATACAGTTGTTGGTCTTCTTGAGTCTTTCTTCTTGTGGCTGCGTTGCAAGTACATTGACACAACCAGTTTTTTCTTATTTTCCTTGCCTGTGCCTCTCCCTCTGCTGTTATTTATCTACTTCAAGATTCTATAGTCATTTCAGGATGCCAGTCTGTATTAAAGATGGAAAATTAAACTTGTTCTGGGTTATTTTACTATCCATTCTTTCCTTATTCTTTCTTAAATTTTTGGTCAGATGAAACTTGTCAAGTTTTAGGCTATACCGTATTTATGTTGAGTAGCTTTAGTTTTACAGTTTCAAAACCCAAGAGTTTTTAATTGGTAAGATAACAGCGACTTAACTATTTCAGCTAGTCACCCCTCACATAATCTAGTGTTTCTATAAAGCAGAATAGGAATTAAATACATTTAAAAAAATGAAAGTATTTACTACCTGTGTAATTTTACCCTTATGTCTGTGGAGATGATCGATACTGATTTACAGCATGGCCACAGTATTTCAGAATCAATTACTTGCCATACAGAGTGTGAACAGTTTTAAGTATTCATTGGAAAGCTAGAGATGAAAGGTTTTGTGCAGACATTTCAGGGAAAGTACAAAATGAAATGGGTGAACCTGGCTAAGATGGGAGCAACTATTTTATAATTCTTTTAAACACTGACTCACCCCTGTGGTCAAACTTGACCCAAAACTAAAATTCAGATCTTCATAGGAATGCTGCTGAGACTACAAATGTAGAGGTAAACATTTCCAATCCCATATCTTGATAGGAAGGTAGGATAAACCTACCATTTACAAATGTTTGAACTATTCAGATGCAGAGGATTTACATGAGAAAAGCCAAAAGATTATAGGGTTTATAATAGCATGTACCTGAGCAATGGAGAATGTGAAATGGTTATTTTATGGGAAAATAAAACCCTCTGGAAATAATCTAGGTAAAACATAATGACAAAACCCTGTACTTCAAAAGAAATACCTCATCCTGGTAGTAAAACAAACGTTGGTGGAGTTATAACTGTTCGCTGCTTCCTTTTAGTGTTCTAACAATGTGACTCATGGTAAGCTCCCATTTCGTAGAGGTGTACTTCACTCAAGTGGAGCTGGTTGAAAAAGAAAGAATAAACAAGGAAGAATAAATGTGGGCAAGTATCCCACAGTTCCCAGCCAAGAGATAGGGCCAGGCTTGCGTGCCTGCTGTTGAAGTGTCCTGACCTGTTGGGATGGAAAGGTTGCATCCATTGCACATCAGCATGCGCGCACCATAGCAACCCTTTGCATCTCAGCAACGCGTGCTTCTTTGGGCTGCAGCCCACTCCAGCCTGTCCTCCTCACACACAAACCGTAACTGCTCCGATGTGCTCTGTGTAAAACCCCAGGCACGGTGGCTCATGTTCTCCTTTGCAGTGACTACCTAGTCTGGCTTGGTGCCACGCCTGCTGCCGTTAGCGATACAGGCGACAGATCACTTCATGGAGTAACACATTCTGAAGGATGGTCCACAACAGGGTAGAGGTTAGGACCATCAGTATACCACACAAACATACTGTACACTGCGGAAAGGCAGGTCTGTCCCCAAAGGCATGCTACCCTTTACTTCCCCACCAAACATTGGCTAGCCATGACTGGGAAGTTTGATTTGCCAAGTGCTGGGGCTAGTTATGCTAAGCACGAGAGCTCTCCTACTCTAGCAGAAAGTTCCCAGCTCAGGGAATATTTAGCTTATCTAAGAATAAATCCTAAATTGAAGCTAATGTACAGACATGTGAATGATCAGGGAATTAAAACCGTTATACTCCATCATGAGTCATCTAAAAGTACCCTCAGTCTCAGTTCTTCGATAAGAGAATGAAAGATGTTAAAGTAGATTTTCAGTTGTTGTGAAATCAGCTCAACTAATCTGATTTGCTCCCACAGAACCGAGCTGCTACTTTTCATCAGCCTAATTCCTCATGACCTTCGTTTCCCTCAGCTCTTTGAAGCTAGATACTGTGCCCAGTTAGGTGCAGTCGGAGACTTCACTTCTGATCTCAGCAAACCTCTGCTATTAGTATTATTTTTATCTCTAAAAACCTGCTCTTTTTTTAACTCAAGCATTTTACAGCAGCAGACAATTGGATAAAACTAAGAGACTACCATATTTCTAAACACTGGTCTTTCCAGTGAAGACAGTAGAAGTTTTAACTTAAATCTCTCTCTCTCACACACACCCCCTCTCTCTGAATTGGTAACAGCTGCTGAACCTATATATGTTAAATTTCGCTGCAAATCAGTGTTGATGCTAGTCGCCCCGTAGTCAGTGGGGGTTCATTAAATCACCTCTGGAGAATACAGTTTGCATTAATTTTGCAGAAATGGAAATGACCCCACAGGAATTGTCAGCAGAGAATATAGGCAGAGAATACCAATTTAAATACGTAGAAGATGATGGTAGACAAAAGGATGCAAATTGCACCAAAAAAAATAAACACAGCACCAAACCTTGAACCTGAGAAGAGATAGCTGGACTGGGAGATTTGCAGCTAAAATGTCTGGGGAGACAGATATATTTCACTAGTCATATTTCACTAAAATACGTGTAGAGTTTAGACTTCTATGGAAATGGACATAAATTAGAGATCTAGCCATTTCAGCAACTCCTGTTTACCAAGGGCTTTCCTTAACTGTTTATGATTTCAAAGGTTATCACAGTACTCTACTTAGTAAATAAAGTGATAACACATCCCTGTATGACCAGCATTTGTAGCAAAGAAATGTAGAGCAACCAGAGTTGAAAATTCATTCTAAAATGGCAGAATAATCTTGATGTTCAGAGGGTTCTATGCCTTGCAGAGAAGTTTGCCATTGAAACACAGAAAGCTTTTTGGTTTGGCCCTCCTGGTGTACAAAAGCCAGTTTCAATAACAATCTACTGCTTGATTCCTCAGCATATGTGTCTGAAGCAAGTGAGCTGCCACAGATTCATCTTTGGGTTTGATGCATGCATAAATCAACTTTAGAAAGAGATAAAACACAGAAGTCACAAGTCCAAATTGTTAACATTTACTTAAGTTATATGTAGCTGAAGAAAGAGGGGCACAGTAAAGAGTATTAGACAACCTTTATGGAAGATAGCACTTCTGCTCTACCTCTCTGAACTTACTAATTAATCTTGTATTTATGGGTGTCATCCAGAAGAATGATCAATGAATGAATGGCTGCAAAATATCCACAGAAAAAAGACTAGGCCTCTCTGCATCTTGGCCTTTTTTGAAGCAGTGTTTATCTAAGACCTGCAAAAACAGTGGGCCAGATTCATTCCTAATGTGCAACCAGGCGGTGGATTTGGCCCCGGATGACACAGGGTAAGCAAAGAAACATAATCCTGACATGAATCTTCTCATCTTTCATTCTCTGGGTGTTCCCAACCTTATTGTAAACTTCAAAGCAATCTACAGTAGGCTGGGAATGAGGAAAATATTTAAGAATGGCAAGATGTATATGTAAATATATAATGCACGTGCACATGCACAGAGATTTCTTTATTTATTTAATCAGAAAGACACCCAATTAAATATAGCCAGTGTCATTTAATGCCTTTCTGCTAGGAATGAAAGCATTTGGCTATTGGCCAAATCTATTCAGTACTTTTTGCCAGTCTCCAGCATATTACATCTCATTTCATCTCCTCTTCTCTTCCTAAAGAACACTGGGATCTCCCCGTGGTAACGGGGCTGCAGACATAGACAGAGTCAATGCCAGATCATATATTCACAGACAAGCAGGTTTCCTCCCAAAGTTAAGGAGATTATTTTAAAACATGTAATTAAAATACAAAGTGGGGATGGGAGGAGCTGGGGACGATCAGACCAGTGTGATTGCTGTCCAAATTCATCTATTCTCACCATGTCTGTGTCTCCCCTTGCTCTCATCTGGGCTGTCTCCCTCTGGGCCCGGTTATCCCTTTGCCATAGCATACAGAGAAGAGCAGGGAGTTGGCACATTGGAGGTCATGCAGAAAAGAAACATTTTCAGTCGGGCTTTTCTTCTGAAACTGAACCTAAAGGTATTTCCGTACACACACACACACACAATGGGTGCTAAACTTTGCCTACCAAAAACTGGTATTCAGGGCTACAGAATCAATATTATTCACCTCCCCTGTGGCCACTTTCTAGATTGGAGAAGTATGAGGCCTATCATGTCCCTTTTTGTCCTTGAATAGGGATTTGAGGTTAAACATGTGCAAACAACAAAAGAAAACTGCAATTTGGAGGACTCAACTGATGGCTTGCTCAAAGGGGAGATGGCAATTATGGACATTTGGACTCTTAGATCTGTTTATTCCCACCCTCCAGACAAGTTTCACCCACATACGTTATCATGCCCTAACCCTAACCCCAGCCCTAACCCTGACCCTAACCCTGACCCTAACCCTTTGGCTCAAATAGGAGGCTATAGAAAACTGGCACAAACCTATCTAAATCAGCAGGCATCCTGCAGGCAGCACTGATCACCAGCCACTTAAAAGGAAATTTCACATGAGGGACAGAGGATCTGTGAAAGAAATGAATGATTTGTTTTGACTCCAACGCCTATACTGCAAATTTACGAGACAGCTAAGGGTCAGGTGTGAACGTTCGTCTCTTGCAGCGTTCATAGCTGTGCACAATTCACAATTCTGTGCACATGAGAATCCACTGGGCCAAGCATTTATATACCCATATGCTGAAATATAGTTATTTACATGTTATATTACATGCTAAGCTCGAAGTTGAGTGAGATAAATGAGCCACACAGAAGTCACACATGAGCATTTACCTGGTTCTGTTCCCGAACAAGGACTACCTGTGGGCATATTGCAGATGCCAGAAGTTAAATGCATATTTCTTTCTCAGCCATCGTTCTCGGCAGTAAAATGATAATATGGCACTGTGCTCAGACCCTGGCCTCAGGGTTCAGCAGCAGAGTGAATGCAGAGCTGTGGGTTAAATGCAGTTGATCATTGGCAAGTCCTGTAATACATTTTCACAATGGGAGGACTGCAGGGGCATGCCTGCTGAGTCAGCACGTCTGCGTTCCTCTCTGTGGCTCTTCTGTTTCTCCCTGTGCGCAGCGCAGAAGGGTGAGGTGTCCAGGGCTGTCTCACCGGGCTGTTAGCAAGGGCTACCAGCTGTACATTCTCAGAACAAACTCTGCTACTTACTTCACACAGCAGCATTGTATAAATTTGTCCTTACTTTCCTTAATGACTAGTTTAAGTATATTAATTGTTAAGGTAGCATACGTGGACACATTGTACAAAATATTCTTACTTTCAGCTTTCTGGTCAGCATCACCCCAAAGCCAAGTAGAGGATTGCAGCTCTAGTACAGGATTCACAACCCAGGAGACTCCTCAAAGATCCCTGGGCAAGATTGTTGGTAACCCCCAAGGCAGTACTGACTGAAAGACTGAGCAGCGGGCCCAATTAGGGAAAGGAGTAACTAGGAAAATTGGTATTTTTTAACTTCTGCTGGAAGTGTTACAGAAATGCCTTAGTAAATGTGTGGAATCTGTAATGGTATGCTCTGCAAAAATAAGCTGATGCTTTCTTTTCCTTTTCTTTTTTTTTTTTTTTTCAAGATAAAAGCAAAGAATGAGGGACAGCTGACACTTTTTTGGCCAGTTGTCCCAGAGGACTCATTTTAGGAGTCAGAACATACCCCCTGCTTTAACAAAAGCAAATTGCTGTAGAGGTGTGAGAGCCTGGACGTTAGATAATTCTTTTCTCCATGATCAAAACAAGTATTCACAAAATCATGGACAATGTGTGCAGAAGTTAACTCTCTGTTCCCTATACTTCTCTCTTGTGCCAGCCTCCAATCCTTACACCTGATTTCCAGCAAATGTCCTTGGACAGAGGTCACCTTTTAAGAGAGACAGAAAGGGAGGTGAGAGGGTGAAAAAATGTTTGTACTCTGACTGAGCCTCTTGACTTTCCAAAAGCTTTTCCTGCAAATGTATTTATTTCTACAGGCACCTTTGTCACAGCCAGCCTACAACTGTTCTTTAACACGATTTCCTCATTCTTATCCAAAAGATGCACTATTCCTCGTCATCTTGGACTCACCTTCCCCTCTGTGCTTTTCTATAAATCCCAGCCTCTTACTGCTGTTCAAATTTTTTCAGGACACATGGAACTCCTTATAATCAACGTGCAACAAGGTCTCTCAGAGACCTTTGGTATTGATCTCGGTTAATGGATAGCTGTAAATTGAGCACACTGTCTTTCTTAGCTGAGCCATCTGTATCCCTAACACTATGAGAATCACAATAGCTGTTTGGGTAACTTACAGACTTCTGGCCTGGGCTATCGGAAATTTGAAATGAGTAGATTTTATAATGTCTGCTAGAGACTTTGCAATGGAAAGCATTGACAGCAATCTCACAAGTTACTGCAATAGGCAAGCATAGAGAAATATAAGATGAGATAGATTAATTATTCCCCTAGCTCCTTCATGCCCACTGTATCTGGGCTCTCAGGGTTCATCATCTATCAATAATTTCTGAAAACATTGTGAGTACCCTCACACTCTAGGAGCCTAAATCACCACTTTTTCTTCTGTGAGTATTTCAAAAGTTGAGCCTTAGTAGTAAAACTATATTTTCCAAAGGAAAACTAAACTTATTGTTGCTCTCAGCTTACTATCTTTGTTACTCAAGATTTCCAAAGCTACACTATAATCAGAAGTGGAAAGTCCTCAGACCTTAAAAGGAGTAAAAACTGGAGCAGTTGCTCTTTGAAGCTCTGCTACAACTTCTGCTGAGGCAAGCGCTGGAATAGTC
The DNA here is from genome assembly GCF_028858705.1 of Grus americana. Lineage (NCBI taxonomy): Eukaryota > Metazoa > Chordata > Aves > Gruiformes > Gruidae > Grus > Grus americana. Next base: position 26,433,841 of record NC_072856.1, read on the forward strand.
ACGATGCAAAAAAGTTGCTTGACTCCTTGTTGCTAAAAACAAACAGCTTTTTTTCCTGGTATTCGCAAACAGCTCATCCTGTGAAGATGGGGGTGGGGGGGGTGTGGGGGGGTGGGGACACGGGGGGGGATTCCGGTTTGGAGCATGAGAAAAGGATATTTTTTGACATTTCCTGAATTCTTTTAAGAGGGTTACTGCTGCTTTGTCAGAAAGGAAAATATTGCATAGCTGCTGCTCTCCAGCATGATTCTCTCTGGATTTCAAAGGCAAGATTTCTTTGTTTATTAAGAATTGTTTTGATTGGCATGCGGGAGTCTCAGAGCATCCAAGGTCTCTGCTAGCTGTGAAAAACCAAGAGAAGCCAAGTGAATCAGCCTATAACCTTAAGCAGCTGTGGGACAGACTTTGAATGAACAGGGATATCTCTCTTCTTTGGGTTTTTTGTTTGTTTGTTTGTTTGGGGTTTTGGGTTTTTTTTGTGTGTGTGTGTGTGTCTGATTCATTGGAATAACTTTCCAACCATTGCAATAATAATCTGAGTGAGCTGGGATTTTTGGCTTCTGATAGTTACATCTTATAAAAGGGCCCAGAGGTATTACACAAAAAGCAAGAATGATAGAATGTTCTCCTTGCAAGGTTTTTGTGTGTGTGTGCTAAAAGGAAAACAACCCTTGATTTAGATTCCAGATGGGTTGGTTTATTTTCTGTTGTTTCCCCTTATTTTTCAAAAATTCCAGAAGCATCATTGTCTGCCTATCTTGCAGATATTTATGTGACCCTTGTGATTTTGCAGCTAATGCGCAGACTGCTTAGATACATCACCATAGGAGAGCAAGAAAAATGTAGCACAGCTGTGTGGCATAGTGGGTAGCGTGTGCTGCTCAGGAGCATTGGAAGGTCGGATTCAAATTCCCGAGCTAGGGCTGAGGTTTTGATTTGGATTTTTAAGCCAGTGACTCTTTGATGTGAAATACAGAAACTTTTTTGTGAGCAGGATGGTGAAAGACATTCTTGTTGAGATGTTTACTGCAGATGTTTCATAAAATGTTTTCCGTGAACTTTATCTTTGACACAGTAGTACATATAAATAAATGATGATATTTGTGTTTACTGTTCTAGGAAAATGATTATATTTTAAAAGCATCAATTTCAAGTAGTGTATTATAATGTAAAATTCAGTATGTGATGACTTAAAAGCAACAGTTATGCACGAAGCGGTGAGTGAAAGTTGAACAAGCTGCTTTAATTTTGACACTTGCAGTTTCTTCAGTGTCTCAGTATTCAGCACCAATATTGTCTTAATGTGATATTTAAATAGTTACACAAGGGAATCAGTCTGTGAAGTTGCGGAGAAAACTAAACAGTTTTACAGCAGAACTAACGAACACTTAAAGTTAATTTTCCTGGACTTACAAAGCATAGCGGGCTTTGTTGTTGTTCAGAACCATGGCCTCCCATCTCATTTCAAAGGGGTTATTTCAGGTGCTGCCTCTAGAGGAGACTCATTAAGATTTGACTCTGGAGATCATGAGGTGTCAAGTCATCAATATTATTTTCCATATTACCCCAGTTTTCTGGAAGTGTTTTCCTAATCACATAAATGGCCAAATCCTAATGGACTGTGATCCTAGCAGAGGTGTGGTACTCAGAGATATACTAGAATCTTTTGGAAAAATAGGACAAGTTTTAGTAGTCCTAGGAGGGCACTATTATTAAATGTAGCCTCACCAAAATGAGAGCAATGATCATTTCAACACTTTTCTTCTATATCACACCCTTCTTATCCTCAATCTGTCAGTTTTAATGTCACTCTCCTCAAATAATAAAGTTCTTGGAAAAAAACCCCAACAACTAAATATAGACATGTGTTTGAACAGCACTTCATACATTGTGCTATGGACAAATAGAAGTAAAAATAAAAGCATTTATAATATTTTAAAATTCACCCTTTAAAACACATTCATCCTCTAAGACGTATCAAATTTAAGTCAGTGGTTTTTGGAGACAGAATGAGGAATTCAGGCCTCATTCAATTTTGGTCCAAGGTGTTATGTTTTCCTCAGCTTGTCAAGACAAAGAGATATGGGTCACAGCTGAATGGAACTGATTTCTGTCAAAGAAAGTCTGAAGTCAAATGTCGTTGTCATTCTATATAAATATTCATCATGTGTGCAGTTCCTCCCAGGCAAGTTTTTTCTCTGTTTCAGGGCACTGGCTTGAGTTAAATTTCTCAACAGAAAAATAAAAATTAAAAGGAAAAAAAAGTGGAAATTATATAAATGGCTCCAAGAATGCATATTCCCACACTTTCCCAGCTGAAGACTTAACAGTGTTCACTTAACAATTATTCATTGAGGACATGTTAAATTCACAATACTTTTGCTGTCACAAGACAAGCTTTGTCTGAAATTCTAATGATGTTTTAATGTAGGAACTTTCACTGCATTTTAAGAAAAAAAATCAGATAAAAAGGAACAGAACCCAATACCAACACTAGAAAAAAAACCCCAACCATGAAACCACAGCCCACCATGTGTAAGGATGCTTCCCCATTGGCAGCTGTCACAACTCCAGTGATCTGGTCTTGCTGGAAACCGGCTTCTCATCTCCAAGAGCGGAAGTGGTGAGGGTGGTAAAGCACTGAGACCACTGTTGTACCAGGGTTAACCTCAAATTCTGTTAACCACACACTCACGCACGTGCCCCTGGGCTGCCTTCACATCGAGGAGAAGAACCTCCACTGTGCTATGTATCTTGCTGTTTCGTGCTGTTTGAAAACAAAAAAGTTTCTATTAATTTTGACTAGTAACGATTCCCTTTGTTTTGCTTCAATATTCCTCCAGGAATGTTTCAGGAACCAGTTGTTAAGGTCACAGCTCCAGTGTAACAACAGTCCCATGACAAAAATCCATGTGGATCCCATAGAAACTTGCAGGGTGTATTCACATACTTTCTCTCCAATATGGATGCACATTACTGCATTTAGTGGTCCTCATGCCCTGATATTTTGGACAGTAATCTTCTGGACCTCTGGGCATCTAACAGCCTCAGTCCTGACTGCTGGATGCCCCAACTTCCAAGAAAAACTGCTGCTGCCCGTATGTGTGGAGATGCTTTGTGCATGGAGAGAAAGTCCAACACTGAAGTAGTCTGTATTTCTTCCTTTTAGTCTTCTTTGTAATGGCCAGTTTATATCTAACAATGACGTAACAGATGGTCTAAGTGTGCTGCTTAAGCTAAGTTGGTGAGGAAGCTGGTATGTATATTGTCCATGTGCAATGTCGTCCATGGTAAGTGAGTTCTATTTCCACGCTAAGGGAGCTAAAGAAGTGGGCAGAGAAAGTGAAAGCAAGTCAATGAGAAGAGAATGTAAGAGCACTTCTTTCCCCTTTTGCCTCCTACTTTTCTAGATTCGCTTGTCATCACAAAGTCTTCAGCTTTGGAATGTAAATTAATCCAGTTGTTGTTAAGCCCATCAAAACGGCTAGAGATTAATAATTATTCATCTGCACGCCCCCAGCTGCATCCTTAAGCATTCAATGTACTGTTTCGAAACAGCCATGTTTGTATTTTCTTTTAAAGACTGCATTTGCAGTTTGTATTTCCACCATAAGATGGCATTGTCAGTTCCTACATTAGTTCCACTCTCCTGGCGCGGTCTGGAGCCGCTGCTGTAGCTACACTGCTAGTGGAAAAGTCAGTGGTGTATGGCAGCGTCTTCCCCACCAAAGACACGTGTAGCTGCTAGGGTCACTAGAGGAAGAAGTCCGGTGTAAGTGTGGAAAGAGACAAATTTTGTAAACCTTCTCCAAGCAAGTGTCAGGAATAAAAATATGTTCTTTAGCGATAAATGTAAAGGTCAAAAGAAAAATCTCTGTTCCCAGAGAGACTGATCCTCTGAAAATGATACCAAGGGTGATTTTAGTTTAAAGTACTTAAGAATATGCAAAAAACAAAGTCAGAATTTGACATTTTAAAAAGGGCACTGGCAAGGTATTTTTCATGTTGCTCAAAATGATGGGCCTGATCCTCAATTAGAGCTGAGAAATGGTCAGGGGAGCTAAGAACTCAGCGTTGATTTTGGCAGTATCCTGTTCTGAGTTTATCTCCAAAACCAGATTAGAACAACCATGGGGCAGTTCTGAGACGCAGACCGTTGTGACAAACCAAACTCATGTAATAGATGTCCCAGCCATGTCACCTTCTCTCTCGGCCAGTGGCAAGGATGTGGTTGGGCATACGGACCTAGGCTACCAAGGAACTCCTAAGCTCATCCCTTGCTCTGGAGAGCGAATTGCTTACAGAAAAAGGATCTAAGCATAGGCTTATCATGCTTTCTGTTTATTAAAAGAGCACTGTGCTTTCAGATCAATCAACGGCCTTAGAATAAAGGAACAGGAATTATATGTCCTGGCTATTGTGCAGACTACTGGAATCTTAATGCTTGAATGTCTCTGTACCCTGTGCTGCCTGCCCTTCCTGTCAACAATGTTCAAATCTGCCTCATCCTGCATCATTTGCAAGCACTGTTTTGAATGTCTGTAAAATGTTGAGAGTCTCAACTAAAAGATTGTTATTATTTTCATTTTTCTTCTTTCTTATTTTTCATGTCCGTAGCTTAATTCTGAATTTCTTTAGTTATGTTGGTAGCATCACCTTCTGTTTTTCAGCAAGGATATTCATCCTAGTATGCTTTGTGGCAATAGCACAGGCCAGCCTATTGATCCCAATGGGAATATTCACATGATTAAGGTCATTCATTTGCTTACATGTTTGACTGAATTGATGTTTCTCTGCATTAGGTGCATCTTGAACATTTGCATAAAGTTAAGCGCACACTCCTGGCTTCATCAGTTTGACCAACAAGCTGATCAGAGTGTTTTCTCTGTTGTCTTAGCCCCTTCACCTGACTCCAGATTCACCTGGGAATGTTTCTGAGACACGTGGGTCTATGCTGTGATGTACAAGTCTTGCAGCTTTAGCATGAGATGTATACCAGTATCTACCTTCCTGGCAGCTTACAGAATTAACATTTCTGAGCATCAAAAATGAAGCAAGTTAAGAAAAAATATATTTGTGCTGCTACACTCTAACCTATATTCCCTTTAATTTAGAAATGTTTTCTTTTTCATTTTGCCTCGGCTGCTTAACCAGTGATAGAGAGGTGAAAAACAGTACAGACACATACATATATATGTAAATTTTTCCCTATATTTTTATTCCTGTATTCATAAAACCCAGCCTCACAACAGTTGACTTGGCATTCATCACAGGTAGGGCGTAGAAACCTTTGGTAGGAAAGTGGGAACAAACAGCTGAGAGTCTCCTAACGTGGCATTGCCCCAACATCGAACGTTCTTACTCAGTTAGCAACTGCTTCTTCCTTCCTGCCCACCCATCCTCTGCTCTCCTCCTCCCAAAGCCACATCCTGCCTTCTCCACAGAGGGTCCTCCCCCTCGTTTATACAAATGTCAGTTAATTGCCATACACAAAGTAACAGAGGTGAAGAAGGGAATGGGAACTTCTTAAAATGGTTACAAGAGGGTAAACTATTTGCCACTCATGAAAAATTAATTGTATAATCTAAAGATATAAGGGTCGTTGCTTAGATAAAAAGACAAATGTGTATGAGTCTTTGGTATTTGTGAAGTGTAATCAGTGTGTTGATTTATTTCTTACCAATCAATGCTTTTATTGTTGATTTTGACAATCAACTACACTTGTATCTTGCGAAATCAATAAAAAGTTTCAGTACATTTCACAATGGTACTTCAAGTGGTCAGACAGTATATTTTGTCAGCCTACTTTTATTTCAGATAACACAGTACTACCTAATAACGCTTTCCTTTGATAAGTCTTCAGGGTTAGCAGAGGGAGCTCTGGGATGCCATTTCAGTGTTTTATCCAAGCATTTTAGGTCTGAAAGTAATTTGTTAAAATACCTGAGTGTAGTATATTGAGTTTCAGAGTGCATCTTTCTAGCTACATTTCCTTCTGTTACATCATCTCTGATGAATGTAGTGCAGATTCCTCATTCAGGATGTCACCGTCTATAAGTCAAATCCTATAGATGACAGGTGCACACTAAAAGAATTAATCTATCATTGTTTTTGTCAGATTTGGATGGATCAATCTAGGAACATATCAGTTAAAAGCACTTTTTTTCCCTCAATGATATTTTTATGCTTATTAGACTTTAATGCAGGTTATGAAATACAACTACAAGCTTATTCTAACATTTCTGAGTGTATTTTATTTTTGAAGAGACAGACTACCCCAAGATTTTTTTCATTTGTGATAGCAGAATAGACCAGCTGTGTATGATTTTTTTTCCCCGTTTTCTGAAGAAAATTATTTCCACCTTGGGAAAATAATTTAATTATTCTGTATCTGAACTACTTTATCCACAGAATGGGATATTTCATGCTATAGAGAAATACTCAGAAGATGCAGAGCTTAAACATTTTTATGGTGGCAGCATGAGAATCAAGAGGTAGGCAGACCATTCTTTTTTCACTTTTTATTTTAGTGGCCTGACAAGAGAGTTCAGGAATACAATTGATCGGCAAATCTTCAGCAGCATTTTGTTGCAATCTTTATTGGATATAAAATGTTTCAAATAAAACATTTTGACTAATGTCTCTAGCATGTAAAAACACACCTTGATTCCTAGCAGGCTGCTGAGATCCTGTTGTCCACAGACTGTCTGCACTGAGATTCAGCTTCCAAATCCCCTGCTACAGATCTGGCACTTGAAGCCTGAAAGCGTTAGAAGAACTTTCCAGGCTCTGCTGCTCCAGGGCATACAAACCAGTTGGAGGCGGAGGAGTCCAGTATTTCCAAGATACTCAGTTTATGAGCAATCAACAAAATCCAGAGTGCAGAGTTAAAAAGATGTGGGGTCCAATTCTGACCAAGTCCTGGCTGGAAAGCTCCTCCAATAGGCAAGGAACAGTCTAAGAGCTGGTTGCCTTAGACCTAGAGGGGCTGGGGGCTCCAGCCATCATTCTACCCCTGTGGGTGACAAAAAAGGGACATCTTAAGTTGGAAACATTATATTACAGCATTTTCTAAAATATATTCACCTGCCAAGCCCCTACTTCTGTGTTGTAAGAAATACAGAATATTAATTTCAGTCTTATTTATTAAAAGAAATAGGATTTCTGAACCTCTATGTTTCTCCATTCTTTTTCAAGAATGCAGGGTTTTAGTAACACTTTAACCCAAATGGGGTACCCATTCCGTAAGTAATACCTAATATTTTTAAGGTTCTTTTAAATGCTTGTTTTTATAACTATTGACATCTTGTAATTTATAATCTTTGTTATTCAAGCTGAATTTCTCTTTATGAGCTCATAAAGGTACAACTATCCCATGTGTTCATACAATCATCTTCAGTGAGTATTCCAGCACTGCTTTCTGATAATGAATCAGAGGACTGTCACAGCTTTATCCAACGAGCAGCCCTGTCACTCAGATGTGTTATTAGAATTGTATTAGTCATGTTTTTATGACTGTTTTCCTCACAGTGCAAGGGTTAGATTGACCTGCTCCTCTTAAGTCAATATCTCAGAGACAGAAGATGACGAGTAGGGCAAAACCTCTTAGGGCCATTAGTTGCTTCTCTAGCACTGATCAGTCTTCATCTGCAGAAATTGACTGCTACTACAGCAAAACTCCTGCAATACTGTTTAAATGCATTGCTGCTCGGCTGAGGTCAGAGAAAATGGCACTGAGGGTCAAGTTGTCCATTCTGTGTTTATCCATATATAATCGCTTTTGCTGTTACAGCCTGTCCTTGTCCTGCTTCCAGTAAACACCCAAAGCAGGGTTGAAGAAAACGTGTGCAGAACAGTTTTCAGTGTGAACCATGTTCTTAACTTGTACTGAACTAAAAGGGATTTCTTTCAAGCTAGGAACAAGACACAGAAATGTGGCGCTTCATGTGGAATGTCTAAGATATTGTCCACTTCCTGTATAGTTCAAGATATTTAATCCTAAATGTAACTACTGCCGTTTCTTTTATAAAAAAAAAAAAAAAATAATTGTAACTTCAGTCACATTCTTGCCTCAAACAGCCAGTGTGTAACCTCTGTATGCTAGCACAGTCTGGTTACAAACACTACGTATACCGCTTCACATCGCTGTCAGTTGATGTATCTTGTGCAGAAACTGCACTCATGTCAGTCGGAGAGCTCGACCATGAGAGCGTTGTAAACATTGTAGTGCAGTGATCTCAAGCATCAAATATTGATAAATAGATGTAACTCATCTTTACCTGAATTATTCAGATTTTACAAGCAAAAAGAGAGAACTAGGAAAATAACATATCTCTTCAAAGGGCCCTTCACTTTCTTGTAAGTCCTAGGAAATTAAAAGAAGCACTGGGGCACTTACTACCCGCCAGGTCCCATCCTTCTTACCCACAGAATTATTAAGTAGGATTCCCACCCTTCTTTCCATAGCTGTATGACATTAGCTTTCATTATTTCCGTAATTTAACTGTGTAAAGTACTTGACCATAGATAAAGTACTATATAACACAGGAACTATCCTGTAGAATAAGTAAAATGCCCCACAAATTTAAATCAAATAACTTATGCAATAAACACAAATAATTCTAATTTGAAGGTTGCACTTTGCTTACTACTCCCACCTTACACTCAGAACCTGTAGACAGGCTTTTGATTTCTGCTAGCATGGATTAAGAACATCTGTCAGCTTCTGAGCCAACTCTTAAATGTCTCTATGCACCAGAAAGTCTGAAACCACCTATCACATGAGCCAAAACTCAAGGGGAAAGAGAATCCTAACCACAACTTCCCTGACATAAGTAAGCCCATCCTACCCCGTTCTGGATAGGGGAAGGTACTTGGACACTCCGCAGGTCCCCGGTGGCACAGCACCTCTGGTTTCCTCAGCACCAGCTGACTCCTCCTCACTGCTGGGAGCGGGGATTACCCAGCAGCTTGCATGCCAGAACAGCTACGCTGTCAATCACAGCCCCAGCAAGAGGAACGCACTTGAGCTTTTTAACGGTCACATATTGGACTGACCCTATTACATGCAGATGTAAAACAAGAAAAGAATTTAAGAGTTACGCACTTGCCTAAAGCTTACATACCTCTCCAGGAGGCATCTGGCAATGGCCAACTGCTCCAAAAGGAACAGCGAAGGGGGCAGGTGACGCCTCAGCAGCGGAGATGGGCACATGTGTACCTTATTACCTAACCAGCTTTGGCCACCGAGAAGAAACAGGTTTCACACCGAGCTTCTCTGGTGTTCAGTGAAATCAACTTTACAATTTGGAGCAGGAAAGAGGAGTATTGCTAAGGTCTTTCACCCCCCTCCCTCTTTTTTGAGCTGTATTTGTACCTTGCTTTTTTGATGAAGAAAGCCTATGTGAGCCAGTCCTGGAGCCTAAAACTGTGAATTGTTTCTTCATTATTTTCTTTTGCTCACCTAGTGTGACTGAGCAGCAATCCAGTTTGGAGCATGCAAGCTATGGGTAATTCAGAGTGATTTTGTACTGAGAGCTGCCCGTTGCCTCTCATGTCGTCCTGGCAATTGCTCAGAAAAAGTATAGTTTCAGTCAGAAAACTGCTTCATCAACCGTTCCCCAACTGGATTATTATCCAATCAGATGTTATAAATTGTAGGATGTTCCTCAATAAACACATCATGATTACCTTTAATATAGCACATACCTGGTGGTTGCACTGTATATGAAATGATTAGACATTAGCTAAAAATGCCCACATTTTTCCCCTGAAAAAAGACTTGTGTGTGGCTAGTCTAATGGAAGTCTGAATGCTCATGGTCTGTGCTTGTATTGTAGTAATACCTAAAAGCTCTAATAAAGTTTATTGTTCCACTAATCAGTGATCAGCTCTAAAATAAAGGAACGTTCCCCGCCTGAAGAAATTGCAGTCTGTGGTAAGAGAATGAGTGGATTTGAATAAAAGAGAAAGAGGGCTGAGGGCAAGAATTTGTTGTCAGGTATGCAAGGTACAAATACAGCCTGCATTTACTAATTATTAGCCCTTTTTAGAAGAAGAAATAAAACTGTGCCTGCAACCATCTCCAGCTAAGATCCTGGATATTTTTATATATATCTATTAATGACTTAAATGATATAAATTTACATAAGTGTTACTTCAAGACCATAGTTCTCTACCAAAGATCATATTTTTCATCTCACTGATGCTATCTACCCCAATACAGAATAATTTGTAACTAACTAACTAAAGTCCCCAGTGAGTAGCGGTGATGACCTGGTCATTGAAGGCTTTCTGAGCAGAAGCTGTTTCTAAGTCAACAGCAAAAGTCCTGTGATTCCGCAGGAAAATGAAGGTACAGCTTAAGTTGAAGAGAAATTTGGCTAATCTGGTTGAAAGATCTTACGTATTACAGTGGTGGCTTTCCTGGCAGGTATTTTTTGCACCCTGCCAGACCCTTCCCCCAAGTCTGCTGTGGTCCTAAGAAAGTCTAATACAGGCAATAGGAGGAACAGTCTTTAAATAATCAATGTTTGTGCTTAGAACTATCCACTTCTAAATACAGTTCAGAAGAAAGTAGTGAGGTAGTGAGGAATATGTGACGCTCTCTAATTTTCAAAAGATCAAGGAAATAGCCTCTTATGTGTTGTAAATGGTTTTCTTTGCACAATGCTTTTAATGTGACAGATATGGGATTTATCCTGTCCTATTTTTGGAATTGTTTAAAGGTCAGCTTGTACATCTCAGATGGGTGGTTAAGAAATTAGGCTGAAACACTGTATGGCTGTATATCAGTCTGCAAACTCCACTTGTGGTTGTGAATGTTGATTTGATTTATAAATGACACTGTATCCTGGATTCTGTCTGGACATTTCTCCCTGCTGCATTGTATGGTGCTAGCTCGAAATGCAGAGTCTACTTTCCTGTCCTTGACTAGCAAGTTAGCTGCAGCCTACAAGGAATAGTTAGGATTTTAGGTGGGCTGCAGCAAAACAAAAATATTGACTGGCTTTTGCGGGGGCGGGAGAAAAGGTCACTAAGTGGGGCTAAAACTTTACAGAAGGGGAACTTCAATAATAGGCATCTCAAAGAAGTGAGGAGGCTTGCACAGGAAAATGAGGGAGGGCCTAAAGGAACGAAAGGACTCACTCAAATAGATAAAGATGCTGAAAGGCAGTTATTTTTGGCTGTTTATTTTCATAGCTCTGATTAGTTCGTGTGTGGTGTCCATGTGCAAAGCCTGATTTGTTTTGGGAGTCCCATTGAGAATATTCTCCAAGTCTCACGTTAGCTGTTGCATCATTTTTAATTGGCAAGAAGCTAAGCCCCAAACTCCAGGAATTTGAGGAGTGTGCAGTTGCTCCTGAAAAGGCTCTAGAATAGCACTGTTATGTGGATGTGGGTTGTCAGACTGCAGACTTCTGATTTTCAGGAAAAAAGTAAAGGTGAGAATATCTGAACCCCAAACAGCATGATTAGAAGTGCAGAGCTTGTGAAATACCATTGGAATCTGGCTATTCCTTGCAGTTTGAGGGCATGAGATATCCAGAGAATGGAGATTCTTGCTGAAGTCTGGTAAGCATCCCAGCAGGGTGCTGGCCAGGGCTGTAGAAATAATGCTTCTCAGTTTTATTTGTGCAATGCTCTCTTCTAATTTTGCTCTCCACAGAGCAAAGATTTTGTGTGTGTGTGTGTGTCCCCGCCCCCTGCCAATAAGAAAATATTCTGTCTGCACAGGTGCAGAGAATGTGTTTTCTTGCATTTCTGCTAATAGGCAGGTGCTTTAAAAGTAGTTTTCTGTGGCATATTTAATGTATACATTATGGAATGGATTATAAGATAAGTCTTGTGAAGTCCACGATTATGGACCCTGAGATGTGCTGTGCATTTTCTAATCCGAGCAGCCATTTCCACTTTGTAGAGAAGGGGTACTGACAGCAGCCTGCTGCTGCAGCTCCTGTGCAAACTGACTCACAGGAATCACAAAAGGAGCAGGTAAGAGATCGCAGGTGTTGCTGAGGCATTTTTTCCCCCCCTTTTTTTTTAACAGTTTTTATTGACCAGCCCTACGTACACTTCATTTAATAACTGATGTTATTAAAATTTATAGTCATGCTTTTTTCCCTACTATTCTTTGTCAACTGTAAGTAAACAGGTACAAGAGCTGAAAAGCAGAAGTATAAGGCTAAGTTTCTGGAATTTTTGAGTTCTCTGTCTTCCTCTGGCTCTTGCAAATAATTTACAACAAACCCTTCAAAAATATCCACTGTTTTGGGGTTGGTGGGGGTTTTTTAAAATTATTTTAGGTATCTTTATTTCTGTTATGTTAAGTTCTCTGAGCTTATACCTAAAAATAAAAACTGCCTATTTGAAGTTCTCTTTACAGAGGATTGGCATTTTCTATATGGAATATAAAGACCACATTTGTTTGTGAACCTAATTGCCTATTACAACATAAGCAGAAGATGAACTGTTTATGTTCTGTGCTGTTTATGAAACATGTAAAAATTTGATAATGTTTTGATGAAAGGCACACTGGAGGGAAGAGATTGAGCTTTTACTTTGTTTTTCTGCCTCTGCTTGATTATTTGGGAAAGCTTTCTCTAAATGTCTGACATTGATGAGAGCCATTTGAGAAGTTCCCCTTAGCCAGGCCAAGCCTGGGCTCACAAGCACAATTCCATTATTTCAGCTGGATTTTATTACTGCAAGCAGCTTACGCAGCTGCATAGCAGGAATGTTTAACCAGGAACAAGACAAACTTCCATAAGCTGCTTAATTCTGACTTGGGACTGTTCCTTCAAATCAATTGATATTGAAATAATTACCTCTCAGCATCTGTAGAGGAAAAGGATGTAAAAAGAAAATTAAAATCCAATTAAATGGAGGTAGAAAGCAGTGTCTGAGTAGACAAATCTTAAGCCTTAGCAAATTTTCAAAGGTTACGCTATCCTTTTTGTCCCTGGAAACCTTTCTTTTTACTTTTCTTCCCTCCTTTTGCACTTTTCTCATTGTAAGTAAAAGGAAAAGCTTTTTTTTTTTTTTAAAAAAAGGTATTTTTATATATAACTCATATATAAAAATATTTTTATATATTTATAATTTTTTAATTCTTTATATGTATTAAATAAATGTAATCCAGCACAATTGACTGAGCTACCCTGGCAGTGTCCATGTCTTGAACAGGAGAAGAATATTATTTCTCTTTTCCCAAGAGCTAGGGTTTTTATTTGTAGTGTTTGCAGCCAAATTTCAGCTTGGGCAACTGTTCTGCTTCCTCTAATTCCCTCTTTATAAACTGTGTAGCTGTTCTCCTCTTCACTATTAAACTGCAGGGCTGCATTATAAATTCACTGTGGTGGATGAAGTAATTCCTGTATAGTATGGGCTAAGCTCTCTTCTCCATTTCGTTAATTTTATACTAGTTTAACTACTCACCTCAGTGGAATTATAATGCTGGAGAGCAGAACTCCTGATAGTTTTGAGGGGGGGGGGGAGAAATGTCTCCATTGAGAGTGCATATTTGTAACATATATATAAAAATACTTACCAAAATCATTTTGCTTTGTCTTGGGGATGGGGAGTTATGTTTAAAGCAAGGCTGGTGTTTATTTTAAAGGAAATAACACCATAAGTATGGAAACTTACTTTTTTGGTTTTAATGGAAGTCTGGATTGTAAGCATAGATTATTGAAGCACATGGGGTAGGAAATAACGCTCCAACCTCCCCTGAGGGAGGTAGTACAAGGCAGAGGGAGAGGGGGTCAGGGTGTTTAAAAGCAGTTTTCTGAAGTGAAACAGTTAATCACTGATACAACAAAAATAAACAGTGCCCTTATACAAATATCTAAGGAAAGGTAAAAACGGGGCAAGCATGTACAAGGCTTAACGCACGTGTGCACGGTCTCCAAATGTCCTGCGTCTTTCAGTTCGGGGGAGCTCCCAGTTCTGTTGTGGCTTGTCTCGCTGGTAATGCCTAGTGGATCTCACCCCCAAGCATTTGTCCCTTCTTTCCTTGAACCCACGTAAACGTCTTTGCCTTCAGAGCTTCCTTCAGCTAGGTGTTCCAGGGTTATGCTACCCTGCTCCTTCCTGGTTACTTTGAACATGCCTCTCTCTAGTTTCTTTTACTGGACTTTGTGGAAAATAATGTCTATCCCTATCCAGTCTTTCCACGTCTCTCCTGATTTTGCACGCCTGTCATATCCCACCTAAATCCCTGCCACAGGCTGAAATGTTTTGCCCACCTGTTGTCCCTCATATGGAAAGCACTCCATGCCTTTGACTACCCCTGTTGCCCTCTTCTGAAGGGCAGGTTTTTGTTTTTCTAATAATTTTCATGTTTGCTTACTAAGAAACACTATTCTGAACTCCGTGTTCTTCTGCACTCATTTGGCTTTTTCTCACTCATCAAAGTTCACTCACAGTCTTTGTTTAAAGTACTAGCAGCTTGGTCCTCTTACAGTTCGGATGAAGTCCATCCCTCTTGTGCAGGGTTGTTCCAGATGTGTACCTAGGTATTTTTATAAACTGAAGAAAATGGCCTTTTGGAGTTTCATGCTTCAGATAAACGTGTACTGGTTTCACACTCCATCTATATCAAATAGACACGTCCTAGGAAAAGACACAATTTAATCAGAAAAGATTGACTTTTGCTTTAATGTCAGGAAGAGACAAGTCGTCACAGTTGAAAACATTTGAAATTGAGTTTTGTGTTGAAGAGGTCTCATACGGCAAAAACATCCTCAATTCTATGTTGATTTGTTTGTGGAAACATGGGATTTTTTCTTAAAAATAGGATTATAGGGGATCAACAAATTTATCCAACTTCTGCTTCTGAATATTCCAAATATTAATGAATATACTGATGGAGTTGGTGATGCATTGTAGAAATGTTAAAATTTCATATAGTCCTGCTCCGTTCATATAGCTGTAATGAAGAAGGCTGTATTATGGATAATTTAGATAATCTGTAGGGGAACTAAAGCAGTGACTGTGAAGGAGAATGTGGCGTGTTGTCCCCCTAGGCCATGGAGCACTCAATTTGCTGGAATAGCTCCTAACTGCTATTTAGTGGGCAGCTAGTGGAAAATAAAATTGCTTCAGGCAATTGAGAATCTTATTCTGTATTATTAACGTTTGCAGTCTGGGTGAAGAATAGGGTAAACTCCATTTGTACTAGGGGAGAAAACTTGAGGCAAAAGGAAAGGGAGAAAAAGATCAGTATCTTCTTTTAGCAAGATCTCCTTTTGGAGGTGGGGGATTGTTTGTTTGTGTTGAACTGGGTTTTTGATGAGGGTGGAGGGAGGTGGTATTGATGGCAGGTAGAAGTGGTAGCTAGGACACCTGTTGCTGCTTCTAGAGAAGGTGACTTCTGCTATCTAATGGTCACCCACAAGCGTCTCGTTGATCAAGGTGATAATCCCTGGTTTGCAGGAGCTCAGACATTTATGAAAAACTGAAGGTAACAGAAGAGCATTTTGTAAGAGGAACACTTCACACCCTGGAAGCTGGCTGACTTTATATGTGCTGAAATACTCTGGGGAAATGAGAACATAGATTGTGTGTGCTAGAAAGTGATGGGATTAACAGGGTAGGTTTCCACTAAGGAAATTTGAAAGCTTCCAAAGTCTCTGAGGTTTTTCTGGGGTGTTTGTTTGTTTTTAAAGAAGCTAAAATAAAGCCAGATTTACAGTGTTGAGATGATGAAATGTTATTAATCTATATAAATTGAATCCAGAGGAACTTGCTGATCTGGAAATCCGTGTGTCCATTTATGCCCAAACCTTTCACAGGCATATGTACTACTGTTAAATATGATGGTGAGAGGAAAAACAAAATAGTGATGTATAAAAGATGCAAGAGCCTAGGAGGGCTGTGGAAGGAGTCCAGCAGGAAACCTTTTCTTACAAGTTCCCCACATACTAGCCCTAGAGGAGACTTTCATCTCCTATAAAGTAGATTTCCCAAAATGGTGTCACTTGTGAACTGGCTGCCCTTAGGATACAGAGAGAAATGCTTTGGAGACTATACAATGTTTTCAGCGGGACGGTATGATGATCTTGCCTCGGGCAAGTTTTTCTTTTCCTTCCCACTCAAACTCACTGTCAGCTCTTTTCTCAGTGTGCCACCTGCTCTCCTGCGGACTGGGTGTTACACACAGGCAGTGCATGCGCTATATCTCTTCTTTCAAATATCTTCCAAATTGCGCACGGCTCCAAGTTCTTGACCAGATTGAGTAAAAGTCTGCATGACTTCATCAAGAAGAGAAAACAGTGTGTTTTAGAACATGTGAATGAGAGTGCATGAACTGGTTAGTACTCCAGTCTAACATGTGCTTAAACTCAAATATCCTTATTCAGTGCTTATGTTTATTTCCCAGACAAATGTCATACTAAAATCCCTGGGCTGGGGTCAGGGGTGGTGTCTGTTTGTTTGCAAAAAAGCATACATCTTGCAGGGAAGACATGTTATCCTAGAGAGACCTCAAAGTTTTGCAGAATCAGTATAAATCTTTGGAGATCTTATTGATCGTTGCATCTGGAATGAATCCATAGCTACCAACTGCAGTGTTTAATTCTAAATTCTGAGATTAATTTTTATTTTAAATAAAGTGGAATGAGCGGGCATGTGCAAATGTTGAAATTCCTATTAACATATGGAAGTTGGAAAACATATGAAATGAATGTTAGTAGTAAATCGAAGCCAGAAATCTGTATGTTGGGATTGCTGGGAGCAACAAGCAACAAACTGCAACTTCTGTTAGCATCCTGACTGGTTTAGGTTTTGTCTGTGAGAACGTGGAGGGGGAAGGAAGATGAGAAGAACTCTACATCCAAAAGCTATCAAGAAGAAATAATTGGGTGACACGTGGCATAACAACTATATGTCATAATGAGAGCTTTTCTTTGGTTTCTCACCAGTCTGGTTTTGAAGCATCATGCATCCATAAGCAATGAATATCAAACAGCTGAGAATTCCCAGAAATGCAACAAAAGAAGTAGACGTAGCTAATCGTGGTTCAATGAGAAATTAATCCACTGTCTGCTGATAAGGTTTACCTCATCCTTTTTCTTCAGGGACAAATTGATCCCCGATGTTCCTGATGCCACTATGTGTCTAAGTATCAGGTTGCTGTGAATGCATAGTATTCAATGCTAATGAACACAGTGGTGGTACGTACATTGACTGTTTCATGTCTCTAATTTTCTGTGGGAGCAGGGAGGGGCATTGCTGCTGCTTGGCAAATGGAGAAGCTGTTTGAAAGATTAATGCTGAACCTTCTATTGGCAATAGGTCTCCAGGCCTCTTGAGGTAGGTTGTGTGGCTTGTAACGTTGCTGAAATCATGGCTAAAAGTCAAGATGCAGAGGCAACAATCCTGTTCAGCTCATATTGATGGAGGAGAGTTGGCTGGTCCTGTCATTTTAGCCACAAATCTATTTGGGGCCTTTGTGATGAGAGAGGCTTCTGCCTGTCCCCAGAAGCGGCCTTAGGAATCTGCAGGAGGCATTAACTACAATGCTGTGGAGAACAGGAAATAAACCACTTGGCTCATGGCTTTCCTTAGCTTTAATTTTATAGGTTAACTTTACAAAGAATTGTTGAGTTTGGTTTTGCGGGGTTTTTTGTAGTTTTTTGTGAGTTTGGAATTATTGTTTTTCTCAATTTTTAAATTGAAAGCTGAGGTTTTCCTTTAAAGTTCTAAACCCCAAATTCAGTGTTAGATATACATATCTTTGGTCAAAGACCAGATTTACTCACCCTGAGTATTTATTAACCATTCTCTCTCTTCACATAATAGTTGAGGTTGGAACAAACCTCTTGAGACTGTCTTGTCGAACATCCCCCAGTCAAGCAGAGTCAGCTGGAGCAGGTTGCCCAGGACAATGTGCAGTCAGTCTTCAAGTATGGACACTTTACAACCTCTCTGGGCAATCTGTTTCAGTGTTTGACCGCCTTTGCAGTAAGAAAGCTGTTCTTGTGTTTTCGCATGGAATTTCCTGTGCTTCACTTTGTGCCCATTGCTTCTTGTCCTCTCACACGGCACCACTGAGACAAGTCTGGCTCCATCTTTTTTAAGCCCTCCCATCAGACATTTACACACGTTGATGAGATCTGTGTCCCCCCTGCCCCGAACCTTCTCTTCTTCAGGCTGAAGAGTCCCAGCTCTCTCAACCTTTTCTTGTATGAAGTCCTCCAGTCCCATTACCATCTCAGTGGCCCCTTGCTGGACTGAACCCAGGAAGTCCATGTCTTGTGTTGGGGCACACAGAACTAGAGACAGCACTCCAGATGAGGCCTCACCAGTGCTGACCTGAGAGGGGATCACCTTCCCTAACCTGCTGGCAATGCTTTTCCTAATGCAGCCCAGGATACTATTTTCTCTCTTCGTGGCAGCTGAACAAATCTAATTTCTAATCTTATAAACAGGGAATGCTTGAATGTTAAATTTAAAAAGATTTTCCACACTAAATAGCACTTACCCTTATGGATTAAGAGAAGAATATTTAAGCTGCTGTGTAATCACTATGTCAGTAATGCTTAACATGACTTCTGTAATGTTTTATGTCCTATTCTGTGCTGATATCATTGGGTAAAAGAAAAATTGTGGCAAAATAAGCTAAAATGACATTTCTCTACACACCCCCCCCTTTTTTTTAAGCTGAATTGTGGCAAAGTAAGATAAAATTACATTTCTCCCCCCTTCCTTTTTTTTTTTAACTGAAATGAAAAAAAAATCAACTGTGCGAAGGAGGAAATATTGGGGATTTCTGTCTAAAAATACTTGATTTCAGTAAAAACAGAAATTTGATTTCATCAGAATATTCCTCTTCTGATTGATAGGGGAAACACCAAGTAAGACCTTCAGCATTCCTTATTTAGAAACCAAGAGCCAGATCTATGATTATCACGACCTGGTTCACTAGCTGAGGAGATGTGCATTGCTGCATACTTTTGTAAGTAGGGGTGAAAATGGCTGGCTTTTTGGGTGCTCTGAAAATGTGTTGTAATCGAGCATTGCGACGTTAGAACTAGGAGTGTGGATTTGTGGGGAGGGTAGGGGGTAATGTGCAGTTCTGAAACAATTTGTCCATCTCAGAACTGAGCTTATATTGGGCATTCTCAACCTCAGAGAGACAGTACTTCTCAGGATCTCGCAAAGGGAGCTCATGCCAGACAGGACTCTTTTTGTCAGTCAGAATTTAAAAACCCCTCCTAGAGATGCTGGTAAAACTGGCAGTCAGCCTACAAAGTCTTTGTATCTCAGAAGTACAAATCCTCCTTGGATTCCTTGTGGGACACCACAAAATTAAAATCGCCCTAACTTCCCTTGATTCTAGCTGAAATTGAGACTTATCTTGTGGACAGGAAGGTTGTTGGGCTGTTACTGTCCCATTGCATCTGTGTGCTGGTTGTGGGATAGAGTTAATTTTCTTCATAGTAGCTAGCATGAGGCTGTGTTTTGGATTTGTGCTGAAAACAGTCTTGTTAATAAAGAGATGTTTTTGTTATATAGAGTTGTTTTCATTATTGTCGAGCAGTGCTTACACAGAGCCAAGGCCTTTTCTGCTTCTCACACCGCCCCACCAGCGGGATGGCTGGGAGGGTACAAGAAGTTGGGAGGGGACACAGCCAGGACAGCTGACCCCAACTGACCAAAGGGACATTCCATACCATATGACATCATGCTCAACAGAAAAAGCTGGGTGAGGAAGAAGAAGGAAGGGGGGGACGTTCGGAGTGATGGCGTTTGTCTTCCCAAGTCACCTTTACAAGTGATGGAGCCCTGCTTTCCTGGAGATGGCTGAACACCTGCCTGCCCATGGGAAGTGGTGAATCAATACCTTGTTTTGCTTTGCTTGCGTGTGTGGCTCTTGCTTTACCTATTAAACTGTCTTTATCTCAACCCATGCATTTTCTTATTTTTACTTTTCTAATTCTCTCCCCATCCCGCTGGGGAGGAGTGAGCAAGCGGTTGCGTGGGGCTTAGCTGCCGGCTGGGGCAAAACCACGACAGTCTGCTAGTCACAGTGAAGATTCAGGAGGTGGATAGTGATGTACAAAATTCAAGTACAGAGACACAAGGGATATAGTCTGGTTTTTATTGAAGCATGGAAATTAAGGTCTGAGTGCACACTTTATTTTTGTTTTTTAAACAATAACTAAGAACAACTGTCCTGAGGTACAAGGGCTACCAACTCTTTTACTCTGTCTGCAGTATGGGATGTGCAGTCTCCTTGTTAGTGAGAACAGCGTTGTCGCTGCGGGATGATCATATGGGAAAATTATGCAGGAACAATTCCAAGCAGACAGTGTCCTGGTACAGTGCGGCACTCCTATTTGAGCCTCTTAAACTCTTACATACAAAATATTATCACTATATCAACAAAAACAGCAGCAAAAGTTTCTTTAAAATATTATCCTCCAGAATAGCCTTGCTGAGGGCGGGTAATAGCCAAGAGACTTTGGCTAGATGATCTGTTACTTTTAGGCAGCATGCAGTGACTAATCCACTGGGCTTTATGGGTCTATTTAAATTAGATGTATGCAGGCAGTGCATTATTTATAACCAAAAGCATGAATAATTCAACATGCCCACTCTTAGCAGGTATCCAGCTTGTGCCAGAAGCCTGCACTAGATGCTTGCTTTCAGAATTATGAAGAGACTATCAGATAACAGTCTGTTTTGCTTGTATGCTCCACTTTGCTCTGTCTGCTCTTCCTTTTGTATTTTTCTAGCTTGGCTCTACCTTTTGTCTGGGGAAGAAGAACAGATGATGTATTCTCTACATTATTCCCTTCATCTGGAGATGGCATACTATGTCTAAAACAAATTATGTAAATCCGTTTAGGATCAATGCATTAATTTCATTTCTGTTTCACTGTGATGGAGACAGAGGCATGTTGAAGACAAGGGACTTAAAGGCAGCATGGCAAAGAGACAGTACAATGCTCCCGGCCTAAAAAAATCTAGTCTGCCATGCTCCACTGCACAGCTTGGGCTCAGCTGTGTCCTGAGACTAGTTGTGGCCACCCAGCCTTGTTGGAAAGTGTGTGTTGCATCACCCTTATGCACAAATATTCAGTCTGTGTGGCTTAGCTTAAATGTCCTCATTAGAGATGGTATCCATATATGAAGACTTGGACAACTTACATGGAAATAGGCTGTGTGTGCAATGGATGCAGACTACAGTCTGAACATTGCCAACAAAAAAAGTCTGGCATTCAGACCACTGTATTGTGTAGTCATGCAAGTCAGTTTGCAAAGGTTGTCGGCTCAAAGCCAGTTGTGCTTGGACATTGAAATGCAGTTACTTCCAAAACAAGTTATTTCCCTGCCAGACTTTTCTTTCCTTCAGTCCCACCTTGGTTATATCAAAAATCCAGAGGCTAGAGAAAGAATTCGCACTGTCTACTCTCTCTCTGGCTCTTTTATCTCCTTATCTGTGCCCTGAGTTAGGACCTTCTGTGGGAGGTTTGCTGGTGCTTGTTCTTCTCTGAAATTTGGACACCAAGTCCAGTGCAAGCAATACAGTATGCTAAACGTGTCTGTCCATTCTGAGTCTGAGCTTTGCTGAGTGAGCTTACAATACTATTACTTGTTTCCGCCCAATCCCAAGAGTAACCAGTTAATTGCAGTCATATTTGCAAACACTAGACATCCTGAACAATTTTGGAAAGAAATAACAATTCAGTAGGAAACATGACTTGCTGGGTTGTTTCACACACAAATAAATGCAGCAGAGATCGCCAGGTTCCCTGCAGTCGAAAACAGAATGCAAGTGCTCTAGCTGTCAGCATCATTATGAAATCCTTAGTTGACTGTTACTGAATCATTGAAAAATTGTTGAGGTGTTTTGCTGGGAACTAAAAGTATTGATTCAAGCTCCGTCTCTGTGTGGGTACCAATAATTCATTATTTTCTGTATCTCGGGTCCTAATCTGTATGCCTGCATAATAACAGCTCCCTAATCAAAACAGTATTATGAAGGGAAAAATGCACCAAAAGTAGTAAGACACTTGAGTATCACGGTTTGGAAGGGAGGCAGAGTTAGCTAAATATGATAAATACAGTACTTCTGCAGCAGCTCCAGAGAGATTGCTTCTGTAGCCACTGAAATACAGCAGTTAGAGAGTACAGCCAATTTATAATAGTGTATGGCAGCATTACACAAGTTTAGGTACAAACCAGGATTAAAACGTCCTGCAAAGATGCTGCACAGAATTGTTAGGCCAGATGATTTTAACAGCTTTGGGTGGAAAATTGCAAATGTTCAAGATCTTGAGGTGTGTCACAGCGTCTTTAACAAAATAAGGTCTTAGTAAAGTGTTTGACTGAATAATGCTCTTGAGTGTTGCTTCAGGACTAAAGAAGAGAGAAAACACGCTGTAATCAGTCGTTCATATGTACCTAGTTGTCTCCTGACACCTCCCTCTCCCCCAAGATCTCTTACCAAAGCACTGACATGACTTAACAGAAAAAATCTAGTAGAAGCACAGAAGCAGTAGAAAGTCCATACAGGAAAAGAAGGTATTCTGTGGCAGTATGCTGGTATCCTTAACTGGGAATAAGAAATAAGATCTATTTCAAATCCTGTGTAAAAAAATCCAGACATGGATCTTCATGATACTTTTTTCCTGTTTTGGCATCTTAATGACTGCTTATAATTCCCCTGTGCATGTGCAGTCAGTCAAAGACAGAATCATTTCACAATCTCCCATTGTTTTGCTCCATCAGAAAAGACAGGTTCTGTGCTCCAGCCTGAGGATTAAGCTCATTGCAGCAAAAAACCCCAGAAGATAAAAGCCTCACAAAATGGTGGTATGATCTCTAGATGAAGTTTCAATCCTTCTTGATGGTGGTATTGGGCTGAGAAGGGAAAATTCCTCCCAGGTGCAGCAAATGATCAAAGAACTAAGTCCACGTCATAATGTGTGATCTGAAGCTGAGGTGGGACATAGGCATAAAAGGTTTACAATGAGATGAGAAGTATATGGTATAACATATAGCTTTGAGTGACCTCAGTGGTTCTGCTATTGGTTCTGCCGTAAGGTCCTCTTTTGTCCTACAAGGTGAACCAATACAGGGGAGAAATTCTAGTCCAGCAATGGCTTGCATATGAAACTTATGAGCTGAAAAGCAGAATCTGAGAGTCTTTTTGGAGAAGAGGGCATGAGCTTTCATTAAACCTTGTTACAAGTTCAGGATGGCCAGTCACAGCTGAAACATTGGTGCGAGATTCTCTGCCCATATAGAGCTGTACTGATTGATGAGCTCTAACTCCAAACTTGATTTCCATCTACTGCTTTTTTTCTTTTAAGGTACTCCTAGAAAACATAAAATATAAGTCATATGCAGGTGATGAAGGAATTTGCAGGCTAAAACCTATTTTGTTTGCTGCTGTTCTCCACAAACATTGCTGTCTGCATCGTAGTCATTGCCTGTCCCCCTGTGCAGTAGGGAAGAGAGAGTGAGTTTTTCTCAAAGCTGTGTTGGCAAGATATTCACTGCTCAAACTCCTACTTCTTATAGGTACTTGGACCCTAGTAGCATGCTCTGATGGATTTGTATGTCAATGGTGCCACCATAAATCCAGAATAAACTTTTGTAAAGAAGTGAGAAGGGAAGAAATAGACAGGAAATTAAATGTATTTATGCATTGGTTTGGTTTAGGCTATGTACATTTAGCATTCTCTGATCACTACAGAATCAAAATAGTTTTTAAATAATGGGATATTTATTCCCATAAAACCCTATCTGTAAAAGTGAGATAGTGCTCCTCTGCTTATCTGGGGAACCACGGCACAGCAAGATTAATGCAGAATTTCTTTGGATGGAAAGAGCCTGTTTTAGCAAGTGTTTCTAGGGTAGGCTTCTCAGAATATGAAGTATCTAGAAGGCATTGCAGGGAGAGATTTGTATTAGGCCCAGTAAAAATCAGGCCTCCACTTCTGCAATTTGTGCCACATATGATGGATCAGGTTACATGTGGAAGTGAACAAGTTGGAAGCTATGTATGCATAAATGCAAATGAAAGAGGAAGTGTATCTAGATGACTATGAAATTTAAATGACTAAATGTTCCACAGTGAAAACACCACCAATCTGAGAGACACTGAGTCAAACTGAGGAGGGAAAAACAGAAGAAAACTCTCCAAAGGGATACTATCAGTCGTGAATAGTACCCAGTGCAGCATTAATTGTTCATCCAAGAAACCATTGTGTATTTTTCAAGAGCAGAGGGGACATGCACAAACCTATTCTGTCTGTGCCCATTAGTGACCCTTGTGAGAGCTTTGCCGATCTCATTGCATATGCTGCTTCCTACATCTGACATCATGCCCAGATGTTTCCACCTCAAAATAAAATCATATATAGAATATAATTTCTTCAATACTGGGAAGTACAGGTGTCACCAATAATTCCCCTGAGGGCTCAGAAAGTAAAACAAGATAAAGGAAGGATTTCCATTCATTGAGTGCAACTTGCCTGATGACCTGCAGTTTGCAGGAGCACATCTCAGATTCTGCACTTTGACTTAAAAATCTATTGGTGGATTGAAGGCAGCAATTCTGCGGTCGGGAGCCAGAGCAGGGCCACCTATCCACCACTCCCCACAGTGCAGCTCCTCAAATGCCAAAGTATGAACTCCGGTGATGTACTAGAGAGCCTTCCCTTACCAGTTTGCATCTGGATTGACTAGTAGTTGATTAAGCTCATTCCTGTCTGACGGGTCTTTGGGGAATTAGCTAAAATAATTCTGTTCAATTTCTAGTGGAGAAGAATGTCCATGAGAACAAAAAGCAGGCTCACTAGACATTTGTTGACAGATGTTGCAGAGAGATAGATGCCTTGGTCTCGAATGCCTCCACAAGCCCTAGATATCCTCCATCAGAACCACCAAAGCAATGTAGGAAGTCTGGAGTCACACCATATCTGGCATACCTTTTTCTGGGATAAATTAGGGGCTCCATTTGTCAGGGCTATCAATTTAGCATCTTTTTACCCAGCACTGAATTTACCGAAGGTTGAAGGAAATTGCTAAGCATAATATTTGGATTTATGGACTCTTTCTTGTGAGTTGTGTTCCTTTTGAATGTCATTCAGGCTCAGAAATAAGTTAAATGAAGGTGATGTAATCCTGCAGCATGTCAAGCATGATCCTGTGGTGTAAGGTCTTCCTTTCTTAAACAGTGCACAGACTGGAACATCTCTTACCTTGGGTAATCACACAGAGCTTCAGCTTAAACTTTCATGTGCTCCTCTCTGATTTCAGCACACGCGCGCGCGCGCACACACACACACAGACAATATATATATTTGCTCCTTTCATTCCTAGCAGTTTTTCACCTAACTGCTACTTTTCAATCCTTGTGACACTTTAAGGCTCAGCTTTCAAGTTGTGTCCGTTGAACCAGGGCAACGATTGTCTCGGAGCCTTTCCGACACTTGCCGTGGTTTACCTTCTGTGTGAGTGCGAGAGCATGGATCCTTTCACAGAGCATCTGTGCAAAGATTTCTGCACCTGATTTCTTTGCTGACAAGCAGAACTGGGTTGGATATTATGGGATGAGAAAGCCAGGGATTTGAGATATTGCTGTATCAGATATTCCTGTATTAAACTGAGACTTGTTTGAAGTTTTTGAATAAAAAATCTAAAGCAAAGTATCAGCTGAAGCCAAATATTTTATTTAATCTTTAACTGCTTCAATTTCAAAGCAATCACTCTAAATGAAAGAAAGAGAATTCTTCATTTTTAAAAATGTCAAAATAAAGTGTTTAGATGACTTTGCAATGCTTTCAAGATGCAAATTTCAAAAACATTGAAACTCGTCCTTCCTCATCAAAAAAAAAAACCCCTTCTGCAAATCAGTGAATTCCCTTGAAGCATTTTATGGAAACACTTTCTAACCAGCGTCATCAAATCTTGGCCATCCTCACTTTCTCCTGTGATGCTAGTTCTGGACCAGTATAACCATCGTAGCTTCAGTTATGCTTGGTTAATTCCATTCTGCATCAAACTCTGTGGCTGAAGCATGTTAAGTGCATTGATATAGCACAGCGAGGGGCCGAGCAGAGTTATCCGTGCTAGTTACAGTACCGGCAGCATAGCTGTGTTAGTCCTGTGCTGTGCCGTGCTCTGCCTGCTGAGCAGAGCACGCTGGTTTGTGTAGAGTGCTGAGCTAACAGAAATAGGCTGCTTCTGATACCGCAGCGGGGTTATTTAAAACCAGGTGATGTGCAGATATTGAGTACTCAGTTGTTCTGTATCAGTAAATCCTTTCTTTGTACAGTGGGACACAGCTGAATCACAGCTTTGTATGGCTGCAGGTAGGAGGAAAATCTGAAGTGAAATCAAGTACAGCTCTAGCTTCCCTTGTTTCAACAGGTATTCTGTTTAGCACACTGAATTTCTTGTTATATGCCAGACAACAGAAAATTCTCCTTCCCTGTTCTGTGAAGTATTTTGTATGCTCACAGTACAGTAACGACCATGCTTAACAGACCGAGATGAACATTTAAAATGAAGAATTACTGTCTCACACTTTGAGAGAAGTGCTGGGGAACCACCACCTAGGAGGCAGCAGGGACCAAGCAGAATATCACAGAATGATTTTGCTGTTTAGCAAATAGCAAAAGACTAATTTCCCACTAGCTGCAGAACAAAAGCCATGCAGACATCTCTGTCAGCACTGGGTCCTTGGAGGACTGGAGTACACCAGGAGGACGGTGGCCATTTTCAGTAGGGTTCATGGTGTCAGAATGAACTGCAGTAGACTGCAGCGAAATACATTTTTGCTGTGAGTTGAATTCAGACTGGACTCCTAAAATGTAGCGTTATTTTCCTGTATTTACCCAAGACAGGCCGCAGCACGCTTTTCAAATTGCCTTCTTGTCTGCTGGCAGCATCTATTGAGAGCTGAAATGGCCAAAGAGGGAGTTGATGAATAAATATTGTTCAGTTGTCCCATTGCTCAGTGGATCAGCAGCCTCCTTGCGCATGTCTCATCAAACGACAAAAAATGAGGAAGGCAAGAGACTGAAGACCCCACTGGAGTCTAAGTGTTGCACAATGGGGACTTGTTGGAGGCCACAGAGACATTACTCAAAACTAGTACTAATGTCTAGTTCTTTGCAGCAAGAGTGCTTATCACATCTCTACTCCAGTCATCTTAGTTGACTGGTGTTTGTTGGGCTCTAGGGATTTTTTTGTTGGGGTTTGGTTTTTTTGTTACGCTATGATGCCAAACAGCTTCTGGCTGTGCACAGTGAGCTGTCTGGCAGAACCTCTGTGTTCTGGTGTTGTGTGTTTCTCTGTGTGAAGTAAGGTGGGAGAATGAGGGTAGAGGAAAAAGGAATAACCTTAAAACCATTTGGGAGCTGATGCAAAAAAAAAAGGTCATGTTTTGATACATTTTCCTTTCCTTTCCTTCCTTCCTCCCTCCCTCCCTCCCTTCCTTCCTTCCTCCCTCCCTCCCTCCCTCCCTCCCTCCCTCCCTCCTGTTTTCTCTCCTACTAGTGGAGGCACACAGGCATAAACCCAAAGTGGATCAAACTGAGGTTTTCCTAATTGTGTGCAAAGTTTCTTTACTTTAAAGAAAGATTTTGGTACAAGGAGGCTGACTCTTGTCCATATGGCCCTTAAGGTAATCTGAATACCTGCAGCTCATTAATACCTCCTAATGCTCTCACACTGAAGTGAACTTCTTTTATGTATTGGGCTTGATACTACAACAGCTTGTGCTCAATGGGATACCCATAGGATGTCGTACCAGGTGCTCAGTGTCTTGTAGGGTAGTAAGTATGAGATGCTGACACTGGATTGAAACAACCGGACTCTGGTGGGGCAGGGTTATTAACCCAGAAAAGTATAATGTTACCACAGCTCTACTTGGACCAAGATATGTACAGAAGTGGTGGAGGGGGTGGGATGAAGGCGAGGAGGAGTGAAAATGAGGAAAGTGACTGGTTTTCCTTTTTTGTTTCCTGGTTTTTTTTTGTTTCCCAGGCTTTATTCTTGCTGGCAGCCTTGTGCAGGGAGAAGACACAGAGTCAAATATGAAGACTTAGATAACAAACGCAATTTCTTTTTAAAGCTTCCTTCAGTCACTTTAACCCATGGCTCACAGAGAGCCAAAGTGATGTCTCATTGCTGTGACTTGGCAATTTTCTCATGGCTTTATGTACCGATGCTGCATGCTGTTTAGATCAGCGGTACCCTTGTCCTTAAGCTCAAGCCCTGGCAACAGTGATTATGGAAATGCCAGCACAGCCTCAATATGTCACTTCACATTGGTCTCCTGAGACAAGAAGGCCACTTGTTTCCAGAAAGGCACAATAATTTGTGTCAGCTCGTTAAGCTGGCATACTGCTGATTCAGGCATTGAGCTCTAACGGAGCA
This sequence comes from Grus americana, assembly GCF_028858705.1. NCBI lineage: Eukaryota > Metazoa > Chordata > Aves > Gruiformes > Gruidae > Grus > Grus americana. The sequence continues at coordinate 26,462,245 of NC_072856.1, forward strand.
CTTTGTCCCAGCTCTGTAATGGCCTGTCCCTCGTATTCCCTAGGGGATAACTGCGATAAGTTCCTGGAGGGAAAGGTCAAAAACTCAGGAAAGATTGTTATTGTCAATCCGAATTAGAACTGATGCTGGAAATATAAGATTCGAATACATCTTTGAATAGCTGGAAGGGAAAAAAGAATCTATCTCTGGGAGTATGTGTGTTAAGCTCAGGACAGACTACAGTTTCTGCCTGTATCCAAGTACCCTAGAAGGAAGGATTTAACAGATTAATAATGGAACTTGGTCACAGCTTTATTAATTCATTTTCAAGACTGAGAGAGGAAATCTTTATCAAAAATACCGTAAGGAGAAAATGCTAAGTGACTAATACAAGAGCTTAGGCCAAATAATTTTGCAAGAGGCAGCAGGTAATGCAAGAAGAGCTGATTCAAGGAGGTCAAGCAGAACAAGTTTTTGAAGGATATGTCTGTGGTTTTAGATGATGGGTGATGTTAAGTGGCTTCGGACGATGGGTAGTGTTAAGTGGCTTCTGAAAAAAGTGTGTAGGGCAGATGTCTGGGATGGTGGATCCTGGTGTATACTTCTTTATGGGACTAAGAAGGAATGAGTGCGGCATTTTCTTTGCAATTTGTATCTGCTTGGGTTCATTTAATCTGGTTGCTTCTCAGAAGCCTGAATAGCTGAGACTAGGAGAGTGTCAGAGGGGAGAGAGCAGGCTCATTCCTTCTGAGCCAAAACAACAGCTAAGAAATCTGGACAAGACTGCTCGATTTCTCAGAGGGATCATAATGTTTTGGGGAGAAGGGAGAGAGGTGCTTCACAATAACATTCCTTTTGATCTCTTGATATTAAACAAACCAAAAAGGCAGGTGAAAACTGCAGCACCATTTTATGTGCTTAATTGGATGGAGGACTTTAATACAGCTGTAATTTTTATAACCTCTCTCACATGCATGCTTCATCTGCCTCTTCACCTGTCTTTCCTTTTTACTTTAAATAGTTGCAAATATTGCTAGGCAAGCTGAAAATGGTCTCACCATTCAGTTTTCCTATTAATTGGCAAATTAGAAAACGCTTCCATTTTCAGAGTGCTGTATTTTGCTGACTGCTTGCTTCGATTTGGTAGTTTAAAAGCATTTATAAAAAAACCCTCTTATCAATTGCATAGGATATACAACTATTGAGTCACTCTTCTATTTTCTATATCAAACAAAAAGGTGAGGGGGTTGAACAACATTTGTTTCTGGGTTTATACACCTTTTCCTTTGGTAATCATGAACCAGTTAGGAAAACAGGCTTTTCTGGGGAAATTAAAATTTTATTGCAGAATCTTGCAAAAGTGTAGGTGAAACTCAGTAACCAGTTCAGGTAAAGAGCTTGACCTCTTGCTCAAATTTGCAAAACAAATCCTGAATAAATTTATTTTTGAGATTTGTGGTCCCATGCCTATGCCTGCTGGGCTAGCTATCATTACTTTGGTTTCACTTACACCTACAGAATTCCAAGCCTGATTCTTTCTGGGACCAGAAAATCCAAAATACCATTAGAAGGCGTGAGCTTGGTAAAATTTCCTGGCTTCTTGCCAGAGTTACACATGAAGTTTGAGATTTCTAAACCAATATATCTCAAAAATTACTCAGTTGAGTCTATGGTTAATTGTTCTAAAAACACATATAGAAGTTAATAGCAATCGTTTCCTATCTTGAAGTATTGGTAAAGTTTGTTTACCCTATGAAAATCTGGACATAGATCTAAACTGGATTTTTTTCTCTTGGTCTTCATGACCAGGAAGAACTGCTTTCAGTAGACCTTGATTGCCACAGCAGCATCACAAAATCTTCTTCAGATTATTTCTGACGGCAGTATTGGATACTGGAAAGGCTTCCAAGTGCTCTAGGTTTTCTTAGAGTGAATGTAACTGGAAACACTGAAGACATACAATGCTGTTTAAACCTTTTTTTGATTCCTACCACAGTCTCTTTCTCTCCCCACCTCTCGACATAAGAATCAACTCAGATGTTTCCCGTGCATTTTATTTTTAACAGCTATCAGTGACATTTCTTATGCAGTGTTTAATTTAGAAGCTGTTTTATACAGAAACTTCTGACTCCACAAAGGGAAGATGATTCTCCCGACATAGTGAACTTTCAGTAAGAGTAAAGTCAATGACCGAGGTGTCTGCTAATATACTTTCGAGGCATTCGCATTACTTAGCTGCTTTAATAGGTATGTTTTCAGCACTTCATTGCTGAATCAATTAAATTCATATCTCTTCAACTCTTCATTTAACTCTGTTCTTTATTTTTTAATAGCGTACATGTACATAAGCCCTTGAGTAGCATTCAGTTGTTGTATCAGTTTATGGAGAGCTTCTAATAAGTTTGGAGTAGCTTTTAGTCTTTAAATTCAGGCATTAAGTGGCCTTAATGAGCAAACTCTGGAAATGGATATATGCCTGGTGAATACTGACTACCCTTGGCAAAGTGATAAAGGAGGCCTCCCTGGTACTAGCACTAGCTTCCACCTAAAAGAAGGCAGAGTGGTCACCAGCATGTCTTGTAGAAGGGAATATGTTAAATTTGCCAAAAGCATGCTGCTGCATGCCTCACCTCATAATCAAAAAAATTCCTGCAGGAGGGTGTTGTGTGTCCTACAGCAGAAGTATACATTAAGCACGGTTTTCTCCCTGGTAATTGCAGTTACTGGAGAAACCAGAAGGTCACAATTGAAATGGTTTTTATGATAGGTCCTCTGGTTCTCTTAATGTTCTGGTTTTTATATATATATTCTTAAATTTGTAGCTTTTTTTCTTTCCCTGCTCCCCATTTTCATTTAGGATGACTGATTTATGTACTTTGCTTATAAGCAAAAAACACTTTCAAACACCTTTTTAACTCTGTTACATTGATTTCACGGTGTGAGCTAATTGTCTGGTGATCCCATGTAACACATTTTGATCTGTCTAAAAATTGGTGTACATTAGCATGTTCTAGAGGTTGAGCAGGATTTTGCTAGGGTAGAAGCATCTGCTCCCTACTCCGCAGAACTGTAATTACAGGTTCAGGGTTAGATTAACCAAGTCCAATAGATGCAATCCTGCAGGAGAATACAGACTTTTCACTCAGGGCCATTATCTAAATGTCTCTCTGGGGTTGAAATATTTAGTAATGAGATGAAAACCATTCAGAAAACCTTGTAACAGGAAACAATTTATGTTCAGACACTGGATACAAAATAGCTTTAATCGTGTTATCATTGACAGCATGATGCAGATAAGCAGCATCAGTCTTTGTAGAAAGATAGTAAGCATCTTCTGGCTTATTTTGAGAGTCTTCTCTTTAAGTGAGATGATTATGGAAGCCTACCAACGCCAGACAATATATGCAGCTCAGTACTGTCATGTATGGATTTGTTAAAGTGGTTAAAGTATCAACAGGCTGTTTGTGGCTGCAAAATTGGAGTATGGATCCAGATTATAGCCCAAATCAATGTGTTTGGGCAGGGGATTTTGGATTCTCTATCTAAAACTATATTTGAGCATGGTTGAGTATTCCAAAAAAAAGCCCATAATTATTATTAGCAAGAACATATGCCAATAACGCTGATACTGTGTGTAAGATGGACTTTCTAAATCATGTGTGCCTATATAAAATAAATATGCTCATGTCCCACTGCCACATTCCTCATTTTTCTAGTGTGAAATCAGAGGGATTAATACTTTTAATTAAGAAACCAGAGAAGGGAATAGTTGCTAGTGCAAATTAGTTTGAAAGCAAAGAGCTTCCACTATTCTATTTACTTGTTAGGATAGACAGTTTGAGTTAATAATTTCCGTGAGACACAGAACTAATGTTGCTTTTAAGAGGGGAGGGGGAAACAGAGTGTGTATTAGCTGCATATCCAAGAGGTAACAAAAATGTTCAGTTTGAGAGGGGAGAAAGGATCTGATTAAAGTAGGTGTGTTTGTGAAGGTTGAGGAAAAATACGTGCCATATACGAGAGCAGAATTGCTGAGTTTGTTTCTCCACGGGCTAAACAAGATCTAGTCATTTAGGATTCCTCAGGGTTGTTCATAAATTTGGGAAGCTACAAGTATTTTGTATGAAACTGTTTTTGTGTGAAACATTGTTCCTCACATGCCCTCAGCTTTGAGACGGAAGAGGCACGGTGCAGTTTAAATTCAATCTAGATGCCTGTTTCTAACTTTAAGCCTCATTCTCAACACAATGCTCAGAAGTAGAGGAATTAAAACACAGGGGGTTTTTCCCCCTGTCCTTTCTATAGATCAGCACTGTTCAAATGTTGGTGGAATTACGCAGCCCCCTAGCGAATTTAAAAGCAGCAAACAAAGCTTTGGGTTTATCCTCCATCTACATTCTAAGATTAAAGTGGATTTCGAACGTACTGAGACATCCAATATCTCATGGGATCTTAACTGACACTTGTAGCAATGCAGTCTTCATGATAGAAGGTGGGGAGGTACAATGTGGGTATCGGTGGAGCCCAGAGAAAAGTAGAAAGGTCCATAGTGTCAGATGGCACAGATGAACATTCACTGCAGACAGGCTATGCTGCCTTACACTTACTGAGGATTTTACACTTTAAAATTTTTTCTTTAAAATAAATATTCTCCATCAGATGGCAGGTTCAGTTCTTCAGGTCAAATAAGAAGTACAAAACTAGCTTCTTCCCGTATTATTTTGCTGCTGAGCTTACCCAGCACCTCTGAATAACAAAAACAACCAAACTTGAACCAAATGAAATAGCTACAAATCAAGACTATGCTCTGCATTTTGGAAAGACAAAATCAGGATTTTTATTTATTTACTTATTCATTTATTTACTTATTTATTTACCTATGGTTTGCATACGTAAATGCAAATAGTGGGAAACATTTTGTTTGCACAGCTTCATCGTTAGAATAATAATACTTAGTAACCTATATGTCATTTTACAGTGACTACGGGAGCTTCATTTTTAAATGCAAGCCTATGAAGAGCTCGGGGTAACTTTTCAGGGTACTATATAAGAAGGCAGTGTACTGATGGGATTCACACAAACCAGAAAAATCACCAGGAACCTTTCTAAGCATGTTTTCTTGAACCATTCTTTCCAGACTCAGGCATCTAACTTCAGGGTTCAGGGAAATATCCCATCCAACTTCATAGCTGTGAGCTCTCTTCTAAAATTAGTTTCATCAAAAAAAGAAAGATGAGCACCAGTGCCTCACTTAGACCTAACAGCTAATACCTAAAATATACGTATGGTTGGTGAGAGCTCAAAATTAAAATTTTTTCACCGCTTAACTTCATATAAAGATAGATGTATTGCTCAGGAGACAGTATCCTGCCCCAAAATGTCTTGTAGTCACAGGCTGGTGTCTGCTATTCTAGTTTGATTTCACAAAATGCAACAAGTCAAGAATATTACTCTTTAGTAGGTTGTTGGAAGACTTTTTCAGAAGACTCCATTGTTTGTCAGTCCCTGTTTCAATATTTTATGGCAAATGAAAGAACTTCTACAGGAGGTGTTGCGATTCCACTGAATATCCTGAAACTTAGTACTTGAGTACATTGGGAGAAGGGCTGGATACACATCTTCACTTGGGAACGGGCAGGTTTTAACTTGTGTCTCCTGCATGGAGAAGGAGAATGCTCGCGCGCTCTCTCTCTCTCTCTCTTTCAATACTGAGTTTAAGGTGGGACACCTTATTTTCTATGCTGCCCGTGAGGGGGAGATGTGCTCAGAGAATGCCAAACATTGCAGAGAAGGGTGACTCAACGTGCGCTCTGGACAGCGCTGTAGCAGCAAGATGAGAGGCTCTTGATTTGTGTCATGCTGTCAGGCCACTCACAAAAAGAATGAAATTGGGGGACATAGGGACATACAGGATCAGTGAAAAAGAAAACTGTAGTGGTACCTAACATAACAGCTTGCTCCATTTGCAACCATAGTCCTTTGCGTCTTTTGTCTGTTCTCTTCTTTTTCTACATATATCTAAAAAGGGATGTTAGGGTTGAATTTTAAATGACAAGACCCAGTCTGTACTGTAAACTGTTGCTAGCACAGTGATCTTTGGTTGAAAACTGGCAGTATGGTATGCAACTGAGCGCCATGTTGGCCACAAAACCCTAATGCTTCTGCTTCTTATTTTGAAAAACAAACAAACAAACAAACAACCCCGCCAAAAAAACCCCCAAAAACCCCACGAGTTCCTATTACTTGTACTTGAAATGTGATGATAAGAATCCTAAGGCTCTAACTAAAGGCTAGGGGAAGGAACTTGATTATATATGCTGTACTTTGATTTGAGGTTTTTTAATGGCTATAACATACTGGCAGATACTTCAATATTACACTTAGGCTGAATTAATTTACTTGAATGAAAATAAGCTTATTTATGACTGATTGTGTATAGTTGGGTCCAGTATGTACTAAATGCAAAGCTTTGGAAATTCAGCTTGGCTCTCTCCCAAGTTTCCCCATACAGAAATTGCCTCAGTTACTCTGTCTTAAAGTGCTCAGCAAAAAGAGGTGCCCTATTTCTGGTCAGCTCTAAAACAACTATTAAAATAAATAAAGTGAATGATAATAAAAGAGCAAACAGTAAAGAACTGGACTCCTGAGACTGCCGTACTAATCAGAAGTTCATACTCCTTTCCCAGTCATATCAGTGCTTCACGGGTGATGGACTTTGTGGGCATACTCAGCAAGATATGCATCTTGTAAGTGGAAAACAAATGCACCTGTGACCAGTGTACTCTATGATATTGGTTTCCCAGACAATTTCTCTGGCAGTACTCTTGCTGAGATCTGCCGTGGCATGGAGCAAATTTACCTAGTTATGGCAGATGCGTGTATTGCGTGTGTGGGAGCAGGAACACAGTTGTGTGCGTGCAACCTGATTTGAGATTTCATCTAGTTATGATTCAGTTGTGCCACTTAATTACTGCATTCTCGGGTTTTCTGTAATAAATGTGTTTTCTTAACCTACAGTCTCTAAGCTGCTAGACTAAGAATTCTGTTATAATTGAAAAGCTATTTGGGAACACTCCAAGCTTTTTTTGAAATGAAAACCACAGAACAGCATATGTAAAGCAATTTATTTGAAGTCAGAGGGGCAGGTCACTCTGTTTCAGATTGTCAGTGTGGTTTCAGTAGGTTTGGGTCTTTTTTGATTAGGGTTGGGGCAGGAGGGGACTTGATTGGGGTTTTCTTTAATAGACTCCAGGTTGTGAGCTATCTCCTCTGAAATACTGTTCACAGAGCAGTTGATTTGAAGCATGTAAGGTACATGACAGCTTTTCATGCAGAATCCACATAATCTAAACATTAAGATAATTCAGAAAGCATTGTGCGTTGTGATCCACTATTTTCTGCCTCTTCCAAAACACTGAAAAACAATTTGCATGCCCTTGGGACATGATTTCACTCCTCTTGTCTAAAAACATTCTCAAATCTGTAGTTTTGAGAAAGGCACTCTAGCATGTAAACATCTTTTATCTTCTTTTCAGCTCTTATTCTAAGCAAGAATCTATAAAATTAAGTACTGTTATAGAAGTTGAAATTGAAAGGCTTCCCTTTATTAAACAATGAAATCCATGTAAGTAAAATTTAATCTGTAAAAATTATTCCTATACTAATTATGAGCAAAAAGAATCCCTACCTGGGGAAATTCCAAATGTTGATTTATATAATAAGTTGCGTCAAATGCATTACAGCTACAGTATGTCTGATGAGACACATTAAATAGAATATAATGATGTCCATATTTAATGAGAATAGAGACAAACAGAAATTTTGCCAAGCTTGCTTAGTGATTTGCATCCTAACAGGTAATGGTTGGATCTATTTTCCTTGAGCTACCTGGACATCGTCACCTGCTTCGCTACTTATTGCAGGTGGCTAGGAACTGGTGGTGATTGTGACTCAGTTTTGGTTTGTGGCTTTTAGTCTTCTACAAAGTGTCAGGCTGTTCAGGAGTGCTTTGCAGCTGGCAGGTTGAAGTCGGTGGGGTTTGAAATAGATATTTTATGGGTTGAGTGTCTTCATGTGACTGAGAAGCTGGAGCCTCACCTTTTCCCATCCAATGTCTCCATCCTCCTAAAAGCTGTTCTGTGTGTAAAATAAGTAAATCGGCTGTGCTGTTGAAAGACCATGGGACAGAAGAGGAGATGGATGTGGGGTGTAGCTGCAAAACGTGGTCCTCACTGGCACTCCATTTTAGGTGCTGTCCAAGTTGCCTCTTAGGGCAGGATTGCTCTTGCACATTGGCACGGGGCTGTGTGCCCTGAGGAGGGCTAGATAGGAAAAGGGTATGAATAGAAATTGTCTTGAGAACAGGACAAAGGTGAAGCACGCTGACTTTCACAGCTGCTGGGCCACAGTGGGAGAAAATCTGAAAACTAATGATTAGTACTTTCTCTTGAGAGAAAGGTGACCAGTCCTGTTCACTAAATTGTGCAGATGAGAACCTCAGTGATGGAAATACAGGAGAAAAGGAGAACATCCCAGCCAGCACGTGTGTCCTAGGAAGTCGAAGGCAGCTGGAGTATTTGAACTGCAAATGTCTCATCGGGTCATCCTTCAAGCTAGGAGGAGAAACGCCTGGAGTGGAGGATGCCCAGCCACTAGACACCACCAGGACTCTGTCTGCGCTGCATTGTGCCTGTCTAGCGGGAAACACAAAGTGCCACACAAGGTTAGTTATCTCCAGAGTGGCACCTGAGCAGGGGTGTTGAGGATCTAAACTGTAGGTTTGTTTAAAGTCGTACTTAAATAGTTGGATCCCTGTGTGAATCTAGCTGATAGTGCATTAGAAACTTTGGAAATGTTTACATTACAGCCTTGAGAGCTCAGCATTTGACGTAATTTTTCCTTCTAACTGAACTAGTTTTACATATTAGGGAAGCAGAGAAATAAAGAATGTGTGATGACCACTATTTGCTTCTTAAATTAACTCCTCTTGTATCCCCTTATTTATAAAAAGTGAACAAAAGCTTAATGTAATTTATTTTTATAAGTTATGATAATCATTATGTGATTTTTTTACATTCAGTTTGCCTAGTTTTCTATGTATACAGTGAAAAGACAGATTAAGTATTGGCACTAGAACTTCCAACTGGGCTCTGGAAATACAGCTGTCCAGCTGGCTCTGACTCATTTCTACAAATAAAAATGCTACAATCTGAAGTCTAATGAGCTGTGTGCGTGCTGCAGGTAAGACAGAGGGGCCTGTCCATCTTGCATTTTTTGTACCTATAACCTGCAGCCTATCTACGCAGGCAAACAAATTTTCCTCTCTGGCAGCAATAGAGTTAATCTGACTAGAGAAAGGACTGCAGTCATGTAAAATTGGAGAGATTTCTAGAGCAATCCTGGGTCTACATATTCTGCAATTCTAAATTCAACTAGAAAATAATTAGAATATTTTTTTGAAACAGCAATCTAATGCCATAAATGCAGCAGCTTTTGTTATAAGAGAAATAGGAATGAACTACAGGCTTTTTGTTTAGTGGGAAGTTTTATGACTTCTAAAGAATATATTTTCTTACATTTTCAAACAAAAGAAGGCATTTTAGGTTTCCTATAAAATAAAATTCATGCAAGAAAGCTCTGAGGTCTTGGGTGACTTAAATTCTTTTGGTATTGAATAAAATCAAAACATGTCACCCTAATTTGACCTCTTATGATTTTTATTGAACTTTTAAAATCAGTTTAATTTATACATGTTGGTTTGGACCAAAATAAAAATGCTCTATTCTCAAAAACATCAAACAGGATGCTTTTAATGTTTCTCCTGTGCTTCCAAAATGAAACTTCTTTGAAATAGCTTAAATAGAAAGATTGATGAAAATGTTTTCCATATGAAAAACAAGGTGGCAAATCATTAAACCGATTCTCTCTAGAAATAAGGTTTTAGTCTTACACTGTTGTTCAGCATGTTTTTTTAAGGTCATATCTAAAACCACAAAAGCATAGTGTGGGGGTGGGGGATTCGGACTCAGTAAACCAATTCTGCAGCACAACTTAAATGTGCGGTGCACTTTAAAGAGTGTTTCATAATATGTGAGAGTGCATTTTCAAGGCTTTTCATCATCCAAGTAAAAAATATTTTTGCCTCTGATTTTGAGCCCATCTACTGGCTAGCAAAATTCATTTTGGTATTGACAGCAGTGTGATTTCCAGGAATGGGAGGTAGCATCTCTCTACCCTCCCTACCTTGCCTACTCCCCCCTCCTATAACCCATGTAATTTCGCTGACTGGGGCAGGAAGTTTGTAATAGGCTTTCATCCCCGTGATGAAAATATGAGTTGTTAGTGTAAGCCAGTCCACAGCATGCATTCCACTTGACAGGTATTACAGAATCATTGAGGATGGAAGGAACCTCTGGAGATCATCTAGTTCAACCACTCCTGGCTTAAGCAGGGTCAGCTAGAGCAGGTTGCCCAGGACCATATCTGTGGGTTTTGAATATCTCCAAGGACAGAGATTCCACGATCTCTCTGGACAACCTGTTACAGAATCACAGAATTGTAGAATGGTTTGGATTGGAAGGAAGGAACCTTTAAAGGTCATCTCTCCAATCCTCCTGCAATGAGCAGGGACATCTTCAACTAGACCAGGTTGCTCAGACCCCCGTCCAACCTGACCTTGAGTGTTTCCAGGGATGGGGCATCTACAGTCTCTCTGGGCAACCTGTTCCAGTGTTTCACCACCCTTGTCATTGTTGTGGTTTAACCCCAGCCAGCAGCTAAGCACCACACAGCCACTCGCTCACTCCCCTGGCAGGATGGGGGAGAGAATCAGAAAAGCAAAACTGAGAGAACTCATGGGTTGAACTGCACACACAAGGAAAGCAAGATAAGGAATTCATTCACCACTTCCGATCGGCAGGTGGGTGTTCAGCCATCTCCAGGAAGGCAGGGCTCCATCACTTGTAACAGTTACTTGGGAAGACAAATGCCCTAACTCCAAACATCCCTCCGCTTCCTTCTTCTTTCCCCAGCTTTTTGTACTGAGCATGACGTCATATGGTATGGAATGTCCCTTTGGTCAGTTGGAGTCAGCTGTCCCGGCTGTGTCCCCTCCCAACTTCTTGTGCAACCCCAGCCTACTCACTGGTGGGGTGGTGTGAGAAGCAGAAGAGGCCTTGGCTCTGTGTAAGCACTGCTCAGCAGTAACTAAAACATCTCTGTACTAGCTACTATGAAGAAAATGAACTCTATCCCAGCCAAAACCAGCACAATCATAACAAATTTCTTCCTTATATCTACCTTCTTTTAGTTTAAAACCACTACCCCTTGTCCTATCACAACAGACCCTACCAAAAGCCTGTCCCCATCTTTCTTACAAGCCCCCTTTACATACAGTAAGGCTGCTATAAGGTCTCCCCAGTACCTTCTTTTCTCCAGGCTGGACAACCCCAACTCTCTCAGCCTGTCCTCATAGGAGAGGTGCTCCAGCCCTCTGATGGACCCGCTCCAACAGGTCCATGTCTTTCTTGTACTGAGAATCACTGTTCCAGTGTTTGATCATCATCATGTTAAAAAAAGCGTTTTGCCAATTCTTCAGTTTGTGCCCATTGCCTCTCATCCTCCCACTGGGCATCAGTGAGAATAGTCTGGCTCCATCATTTTTACACCTTCCCATCAGGTATTTATATGTGTTAATAAGATCCCCCCGAGACTTCTCTTCTGTAGGATAACCAGTCCCAGCTCTCTCAGCCTCTCTTTGTATGACAGATTGTCCAGTACCTTGATCATCTCGCTGGACTTTTTCCAGGAAGTCCATGTCTGTCTTGTGTTGGGGCACCCAGAACTGGAGACAGCACTCCAGATGAGGCCTCACCAGTGCTGAGCAGAGATGAAGGGTCACCTCCCTCAACATGGCCTGAATATTATAACAATATAAATAGCTGGTTAAAGCTACATTGTGCAAGGGCTGATGACAGAAGCCCATGCAGTTCTGATAAATGTCGTATTCTTATAGCAGATGCCCTTCATCTCAAACCACAGGTCTATCCAGTTGTGCTGATGAAAAATACAGTTTCTTCCTCCCTCCTTGGACTTCTGGCACATGTAGATTACTCTGAGGTTTCTCTGAAAGTGACCAAAGGCAAATAAGCATAACTAACTTTTATAACCAAGATTGCAGTCCTCTTTCAGGAGACTCCCTGAGTAGCTTCCACCAAAGGATAGATAACTTCTGCCAAAGGGTACTGGATACAGTCATCCTGTGACACTGACTGTCACAAAAAAAAAAAAAAAATCCTTTGGCATGCCGCAGGAACATTTGTACCCAGCTCTGAGAACTGCAGTGCAGAAAAGTCAGCTATGATCCCCAACACAGTGCAGCTGCCTTTGCACGCCAATGCAGCCATGAAGTCTGCCACAGGGATGCCGTCATTCAGTTCAGGAGGACTGACCAGTGTTAGCTCAGGGATCTCCACTGAGGTATGGACATAAAAGTTCTTTGTCAGTAAAGCAGCAACTCTCCTTAAGAGGCAGTTTTCTTACTAAAGGAATTTATTATCTTGTCTACGGCAATTATATTTAAACAGAATCAGACTTAAGGCAATTATTTTGTTAGTCCCACTGAAACATCTCTTTCAAAGTCAATACTTCTTGGAAGTTTAAAACAAGCAACCCTCCCCGCCCCCCTCCCCGCCCCCCCCCCCAAAAAAAAAAAAAAATCACCCCACCACAATCACACAATCTGAATGCACAGTCAAAATAAACTGATTCTCAGATGTATTTTTAAAATGTGAATGGCCTGAAACAAAAAACAGATCCATGGCTAAATACTTCCTATAAGTTGCTCTGAAGATGACTGTAGGTATAGAATCGAAATTCAGTCTGAATGTTTTCAGTGTTGGTGGAAGTTTGAGATCAGTGTTATAGCTGAAGGGCGATTCGAAATGGAATTTAGCACGCTGATGCACAGAACTAACTTGTGTGAGATTTTGGTCTGAACTACAGTTTCCAGTTTATAAATTTAATTTTTTCCAGCATCTCAGACTAAGTTTGTGGTTTACTTCCAGCAGTGCTGAGGTCAACTCACAGACTTTCACCAAAAATATCATAAAACCTTATGGTTTATTGTGAGGACTGTTTCTTAAAATCAAAAAATATTGGTTTTAGCTGAGTTTTGCTTTCAGATTTGGCTTTGTTTGGAACCAAAACTAGAACGAAAAGTTCGGGCAGAATATATTTGAAAAATCTCCTCCTAGTGTGAGGATAGTAGCTCAAAAACAAAGGAAAAACTGTACAAGGGGAGAAATGCTTTATAAACACCCTTTAAGTGTGAAGTTTATCCTGTAGAAAAAGAATAATGAACTGCAAATTTAATGTAATATGCAGAATATTCATCAAATTGTATTTGATAAATTATATTATTATAATTATATCTATATAGAGATATTAAATTATTACTATTTGTTATAATCTGCAGAATTTTACCACTAAGAAGGAAGCCCCAAAATCTAAAATAATGGCATCATTAAATAATTAAATGCAATTTTGGCGTATTTCCAACTGAAAATCAGTTTAAGGAAAACTGAAATTAAGAAGAGGGGCTCATTTCTATATGGAGGAATCAGCCCATGAGAACTTGGTACCACACTAATAAGACAAAGTGAAAGACTTTTTTCTGTGGCTGGCAAGGGACAGACAGCACCAGAACAGTTTGCAGCTGCCAGAATAAGCCCACATCCTTGTGTCTGGGGCTTGCGACATCGATCCTCATGCAGTGCTTTGTGCTGACTCCATTTTACATATGAAATCACCATGGCTGCTGCAGAAGTTCTGGGTTTATTTCCTGTCTTTTTCACTGGCTCTGGTTTTGGTTTGTTTGGTTTGGTTTTTGTTTTTGTTTTTCCAGTATAGCTTCACTAGGTCAATTTGAGCTGCTCCTGATGTGGGAATGCAAGGAGGGTTTTTATTCTGAACTGTGAATATCGATACAGTCATCAAAAACTCTGTAATAGGAACACGTTAGTCCTACTAATAACTTATCCTGATTTAGTCACTGTGCTGTTACAATTATGATAATCAAGTTGACAATTTAAAACGTGTGATTAACATTGTGGATCACTAATAATTAATGGTAAAGGTTATCATTAATAAATTTGTTTTCTTCCAGTTGTCAAGGTCCTATCAGTCATCAACTACTAAGAATATTTTTGAAACAGTGGAACTTGGACCAGATTGTGACCAATTCTCATTAGCTTTTTAATTTTAAGACTTTGACAAAGTTACAAAACCAAGACGACCAGACTCTCTAAAGCCAGGGTGCAGAACCTGCCAAAGTTGTCAACAGTGGCTTTCCAGAACAAATCAGAAGCTGCGTGTCCTTATCAACTTCCAGCATTTACTTTTGCCGTAAGACTTTCCAAACTCTTGTATTTTCACCCTCATATGACTGTATGCTTGAGGAGTCATCTGTAATCCAACGAGGGAATCAGGCACAGCTGAATCACTTCTAATTACCCTAGCCAAAATGTCCGTTTGTAAGTGTGGGCAGTTCACCCAAAAGCCCGTGAGTTGTGCTGGGAGGGTTTGGCCAATCTATTGGTTTCAGAATTTTTAACCAGATTAGCAAGTGTTCCCCAGTGAACCTATGGGCAGTGCGGGTCTCTAGTATAAAAACTTGGTGATGATATTGATAAAAGATGAGAATATAGACTGATACCGTAGGTGAGACTGGACAGAAACCAAATGGAGTGTAGGATGTTGAATAAATGGCAGATCAGGAGCACAGTCATGCTTCATGAGGGCAGTTCTGCAACAGTGTCACATCATCACCTCCAGGAAAATATTTCTGACTTCAGGGGTGACCACTGTAGTCGCCTCCTCTTCCCATAGAGTGACTCTTGCTTGGCTTTTTGTTCCTGGGTTGGTTTGGGTTTGGTTTGGTTTTGTTTTGTTTTCCCAGTGACTAAGCATCTAATTTGAATCAACTGTGGGAGAAGAGAGGATTGAAGGTAAAGTAGTGCTTTTTATTATTCGGGTTGTCGTTAATTGCTGTTTTCAGTTCACAACATTTAAATGAAATATTCACGCAATCAGGCCAGTTGTAATTCAATCAGAAACCCATCCAACTACCCTGAGGAATCCCATCAGGGCTCCTTACGCAGCAAGAAAGAATTTTAATTAGAAATTTGAAATAAGCTTTCCTCCAGTTTTGCCAGAAACAAAATGGGCTGGTGCTTAGTGCCTCCATATGGGGAATTAAAGCCGTTGCAAAAAATCACCATTTAAAGAAACATCTATAATTTAAGATTGTGATAAATGAGTCTATATTTGCACTTTCTGGTAAGTCCCAGTGAAGAATCTGAATGTTTTGCAAACACATTTCTAGGTGCAAAATACACTACCACTTCTGCTGTATCTGTATTTTAAAAAGTTCTATCTTATGCTAAAAAAAGGATGAATTATTTAATTGTACACAAAGCTATCTTTGAAGATGCAGCTAATAAAAAATAGGAGGTAGAGAGCAATTTGAATGGAAAACTACTATTTAGGCATTTTAAATGTGTCACATGGTATCAGCCCTGAGAGGTATTTTGAACTGTTAGAAGAATTCCAATAAGACGCTTGCCCTAACCCCAGGGCAGAAGGTGCAGCAGTAGGGGCAGTTCCCATCATTCGGAAATCATGATTCTTAAACCAGTCACTAATTTTGAGGTGTACCCTTCAGCTCTCATAAACGGGGGGAGGATGGCAGAGGGAAGTTACTTGACTCTGCATTACGTTGCTGTAGAGTAAGTCAATCAGGCTTTCTACTCTTTAATAATTTTGGCAGCTGGAAACTTCCTGAACAAAACCAGTTCCGATACTTGTGCAGCATTTGGCATCTATTGTAAGCATGAGCACTGCTGGGTTGACCCCATTACAGTAGCATCTACCACCCCACTCCTGAGCCAGAGCTTCACAGTTACTAGGTGGTAGATAAGTAGCAAGGTGTGGGGCTTTGGGTTTGGGGGGATTTTTTGTGTTTTGGTTTTTTGGTTTTGGGTTGTTTGGTTGGTTGGGGTTTTTTTGTTTGCTTGTTTTTTGCTTTTTGCTTGTTTAGTGGGGTTTAGGCTGGGGTTTGGATTTGGGGTTTTTTGTTTGGGGATTTTTGGTTTGGATTGGTAGGGTGGGGTTTGGTTTGGTTTTTTTTTGGTCTTGCTTAACTGTTTAAATAGAGCTTGGAGGGAAATGAAATAGCTGCTTCACCTTAGACTGCTTTTCCTTTTGGCTCCTGACCTTTATGTCCATGACTTGTTTTCCTTCTGCAAATCTCTTCCTTAAAACTGCTTTCAAAGAATACAGAGCAGAACACAGAAGTCTTTCCCTCACCTGAAAATATAATGGCTTAAAGCTGACACTTGCAGGCCATGGCCCAGCTCATTTTCTCATGTTTTTCCTAGCTTTGCTACCTTGGAAACCTAGTGCTTTGTGTCTATACCATTCGCATTTAGAGTAACAAGCACAGTACATTGCATTTTGGAGACTTCCCCAGGCCATTTCCTCAAGGCTTGCACTTCATTTTTCTGATTTCCAAACTATACAATTGCTCCAGACCCTCCAGGAGGGCAGGTGGGAAAGAAAAATACAGAATTGTAGGCAGGGTCCTTAACTTATCTAAATTGGCAGTGACTCCATTGACCAGACTTACACTACCAGCTGATGACCTATGCTATTTGTATACTGTCCTAATAAGAAATATCTTCATGTCCCAGCCTTCGCCCTAAGACAAGTGTCTTTCTCCATGCTCCAAAACTGTTAAGTATATGGAACCGGGCTCCCACTTCGAACATTTTTCTTCTTCTACTTCGGATCCCTAGAGCTCAACTAGGGGTAAAATGAGTCTGATTATATGCAGGGTGAGTCTGAACATACAGCTAAAACAAGAAAGGCAATTTTCTAATTTGGTTCAGCATAAGGGCTTGATCATAAGTTTTTTCTGGTGCATTTTTGGTTTGCTGGGGGTTTTTTTCCCCCCTTCTCCATGCTTTGTAAGACTTGCTGGCACACATGCCTCAGACACGCACTCACTTAATGAAAGTCAGGAGCAAGGTTTTGTGTTAAAGCACAAGTTACAGTATTTAAGGTGTTTGACTTGTTTTTATGTTTAGAAAGAGGACTTTCTAGAATAGCTAGATAATTAACTGAGCTGTGTGTTTCTTCTGACTAGAAGTATTCTCATTTCACAGGGATTATGCAGCTTGGTTTTGCATGGAAACAATATTAGCTAGAAAACAGTTAATTTCTTGACAGAAGAAATTAATGTATTTTGTATGGCAACTGCATCTACAAACAGAATAAATTTTCCTTCAGGGCCATCTCACTGATTTTTACAACCAGTTTCACATTTGATTCAAGTTCTTTGGAGCATGATATCTCAGATATTTCATGGAAATGACTGCAAAATATTTAGCAAGTTGTGCTTGAAAATCAGCATGTTTCGTTCTCCCCGTTTCAAAAGACTTAAGATCATGTTTAAACTGTAGTTAAAGTATAACATTCTTTACAGCACTCTCAACTAGAGCAGGTGTCCCAGTTCTGTATGCAGAGCAGAAGATCAGGTTGTAATCACTATTATACTCCAAAGGTTGGTTTTAATTAGCAAGAGCAAAATTATTTTAATGAAAAAGGGAAAGTTTATTTAAACAAAAGCTCTTAATCTAAAAAAGAGTTCAGACATAATCCCAAGGGAGTTCTCCTTAAAAATTCTTAAGGAAATAATGAAGAGAAGAACAAAAGGTGGAGGATTTAAGGAAATCTACTGAAATTTAGCACTCAGTAGAAGAAAAGAAGTGACAGTCATGGAAGTGGAAGTTCTCTACCTGTTCTCCCTTGGCCAAGGACCTCTTTTGCTGTTTTGTCAAGCAAGGATCTCCATGTTCCTTGCAGGGGCTCTCTAGATTGTGTAGAATGGGAATTTAACTGTCACAGTCTGCCATCATAACAGTCAGTTCCTGTGAATTATACTGGTGATTTAAGGAATAAAATAATCCTTACAAAGGATCTCTGACTGAGGGAATTAAATACTTTGCTAAAACAATGACAACTCACATCTAACTAAAACTAGAGTTTTATTCATTTTTCCTTAGCCTTTTTATCTACAGTACGAAATGGTAACACATACAATGCTATGGTTTAAAAACACTGTAGCTTCCATGGGTAGTGGATCAATTTGCTCTCCATCTACAGACACCAATGGCTTTTCATTTCTACAAAAGGAATAGATTAAATGTTTAGCCTATACGTTAAGCTATAGAGATAACTACAA
The DNA here is from genome assembly GCF_028858705.1 of Grus americana. NCBI lineage: Eukaryota > Metazoa > Chordata > Aves > Gruiformes > Gruidae > Grus > Grus americana. Next base: position 26,480,525 of record NC_072856.1, read on the forward strand.
AAAAAGGTAAACATTATTGCCACTTTTGGATCACTGCTTATCTTCAGATAATATGATGGGACAAGTACTTCCTTTACATGCAGAGAAAATACCATTTAAAGTCTCTGTTAACATACTAATTCTGGACTGGACATTAGTTGTAGCAGTAAAAACACTTTTTAGGCTGAATATGAAATCTTTGCTCTTGTCTGCTTAAGAAACCTTAACGAGGGAGTAGGTCATCACTTCATACCTTCCATAATATATGTAAAGTAATAATAGTGATATGCCTAGAGATAATCATGCAGGGTTTTCTTTGACAGCTGGGAGCTGCCGCACTATAAACAGAGAAGGTGCAGAAGCAAGGCTGTCTAGCTACACCGACGCACTTCATGTGTTCCCTGGAGAAACTAATCTCTTCTGCTCCTTTCCATTGCTCGGCTTACCCAGCATGTCTCAAGCCATGTCTAATTATCATTTCTACCTCACACTCAGTCTAAAGAGGCACTATTATACCAGGCAAAACATGCATCCTATTTCTGTGTTGGTCATGCATTACTTCTTCCCTTCCCCTTCCATCTGAGCTTTTACCAAATCTGTTCCTTCAGCTGTAACTCATCTGACTCACAGGAAACATGCCAACTAGATCTCCAAGCCAATCTATAGAAGATTGCAAAGTATTTCTTTTTCTGGCTATACTCTAGTTGCTAAACTTCATCTTTGCAGAACAGCATACCTATTCTTTCAAAGATATTTATTTGAGGACTAGCTGATGTAGAGGACAGTGCAAGACTAGGATAACTGGTTTTTGAGCTCTCAAACTGCCAAAGCTATCTAGTGTAGTGCTTCTATACAAACCTGCAGTTATTTCCTATATAGATAGAACACCTCTTTGCACGTCAACTGCTTTGAATCATTCTGGCACTCGGCCTGGGTCACAATTCATCATTGTAAATTCAGAGTGGGAAAATCTGAAATACCTCACATCAGACAAGCATACAAAGCTCTGTCACTGCCATTGAAAAGGAATGGGTATTATTCTTTTCCTTTTGAATTCCAGAAGTACCTTCAATATCCTGTTTTAGCTGTAGTTGGGAGAAAAGTCAGTGAGGAGGATCAAGAAGAGACTGGAATTAAAATTATTTTATGATTTCAAAGAGCCAGTGGCCCTATAAAGATTCTGCTCTGAGTTATTACCAGGACACAGATCCATAACGTGTAATAAAAGCAGCAGGTCTCCCACACTGAAATATCTCCTATCTTCTCCATACCCAATGATTTACGAAAAATTAAAAGGAAGTGATCCTGTGTATAATGAAACTTTCAGGCTGTGAACCTCATTTTCCTAAAGCCAATCTGGCATCTCCCAGAAGATGGAAGAAATCTTCTGGCCTTTTCAAGGGACTGAGTTTTGTTTAGTTCAGCACTATAACATTTAACTGTAAGAGATCTCTGGATTATCCTAGGTACTCCAAAGAGTTGGAGCAAGGACCAAAGATTCACCATGAAGTGTATTAAGCTGCATCTTCCATATCTACTTTATGATTTTAGAGACAGCTCTTTTGGATTTTTCTGAAGTCTTCATGGATTGTGATACTGAATAATGAATTACTTTAACATCAACACTTGATGCCATATGCACCAGGAGACTTCTTGATCTTGGGCAAAACTAGACTTAATTAAGACTCCAACACACAAAGTCACCTTGCACAACTTCAGCTTCTTAATCTAGATGTCTGGTCTAAGTCCTGTAGCCTCCCTTGAATTCATGAAGAGAGGCAGGTACCTCCAGGGCTGAGACACTTGTTTCAGGAAAGTTATCGGTTAATTCTGTACATTCTCAGAATACTCTGTACTCACATTAAGTTGTGTAACTATGGATCATACTCCCAGAATACTAGATGCTTACCTTATTAAGTTGGTATCCCAGATGAACTCTTTTAGAATCATAGAATGGTTTGGGTTGGAAGGGACCTTAAAGATCATCTAGTTCCAACCCCCCTGCCATGGGCAGGGACACCCTCCACTAGACCACATTGCCCAAAGCCCCATCCAACTTGGCCTTAAACACTTCCAGGGATGGGGCCTCCACAACCTCTCTGGGCAACCTGTTCCAGTGCCTCACCACTCTAACAGTAAAGAATTTCTTTCTAACATCTAATCTAAATTGACCCTCCTTCAGCTTGAACCCATTACCCCTTGTCCTGTCACTACACTCCCTGATAAACAGTCCCTCACCATCTTTCCTGTAGGTCCCCTTCAGGTACTGGAAGGCCGCAAGTAGATCTCCCTGGAGCTTTCTCTTCTCCAGGCTGAACAATCCCAACTCTCTCAGCCTGTCCTCATAGGAGAGGTGCTCCACCCCTCTGATCAGCTTCGTGGCCCTCCTCTGGACTCTCTCCAACAGCTCCATGTCTCTCCTGTACTGGGGCCCCCAGAGCTGGACACTGTCCATGTCTCCGACAAAGATGTTGAACAGTGCCAGTCCCAGTACTGACCCCTGAGGAATGCCACTCGTCACCATTCTCCACTTGGACCACAACTGTTGACCACAACTCTTTGAGTGTGACCATGCAGCCAATTCCTTATCCACCGAGTGGTCCATCCATCGAATCCATGTCTCTCCAATTGAGAGACAAGGATGTCGTGCAGGCCAGTGTCAAATGCCCTGCACAAGTCCAGGTAGATGATGTCAGTTGCCCTTCCCTTATCCACCAATGCTGTAACCCCATCATAGAAGGCCACCAAGTTTGTCAGGCATGATTTGCCCTTAGTGAAGCCGTGTTGGCTGTCACCAATCACCTCCTTGTCTTCTATGTGCCTGAGCATAGTCTCCAGGAGGGTCTGTTCCATAATCTTGCCAGGCACAGAGGTGAGACTGACTGGCCTGTAGTTCCCTGGGTCTTCCTTTTTTCCCTTCTTAAAAATGGGGGTTATGTTTCCCCTTTTCCAGTCAGTGGGAACTTTGCCAGACTGCCAGGACTTCTCAAATATGATGGCGAGTGGCCTGGCCACTTCATCCGCCAGTTCCCTCAAGACCCGCAGATGCAACTCATCAGGTCCCATGGACTTGTGCACCTTCAGGTTCCTTAGATATTCTCGAACCTGATCTTCTCCTACAGTGGGCGGTTCTTCACTCTCCCAGTCCCTGCCTTCTGCGACCTGTGCAGTATGGCTCAAGCACTTGCCAGTGAAGACTGAGGCAAAGAAGTCATTGAGTACCTCAGCCTTCTCCATATCCTGGGTAACCAGGTCACCCGTTTCATTCCAGAGGGGACCCACATTTTCCCTCGTTCTCCTTTTATCACTGACATACCTATAGAAGCTTTTCTTGTTGTCCTTAACATCCCTGGCCACACTAATTTCTGTCAGGGCTTTGGCTTTCCTAAGCTGCTCCCTGGCTGCTCGGACAGTTTCTCTGTATTCCTCCCAGGCTACCTGCCCTTGCTTCCTTTTTTTGTTTAACTTTGCCCAGGAGCTCCTTGTTCATCCACGGGGGCCTCTTGGTGGTTTTGCTTGACTTCCTCTTTGTTGGGATGCATCACTCCTGAGCTTGGAGGAGGTGATTCTTGAATGCTAACCAGCCTCCTTGGGCCCCTCTTCCTTCCAGGGCTTTGTCCCATGGTATTCTACCAAGCAGATCCCTGAAGAGACCAAAGTCTGCCCTCCTGAAGTCCAGGGTAGTGAGCTTGCTGTGTGCCCTCCTCGCTGCCCTGAGGATCTTGAACTCCACCATTTCACGGTCACTGCAGCCAAGGCTGCCCTTGAGCTTCACATGCCCTATCAGGCCCTCCTTGTTGGTGAGAACAAGATCCAGCATGGCACCTCTCCTCATGGGCTCCTCTATCACTTGGAGGAGAAAGTTGTCATCAATAGATATAGAAATATACCACCCTTGCCCAAAAAAAAAAAAAAAAAAAATCAAGAAAAGGTAGGTATTGTTATTGATTCCTAGCAAATTTGTACTACAGTATAATTAGTACACAGTGATTCTGGAGTGTAGGAACGCTTTGATCCAAGGAAAGTGAAGATCACACATGCCAGTTTCTTATGTATAACAGCTTTAGCCCAGCAGTTGTTCACAGCTTTTTTTCTTATTAAATCACAACAACTTCCTGTACTCTTTGTTAGGCGTAATAGCAACATCTAAGATTTCATTTTGTGGATTACTGTACTGATGTCATGTGGATTGCACTTCTGTTCTTTCAGTCCTATTTTAACCTTGTCTTTCCTTAAAATACTCTCTCAGAGTCAGTAACTCTATCTTGCCAGGCATAGAAGAGTGTGAAATGTTGACTGACTTGTGGATTTTAGAAAATTCTGTAAACAGGCGCACTTTTCACTTATCTTAATAGTTCAAGGAGTATCTTGAAGTGATCTAGTTGATGAGAATGAAAGCGATGATGGATACTTGATCTCCAGAGATAGCTGTTCTTCAAGCCACAGTTGATTTCAACAAGGATGTTACTAGCTGATGTCTTGAATAACCCCTTGAAAGCAAAGGAAATCAAGACAGACAGGGTAAGGTAAGTAGACTGTTTTCTAGATGGATGCATATCCCCACCCAGGCCCAAAGTGGTTAAAATAGCATGAGACACAAAAGATATTAAAGACAAGAAAGTGGAGGCCCATGCTTGTTCTGGCAGTCCCTAGACAGAACCAAACTAGTAAAACTTAAGGGGGGAGGGGAGGTGTTAGAGATATGAAGTATATATCTGCCTTCTAAACTTTGAAAAACAATCAGTTCTTTCCTCAATGCAAAGGGCTGCCACTTCAGTTATTTTTTTAAAACAAAATAGAGAGAATCAAGGCAAGGTAAGAAGTCCTGCATTTAGTGGGTGCCATAGGACTACATAGTATTTACAGGCTTGCGCTTTTCCCTACACATATGCATTCTCTGTGCCATGCATTCCCCTTCGTAGCACCATAGGCTCTCTGTGGCTGTGGAGGAGCGAGTTCTAGGAAACTTTTCTCTGGGGGAGAGTGGAGGTTGTTTTAAGTATAAGATTTGAGTTTGATTGGATTTATTCATTTTTTTCATGCAGAATACTTGTTCTTACTGATAGCTATACATAATAACAGAGGTTATAGTACTGCTTTTGTTCTTGAGTTCTGAGTAGATTATACAGACACATCAATTTTGTGATTCCAACACCCAAGTAAAGATCTAGTCTTGGCCTTCTAGCCTCCAATGTCCCAACAAGTGACAAAAGACATGGCCAGCAGAAAAGGTTTATGGACTACAAGACAGTACAACATCAAGACCAAAAATAGTATGTTAGGGTTTGTTTCCCTAAACCCAGGCATAAATAGGACATGAAAAATTGCAACAATTCTTTTCCTGCTAGTGTACTTTATTTTCTGTCCTGTAAAACTGTGGCTGGTGGGCCTATTTGGTTATTGTTTAACAAGAACTAACTGTCTTTATTTTTTAAGTTTGTGGCTACTAGGTGTGTAAAAGAAGTAGATCATTTTTAGGAATCCAGTTGTTCTAATTGCCAACAACATTATCTTATTAACTGATATTTTGGTTTATTTAAACATTACTTCCCACTGGAATAGCCTGGAACTAATGTCCATAGGTTTTTTGTGTTGCCAGTTACTGACTGTTAGTGTTGCTGATTACCCAGTAAAGGTAGGAGCCTTAATGAGTAGATCCACAAATCACTCTCTCCTCTATCAGTCAATAAATACAGTGGTATGCAGGGAAAGTTGGGAGACGCAGTGCTGAAACAGAAGTCCCTTCAAGCAAAAAAAGATATAGAGGTATCACGATACAGAAAAGATATAGAAATGTGCATGATAAAGAAACCTCACTTTGGAGGAGAACACACAAGTATTCTGAGGGTACAGTCAGAGGACATGCCAATTCCTGTCTTCAGGCCCTGTCTCAATTGATTAGCTGTCCCTTGAAGCAGAGTAAACTGAGGTTTTCCTTCCATTAGCATGTGTCACTGAAATGAACAAGTCTTGAATCAAATAGCTGTCTTCAGCACAAACCTGAAGATAGTGTTTTAATAAACTGAGGTTTATGTATTAAACCCAAAACACCTGCAGCCTCAAGATTCGGGGAAACTCATTGCTTTTTCACCTGATATTTGTTCAAACTACTTTTTTTTTTTTCCAAAAGCTTGGTTGTAAAATAGATACAACTAAATTTACTAGGCATTCCACAGCACTGTTTGGATCTTCCACTGTATTAAGGAGATGCATCTGCTGCCATAGTTTCCTGTACTAGAAAGAGTCAATTACAGAAGGAAATTAGAAGCTGACATAAAGGTCAGAGAGTAGGTGAACAAGGGAAGGGAAGTTCTGAAATGACACAGCTTTGCAATTAAGGTCTGACAGTCCTTCTTCTATGGGTCATAGGATCTGTGGCAGTTTTGATATATGTTTTAACTTTTATAACAGATCTATCAAGGATAGCAATGGCAGAAGAAAAAGTTCTCTTTACAAAATCACTTAGAAGAAAGGAGTCAAAAAGTTCCTTCAGCTTCCTTAACCTCATTGGATCTGGGTAATTCAACTGCCACTCTCAGCCTCGAAATTTTTAATCTAGAAGCACTTCTAATACTGGCCAAACTACTGGCTAAACCTCTCTCTATATATATACTGTCACAACTGACAGAAGAGTTAAAGTTTCAGATTTCAGCATGAATATCTCTTGATTTAGGATGCAAAATCATGAAAGAATACATCACATTAGATTTCATGTAGGACAGATTTAATGAAAAATTAACCCTATTGAAATTCTAAGTGTACTTCATGTTCAAAATCCCCATATTTCAATAGCATGCTGTATAAAACACTCTCTGTGTTCAAAACAAGGAACTGGTTTTGCTCTGTTTGGAAGCAGGTAAAGTGACACCACAAGAGAGTACTGCTGTGATGGTAAACAGGCAGCAAGACCAAAAGCCTTCTAAGCAATAAAAAGGAGTTAAAAATAACAGCAATCTCACATTATTAGTGCGGTCTTAACAACCCTGTGTATGGTCTTAATTTGCATTCATATTACTACTGAAAGGAGCTGGTCGCTGGATCATGTAAGGAACTATGTTTTTTCCATTATTACAAAGCTCCTGACTGAAACGGAACTCCAGACTTCATTCTGAATGACAAAAAAAGAAGTGAGAGGTGGAAAAAAAGGATTACAGTTAAAGAAGTCTTTCCTTTCCTTTGTAGCTGAACAGAATAATCTGTGCATTTTTATAATAGCTGTACTCACTTTTGGAGGATTGGTGTGTGGAAGATCACTTCCTTAAAGTGTTAGACAAAACTACAACACAGCAAAATCTAGGTATGGATTATGCACAAATCAGTTTCCCAACAAAAAGGTAAAAAAGAAAAGCATGCCAACCCCAGACAAAGCATGGAGCGTATTGTAAGATGAACAACCAGGGAAAAGAACCTGACTAAAGTGACGGAGAAGGCACACAGAGTGGTTGCAGTAGTAGATTTAAAATCTAGAGGGGAAATCTGTTTTTCTGGTTCAGCTTCAGAAAGCAGAGTCAGAGGAAAAATGTTATAAAATGACACCTAAGTCTTTAGGAAACACCAAAGATGAAAGGTAATGGCTGCTTCAAATCAGTAGTTAAGAGTCCTGAACATGGAGACAAAGAACAACCACTCAACCCCTCAGAAAAACCTCACAGAACAGCAAGAATGTGCTCCATAAGAGCAGAGAGTTCGAGGAAGAACACAACTGTAAAGCTTTGCTATCTCCAAGCAAAACTGTTTTAGGCAAATAAGAATTTGGCACGAGAGTAGGGTCAATCATCTGACTATACAGGTCAAGTCCATTTTCTGTACATCTCCTATTGCTGAAACGAGATCAGAATTCAAGAAGCACGACTTAAGTAAGGTATGGCTTTAGGAATATCACCACTGTTCTTAATCTCCATTTTTCATATAGTTCTCCATTAATGTATTTAAGCATGTACTGAAAGAAGAACCAGTGAAGAATTAATCCTATGGTTTTATGAGATTATCATACCAAGTAATTATTGGTAGAAGTAAATTGGGCATTTTCTTTTTTTTCCTAAGAAAAGATAATTAAGTATTTGGCTTGGTCATTTTTTCCTTCCCCTTTTTAGCATACCTTCACATCTTATGACACAAAGCATAGGCAGAATGCTTAAATTGTGCTCATTATCTGATCTATCTATCCTTTTCCTTACATCTGTATCTATCTTATACTCAGATGTATACAGAGTGATACATAAGAAAAATCTTTCCTTTGAACTTGTGAGCCTTCCTAAGACCTGCAATTAACGCATAACAGAATAATTTCTCTTAAAATTTAGTCACTATTTTTAATTATTATTTAGTCATTATAAATTATTGTTCTGGTTTTGGCTGGGATAGGGTTAATTTTCTTCACAGTAGCTAGTATGGGGCTATGATTTGGATTTGTGCCGAAAAGTGTTGATAACACAGAGATGTTTTAGTTACTGCTGAGCAGAGCTGACACAGAGCCGAGGCCTTTTCTGCTTCTCACACCACCCCACCAGTGAGTAGGCTGGGGGTGCACAAGAAGTTGGGAGTGACAGCTGACTCCAACTGACCAAAGGGACATTCCATACCATATGACATCATGCTCAGCATATAAAGCTGGGGGAAGAAGGAGGAAGGCAGGGGACACATGTTCGGAGTGATGGCGTTTGTCTTCCCAAGTCACCTTTACAAGTGACGGAGCCCTGCTTTCCTGGAGATGGCTGAACACCTGCCTGCCCATGGGAAGTGGTGCATCAATTCCTTGTTTTGCTTTGCTTGCATGTGCAGCTCTTGCTTTACCTATTAAACTGTCTTTATCTCAACCCATGAGTTTTCTCACTTTTACCCTTCTGATTCTCTCCCCCATCCCACCGGGGGGGAGTGAGTGAGCAGCTGCGTGGGGCTGAGCTGCAGGCTGGGGTTAAACCACAACACTTATTTTAAGTAAAAGCAGACTGTGTGTTTTACTTTGAAAACAAACAAACAAACCAACACAACCAAAAAACATTTATTGGAGGAAGATGCATCTATGTACAGCAACACCTCTCAAACAAGATTTGTCCATATTGCGTTGTAACCACTGCCTGTGCCTTCATGGTTTTATTCTGTGATTAAATGGGACAGGAATAAGGTCACTGCCTTACCAGTTCCATACTGTATGCACCTTCCCTTTTTTTCATGTTCTGATAACCTCTCCACTGACATTGTCTTTTGTACCCATGCTGAGGTTCTCACAGGGGAACGCCATGCAACATTTTGCACAGAACTTACGGAATCCTCACCATCTACCAGAACAATCTAGATGCGTTGACTTTTTCAAAGAGCCTTGAGACTGGTCATTTACATTCTGGTATCTGTTTCAAATCTGTATGATCCTCTGTTGAAGAGTGAGAGAGATTTTTTGTATGTTTGCTTATAAAGAGCACTGTCCTGTGAAGTAGAGCCTTGGAGCGGATGCCCTAATTTCTTGAAGCAAAGCCTGAGAACTGTGTTTTCCTCATACCTTCCATAGTGTTCCGGGTGAACAGTAAAAGTCACCAGAAGGCAGAGAGTGTGCCATCTTAAATGCCAATGCATGGAAGAGCTAAAAAGCACTTTACAGCTCATTCAGAAGTTCAGCTGTCAAGTCTACGGAGACTTTTCCTGCTTATTCTAACTTCTTGGTGTTTTTCGTCTTTGACAGGTAGCACACAGAGTATCTAAAAGCCTCCTCTCTCTCTCACCATCAGTCTAGCATGTCTCTCCCTAGAGCCCTTTCTCCTCAGGAAGATGGCAACAGCTTGCTAAAGCCCTCAGACCACATCAGGGAGGAGGAGATTAAATATACCCGATGTGTGATAAAGCCGGGGCAGGAGGAGGGCACCTTCGGTCAGCGGAGCCTGCAGAGTGTCCCAATAAGAGTTCAGATGTGGGAGTAACACAAGAAAAAAACCTTCTTATTTCACTGAGACTTACAGAGATATTAACAGCTGGAAACACATCAGAGCAGGAGGCACAGCAGAGGTGGTATTTGCTGTAAAAGTTAAATTGAACTCTAGGGGACAGATGAGAATTAGTCCAAAAAACATTCTTGACCCAAATGTTAGCTAAAACACAAAAAATCAGGGAAGAATAATTCTTCACAGGACTGCCCTCCCTCTCCTGACACACACATGCAAACCTGCAGAGAGATCTGAATTATGCAATGAAAAATTAGAGGGGAGTTTCAGACCCAGATTAGCAGGGCCATGTCCCACACTCCTGCTGCAGACAGATGGATGTACTCATGGGAATACGGAGGCATGAGAGAAAGTGCTACACATGCACAGTTGAAATTACATCAGTTAAATAGATCAGAATTCCAGTGTGGGTCATTCAGAATTTTTCCTTCTGCGTTGGAATGAAATAGCTTAATTCCGGCACAAAATCCTTATCCTTCATTTTACAACTCATCTTGGCCATGGCACCTCAGCCACCAAACTTCTCAACAAAAAATTAAACATAGCATCAATTCTGTACCAGAAGGTTACAGTGATTCACCAGGTACCAAGTGTTTTCTGCAGTTCCCTGCATCTACCTCAAAATCGTTCAACCTGTGATTAAATACATAGATTCTCATTTTAGATAGATCCTTCTCCAAGAGTTAACTCTGCAAATAAGTTCTTGAGTAATATACAGACAGAAGAAATAAACATTTAACTAAAAAGTACTTTTCCTGTTAATAGGCTAGTATTCAGTCACACACACAGTGTACACAGACCTGCCTGAGCAGTGGGCTTTTCCTGCCCTCTTACACTCCCCCTTACTTGTATTTAACTCTGAGGTGTGACAATCTTGTTTCAAACCTTAAAGCGCTGATCCTGTGCAATTAGAAATGGTTAAACCATGTTGATTCCTTTGCTGGCCCAGGACCAGAGAGTCACTTCTCATCCCAGCTGACTACAGACTAGCACATTTTGTCAGCTCTGTAATTTCAATTAAGATTTATAGATATTAGTGACAATAGCAGTAGGACGGGGAGAAAAAAGTACTCAAACTACTGTGGGAGCCTCTTAACCAAGCTCTAAATATACCCGGTCTCACATAAAAGCATTTAATTTACTGAGTAAATGAATTCTCATATATGGTTCTAAATTCTAATTCAACAAAAGCTGCTCTAGGGTCTGGAGTGGCAGCACTGGAAATGCTTTATTCTCTTTACATTCTGCAGAGGTGGGAAGCCTGCTGAGGTCTGTCCAAAGCACTTAGCCTTACCGGGAATCAAGCTGCTTTGTTCTGCAATACTGGCTGTTCTCCAATCTCAAATGGGAGTGGTATACATTTTTCTCAAAAACTTGAAATTTTAATCAATAGAAAACATAGGCTTGATCATGACTATGGTGCAGTAGCGATAAAATTTTCCATGAGTAATACAAGAGAAGACTTCTGTTTCTATGTTGAATGAACAAACTCAGAAAAGAAAAAGCAATGTGAAGCACCAATATTTTGTTCTCTGGTTAAAGATAAGACTGTTGTGCATCCAAGTGTTCATAATGGGGGAAAGTAGCAGAACAGACAGGTGCAGATGAGACAACTGTAATATTTGATTAATACTGCAATTCCAAATGAAGGAAACAATAAAAAGGGATTAAATTAGTCTCAGAGGATCAGGAGCCAGGAAAAATAAAGTATAACCACAGTTTTATGAATACTGGCAGGAACCCATAATTTGTACATTTCTAACTACTCATGGATGTAACAAATCTGTGATGAGGCCTACTCCCACTAAATGTTATGAAGCTCATTTTGCATTAAAAAAAACAAACCCCACCCAACTAACAAAACACAAACATGTCCAGCTGAACAGAGGGAGTGTAAGGAGACCGATATATGTTCTTGGGAATAACATCTAGCGTGTCACGAAAAGCATGCTAGCAGCCCAAGACATTGTGGTCAATGAGTAAGCTTTACATAAAGAAAAGGGAGGAAAAAAAATCACGTGTATGAAAGCGCAAGAAACGTGAGCGCTACAGCAACCATGTTCTGCAGTAGAAGAGGAACGAACCAGGACGTTACAGGTCTCACTGCGCCTTGGACCCTTCCAGCCTGCCTCAAGCACACCCAGTAGGTAACAGCCACAGCTTCTGTACCTCCCTTGCCTGAAAACAACAGGGTTCTGCTCCGTTTGTCAGCCATGGTAAGACCTGGCCAGCAAGATAATAAATACATGCACCACTTTTTAGACCTCTATCTGTGGGGACGCATAATGTTAACTAGGCAAAAATTCTGCTCTCATTCAAGGCAGAGTTTATTCAATGATCAAAAGAATCCTTAAATTCTGGATACTAGCTTAACACAGAGGACCTTTATAGAAAATTTCTTACAAAAGCTCAGTCTCTAATGATAATTTGGGTAAGATCGGCTGACTCCCATCTTTGGGTCGAGTCAGCCAGACAGACGCTTGCTGCTCCTGTATTTCTTTATCAGCTTCAATTTGCTCACAACCTGTTCGCTCACCTTGCTTCAGTCAGCATTGTCAATCGCCAGGGTCCCTCTGACCTGGAGTTTGGTGGAGAAATGATGCAGAGTCAGGAAAGGCTATTCCTAGTCAATACCTCTCCTGCTGTTTTCTAGACCCTTGCTATGCATTTCCTTGTGATTTTCTACCTTAGCTCCCGTCAGCCAAGCAGATAACCCAAAGGGAACGAGATACACAAACATAGTTCTTTTGAAGTGCATATAACTTACCTTCCCTGTAAAAGGTCAAAAAGTACAGACAGTAACATAGAAAACCTGCAGGCAGTAGGGCAGAATGTAGGCTTCTGCATAGTCTGAAGAAAATGGCCATTTAAAGTAGCAACTGTTGGGCACATCAAAATAGTCTTTCCAACAATGTTGTTAAAACAGATCCACCTAGTTGCCTTTGGTTGGGGAGCGAGATGTTACTTTGTTAAGCTTAACAAAACTCAGCATTTTCTCAGTCGGGGCTCTTAAAAGGAAGCACTAAATGGATTTGGCATGTAAAGTTTTAGGAACAGTGGCTCTTCTTTGCAATCCGTTTAGCAGACATCAGTTGTTATGAATGCCGCTGGGATTACACGGACTTCCAGAGGTGTTTCAATAGAAACTGTATCAGGTACCTGAATGACTGTTTGTAGCAGAGTGACTGCAGGAAAACTTCCATTACTGAAGGAACCACCAAAAAAAAAAAAGTTAAAAAAAAAAAAAAGAAGAAAAAAGTTATTCACAACAAAAAAATGTGGAAAGAAATATCAAAATCTAGAAATGTTTCCAAACGAATACCAGAGAAAATACCATTCACTGCAACTATTGCTGACATCCAAAAACCTGCAAGTTATATGAGCAAAACCAAAGTCACCCCTCCTCCCTTCGCAAGTCATGGTCAGCTGTTAGCCCCAGTATTCAAGATTCAAAGAAAGAACAAATAACCTGTGCAAATTTTGTATTCCTTGGCGAAAAAAAATTAGCTTTTGAGACAACTGGAAAATTATAGCATTACAGCAGGAGTGAGCAAGACTATAAAAAGGCTTTTGAAGAAAAGCAACAGCACAAATTCTTCAGTACTAAAATCTGAAATGGTACAACCCAGAGAAAAGGCTAGTCTTTAAACAGGATGCATCATAGACAGAAGTGGAATAGAGCAATCAGAGTGGCTGCTAGCATCTACTATCTACATCATACTAGATACAGAATTAAAAATATTAATTGGAGTGAAAAATCTGTGCAAACTGGAAAAAGACCTTGTAGCAGTACCTTTTAGGATAAACAATCAGAAATGTGTGGCTGAATGAAACAAACAAACAAACAAAAAAATCAAACCGTTAAGAATAAGATTAACTCCCTCCTCTGTTAAGAGGCTCCAAAGAACATGAAATGGATGCTATTATATAGGGAGCAATATGAAGCAGGAACCAACACTGACCAAGCAAAAACATGTTATTGATTAGCTATTATTTGTTGTACCTGATTCAAGCTTTTGGTTTATCTAGCTCAGTATTCTATAGCTGACAGACAGCAACACCAAATGCTTAGGAAGGAAGATTAAAAAAATAATAATCTTAGTAACCAGATATAAGATTATTTGCCCCTGATGCAAGTCTCAGCCTACTCCCTAATATTTAAGAACAGGTTTAGACAAGCTACCAGCTACAGGGTCTCACTGGTTGACAATTAGCAATGACAGCAGAGGAAACCTAAGTAAGAATCAAAGCCTTCTGCCTTCCCTCTACTTTTCTCCCAAATACACTCTTTTCTTTTTAACTATAACACATTATGGATACAGGAATAAAATGTCCAGCTCAATAGGGTTTACAGGTTTGGTTTTTTTCCTGAACTGATTTTTTAATTTAGCGTCCTATAAGAAATACTAATAGTAGGTCACAGATCAGAGTATCAAAGTAAACACAAAGCTCTAAAGAAAATTATTTATAGCACATTATTATTAATTATTACAGTTGTCTAAGCTCCAGTTCTGCCAGAAACTGAACATGTCATCGGCATCTTCCACATGAATCACATAAGGGCCATACCTCTAAACATTCATCCATTTTAACCACAATCTACATAAAACCGTAGTTTCTCTATACTTAACGATAAAAATGCCCTAAGCAGCATCATAGCCTAGACTTCATTCTGACTACATCATTATCTCTTACAAATACATTGTAATAGAATATTTATATACAATTCACACCACACAAAGAGTATCAGTTAAGGTTATTTATTGAACCTTCTCCATCTTTTGCTGGTCTGACAGTCTGTCCAATAATCTATCCAGTCTCGCTTGATTCAATTTTAACTGAAATTAGATCTAAAAACCAAACATCCACATTTTGTAAGACTATTTTTAGATTTTAAGTGAACAGATAATGACAGTCTTAAATGAAACTTATAATTTTCTAATTTTCTCATGCATCCATGGTAAAGCAATCTCAATGGGGAGGGGTTGTTTGTGGATCTGGGTTTTTTTTAGGATTAAAATGACTGTGAAAATGTAAGACAAATACTTCCATATCATTTAGACTTTCATTTTGAGGATAAAATTCTACTGAGACGTCCTTGCTGTCCGTCTTTTCTTATAGTTTGGTATCAAAATGACAGAAGTCTAACTCTTATAAATAGGTAGAAGTGATGGATACTTCTTCCTGTGAACTGTTGGACAATTTTGCTGTAATACAGAATATGAAGTTTTCTTGCTTTCCTTGATAGCTTGAGAGAGAAAATGCAATTCACCAAGGAGTTGAAACAATATTAGTTGATCAAGAGACTTCTATCTGATGTTGCAAAATTGCAAAACCTCTTTTCAAAGGCTTAAATCAGCAAAGTGGGGAAAGAAGAATAAAAGAGCGTGAAGACAGAGACAGTAATTACCAAAAGGAGAGTAATTAAAACAGACCTGAGACTGATTGAAGCAAGCATGAATACATTGGCCAGAACAGGTCCATTAGGGCAGATTCATTCTAATAAGGGTTAACAAATGAGGGGAGAGAGGACAGAGGGATCCTGGGAGTAAAGCTCAGCACTGACATGAAAAATCTGCTATGGGAGAGAAGGGAATTGAAGGGTTAGGTGTACAGTGAAACTCTGATTTATGAGCAGAAAGACAGTTGTGGATAAGCTCCAGCATCTAGTCTAACTACAATCAGGTCCTTAGTCCCAAGGAAGCACAGTACATCCTAGGACCATTTAGTAACCCGCACTCACCTGACTCATAGCAAAGAAGAGGAAGACAAAATTATGTAATAAAGGTTGTGCCATCCACCTCCCAGTTACTTTAGGTGATAGATTCCTCTGCAGAGTGGGCAGCCAGGCTCTGTCCTGTTACATGGACCATTCACCACCTCTAAATATTCATACAGTTTTGTACATAGCACCAATTCACCCCCATGATCCAGGTCAGGATTTCCAAATGTGTCATTTAGCTGTATAAGATTCTTGCCTCAAAAAGGAAGGAGGATTAAAACGAAATACTGAATGAATGAATGAATAAATAAAGTCCATGGGAAGTTAAAGGTTCCACAGGATTTCTGAAAAGTAGCTTTGCTGAAAAATTTATCTTCCCTGTCTGCATATTACCCGTATGCTGCTCTCAAAACAGATTTCACTGATAGCGTATAGAGATATGCATACTGAGTGTATGCAGGCAGCATATACCAAGAGAGTGCCTATTTCAGACCTTTAGATGCTAGAGACGCTATAGGAAGGTAAAAATAGAAATTCCAGAAGTTTTAGTTCAAATATTGTCTGTGCCGCAGACAATGCACTATGACGGATGTGTCTCATACTGTTTATGCCTCTGTTTCCCCATCAAGAAATTAAAACAAAAAACCAATAACCTCTTATCAACCTTGCAAAATAGGAAATAAATCTACTAATATTTCCAAGGTGAACAGATTCGACAAGGACACAGGCTTAGCTTCAGATGCATTTTCTTTAATGTAGTGACTATTAGGCTTATTGATTTTAGTGCAGTGATTTTAGTGATTTTAGGCTTATTGATTTTAGGCTACCACTGGCTTTTTATTGTGACACCAATTCAGAGCCAATACAGCTAAGGGAAGTAAACTAAAATGAATTCTTTCTGACCCTGAATCAATGTAGCTGTTTGCTTTCAGGAAATGGAGTGACACTGGTGTACCACTGGTGTTGCTTTTACCAGGAAAAAAGAGTCTCTTCAGAAGTCTTAGTTAGTTCCTTCTAAATCTCTAGTGCATTGATGGCAATAGATATTTTACACAGAAGAACTACTGATATTTAACACTGGATAACCTGTGGATTTCTCTCAGCTAGCTAAATACACCTGAATTGCTAATCGCTTTGTCTATTTTAAGATAAACAAATGTTAGGTGAAACTAGGAAAAAACCTTATCTGTTCAACAAATGTAGATATAGCTTTAGAGGGTCTAAATCTAGGGCAGTATGCCTTTGTAACAGGTGAAAGCCAGAGAAAATGTTCAGCTTGAACATTCAAAGAAACAGCAGGACAAGGAACCTTCTTTTACTTCTAAACTGAGCACTTTTATTTCTCCAAAAAAAAAAAAAACCCAACCCCAAAACCAAAAAAAACCCACAGACATGGAAACTTTAAAGCCCTTCTAGTTTCTTTTCAGAACACAGCCAAACTTTGAAGTCTCATCCAGAGAACCTACACACAAAAAATACGACACAGCCCAGGGTGACACACCGCCCCGCTTTGCCGCTGCCTGATTCTTCTGCGAGCGTCGCGGCGGGCCTCTTGCCCGCACAGCTCCGCTTTTGCTGGGGGGTGTTTAAGGCAGCCCCACAGCAGCAACAGCTGCTGCCGCCTCCGTTTGCAGCACCGTCTCGAGCACAAGCAGGAGAAGAAGGCCTGATTCTCCAGGACCCTCCTGTGGAACTTTGTCTTGGCCCTGCCACTTCAGCACGCAATCCCGCCTTGCAGGAGGGAGGAACGGGGGGGAGAAAAAGGTGGGGAGAAAAAGGTGGAGAGAAGAAGAAAGAACCCTCCCAGACCTCACGTACCTCCCCCAAACCCTGCCGACTCCTCCTCGTCGCCTTCCATACCAGCTATTATTAAACATTTCGACTTATCAATACCTTTGCCAATCCCTGACATCCTACTGTAATCTCCTAGCGCTGTCCCTGGTACAGAGCTCCTGTGGTTGTCCATCTGTCCTTCCCTTGCCCAGGCCCTGCATCCACCTCGGATGCTGCTGAGCCCTCCCTCCCTCTCCTCCACGCAGACCCAGCAACCCACTCCCCAGCCGCCCTCGCAACAGCAAACCTGAGCGTTGCTGACCCTGCTCAAAAGCTTTGTACTGACTCTGACCTCATCCTCTCTAGATTTCATCTTTAAAAATTAAATAACTATATGTATTTCTTTAGCTTTAAGTCTCTTTAGGTCGAAGAACAGCTTCAAAAGGTAATGCATTTTTAACGAAGGGCAGAAAATCGACAAACCATTTTTAGATACAGCTGCAACAAATATTTTTCTCTATCTTTTTAAGGGTTTTTGTTGTTGCTGTTGTTGCACAGTGACTTTAACACAGTTGCTTTTACAGCTATATAGACATTGATACACTAAGTAGAAAGAATTACTCTCTGGAAGAAAAGAGTATTAAAAATGAGATTCATTAAATTAGTGCAGGTTTACAAATCCTTCTCTCCCCACTATTTATATGAAAGGAAGAGAAGATAAAGATGCAGAGAAACCTGCATTTTGAATATGGAATAGCAGAAGCAGTCCCTAGACTGCAGTTGTCCTGGGGCCAGTTCTTTCCATTTTTGCGGATTAATGTAACCTCATGGACTTCAGAAACCACATCTGCTTGCATCAACTGAAGATTTAGTCCCTGACTTCTGTGCTAAGCCAGATTCCTTTCACAACTGTACCAGTATAACTCTGTTAACCGCATTGGAAATACATTTTTTCAACTGAGCATACTAGTGGTCCTACTGTATTTATTTTTTCATTATAGAAAAAAATATTTCTTTTTTTTCCCCTAAATCTGTTTTCAAAGCTATTTTGTTTTCATTGGTTTTTTTCCCAGCTATCTAGCTAGAACATGAGGTTCAAGTGGAACCTGGCTCTGCTTCACAAGTGCATGCAAGTCTGTGATCATTTCCAAGGGGGCTGGAACAGAACTAAAGCTCTTTGTCCAGCTCATACATTTACCTGTCAGCAATCACCTGCTCGCCTTTGACTATGTTGAAACAACCATGTTCAAATCTAAAGATGCATCTTATTTAAAATACAAACAGATACAATACATAAAAGAAGCAGAGGTTACTCGGTTGCTCGCCTGTCCCCCTGGGCCAAGCAGAGTGCACTCCCATATGCTTTGACCACAGATATACACATGCAGCTAATGTGGAGCCGCTGCTTGAACCTAAAAGCTGATCATAAATAAAACTGCTGCACAGCACAGCTCCACAGTTATCCTCCTGCTGCGCGGGAGCTCACCCTAGCTATGAGCCAGTGCAAGACTCCGACAGAGACAGGGTATCAGGACTGTCGGTCTATTATACTCATTTCTTGCTTTCCTTATGGACTAAATCAGGCTTGGCAATTCATTCGTGTAGAAGACAGATTTGGTATTCGTTATAAACCAAATAGTTACAAAGAGCAAAACATTTCCTTTTAACTTATCCCACTTTCTCCCCGTGGGGCCCATCCACTGGTATCTTGGCTGTGCGGAGCGCATGCACTGACGGTGAGTGGTTATGTTCTCTCTGATTAACTGGATTTGCAAGAGAGGAGGAGTCAAGATGAATGGCTGATTTCCTGACACTGTCATTCAATCATCTGGAAATCTAATTTGTATCTTATTTGGCAGGCAAGCAGCCATCTGCTCCAAGGATATGCTCCAAGGGCAGCTGCCAAATACTGAGCAGGCTTTCTGCCATAGGGAAAACTAATTGCCTTTATTGGACTAATACAGGTTGAGAGCTAATGATATAGGATGTTTCTCCACAAAAGAAATAAAAAGTATGGGTTTGGTTTGTTTTTTTTTTTAAATAGAGTTAAGAATTACATTAACTTCTGTAAGAGCTAAACCTTTCAAACAACTGATGTCCACCCACATGGGATTGTGACTCAGAGTTGTATGGGCCAGAGCAGCAAACGAGAAGGCTGTTAGCCCCATAGGACTATTTCTGCCCTATAAAAGGTAGCGCGTGTGTGCAGATGCACTCTGCCTAATCTGCAGCCATGATGCCAATGGAAGTGGATTAGCTGCACACAGAACACAGGCAGCTTGAAAACATCCCATCCCATGAGAGCATTATGTGGTCTACATCTTATATCATCTTCCTTCGGGACTTCCAGTCTCATCCAGATCAGAGAGAGAAATGTTCTTGGCATTGCAATGCCATTTATCAAGATGTTTAAAGTATTTGCATTCTGCACCAGAATTACACGAGACCTTTGGGGGGGGGCGGGGAGCCAGGGCAAGGCAGAGAATAGTCACCACCACATAGTTAAGTTTGTCATATACAACAAGCATGCAAAAATCGAGCAATTACTGGAGTTAATTCTCTCAAAGGCTCCCTACAATTCTTCCTGGTTTTGAGAATGTTCTTGGTAAGTTTGAACTGATACATTCCCAGAAATTTCTAGTGATAAATGGAGTACTTTTCCAAGGAAACTGCAGGGGGTGGGGGGACACAGGGGAAATAGCCAGTTTTAATCACAACACAAACAATCCTCAGTCTAAAAACTCTGTTTATGTTTAGGGGACATACCCAAGAGGTCGCTTGCCACTGCTTTTTCCACAAATACTGCTTCATTGCCCACATGTCACCAGCCTTCCCCTCACTGCTTTTTACGAACACAGCGACTGCTGCCCTTATGACTCAGGAGCTGTGTGAGATACCTAACCAACCTAACAAGCAGGATAACTGAAAAGCATCTCTCTGCATTTGATCAGTGTTGTGACTGATGCAACTTGGAATAAGTAAGGACCAGATTACAGACTAAACTGTTCACAAAACAGCCTGCTCTCTGAACATTTCTCTCAAATTAATACTGCCAAAAAATCTGGGTGGGAAGTTCTAGAATCTGCCATCTTTTACTTGTCCATGGCAAGACATACAACATGGTTATTTGTCATCAACTTGAAAATATATGGGGAGAAAGAGACACAAAGGTAAAAGGGTACTGTTCATTTCACATGTCCAGTGATATTTTCCTTTACTGAAATAATAAAAGAAAAGGTGTGGGAAGGAGGGGGAAAGGATAGCAGGGACAAGAAGAAAAAATCCTGAAGTGTTTGAAATTCCCAGAAAGTTATTTGCCATGAGTAGGTTTGGGTAAACGGTCAGAGGGAATGAAGGAGGAATTAATGTGCTGTGCCATTCTGAGCACGCAAATAAAAGTCATTACCAAAAAAAGGGAAACAATACCACGCATCTGCCCACAACAGTAGTATCTTGTGGCAAAAAGAAATATGTATCATTTCTCACTTCTCAGCAGGCAGCAGCAGCCACTCTTATTGAAGGAAAGCCCAACAGTGTTTAAGCAGTCTCCTCCCGCAGCGTGGCTGGCAGCTAGAGCGCTACCGGGGCAGAAAGCTGGCAAGAACAGGGCAAAAGGGACTAGGTACATTCGCTGTGAGTCTTGGTCCGATTCCTTCGTATCGATAAGCTCTGGGCTATCAGACATGCTTTTGTGCCAGAATTCATCAAAGGAGGGAAGCAGAGCTGGAGTCACCTAGTCTGTTAAATCTTTCTGTCCTGCAGCCACACTCAAGATAACATCCTGTTCCGTACAGCACCCGATAGCAATAACGCGTCCAGCTCTTGGGGTTTTGGGGGGAGACCCACAAAGTGTAAAGGGCTACTTGGCCCTACTCCTTCTTGTAATCCCCTTCCCTATTCTCCATTTTAGCATGCCTATACAGTGTCCCAACTCCTTTCGGTACTCCTGTATCTGGACATGAGGTATTGCGGTGGGTTAACCCCAGCCGGCAGCCAAGCCCCACGCAGCCGCTCACTCACTCCCCGCAAAAGGGATGGGGGAGAGAAGCAGAAGGGCAAAAGTGAGAAGACTTATCGGCTGAGATAAAGACAGTTTAATAGGTGAAGGAAAGATGCACACAAAAGCAAAGCAAAACCAGGAATTTATTCACTATTTCCCATTGACAGATACCTACTTTTCTGGAAAGCAGGGCCTCAGTACATGTAACAACAACTTGGGGAAAAAAATTACATACTCCAAATATCCACCTTCCTCCTCCCTCCCCCAAGCTTTTATTGCTAATCACGATGTCATATGGTCTGGAATATCCCTCTGCCCAGCTTGAGCCAGCTGCTGTGGCTGCATCCCCTCCCAATTTCTCATACACGCCCAGCCTACTTGCCGGCAGGGCAGCATGAGAAGCAGAGAAGGGCTTGACACTGTGTAGTGTTTGGCGATAGCTGAACGTGTATCCTGCTCATGCCTGTATCAAGCATACAAGGATGTATGGAAGGGCTCACTTTGCTGTTACATACTGCAAGCGGTCATCAGTGTCTCTTAGAGTTTATTTGAATATCAGCCTTTTGCAGAAAGAGAATTTCTGCACAGAGATCAAGGTAGCATAGGAAAGTCACATGTAGTCTAGCAATGGCACAAAGTAACTGGTATTAATGGGGACCATGAAACCAGTAAAGATGGAAAGGCTATAAAGAGATAAGAAACCTTAAAGAGGTGAGAAGGTTGTTTATGTCAATAATTCTTTGAAACGTGCATTGAAAAGGGTGGGTTTTCCTCTTGTGTTGAAGGTTTTTCTCAATGGCAATGACACCAGAACCTGAGGGAGGATAGTAGGTTTTTTAACACAAAGGCACTGACAGGTAAGGGCATGCACACCAGCAAGCACAGGACAGAAAGGCTAGGAAAAGAGCAGCCCAGAAGATGTGAAAGAAGGACTAAGCCAGTAACTCCAAAGCTGATAAGAAAGCAGAGAAAGGCATTCTGTAGGTGACTGCTTTTTCCCTACGCACACGGCAGGAAACTTATATCCACATTTACTAGCATTTTTTTCTACTGGCTTCTTCCATTACAATGATCTTTTCCCTGTATATATTTATTATTGATGGGTTAATTTCACCTCAAGGTCCTATAGTGGAGGAGGACGTTGCAACTACAAGATGCAGCAATTATTTTCTTCATTAACTTCCCAATGTTGCAAACCACATGGCAAAAATTTCTTGAGCCAAACTCCCAAAAATGATCACTTATACTAATTTAGGGTTCTTATTTGTAGCCTACATTTCACTTCTTCAGGGGGTCATATTGTCAACTGCTATGTCAAAAAGTTTATATTAGATAAAAGGCACACAACATTATTAAACATTTACATGACTCAAACCAAAATGTCAAGATCATTGCCAAAACGTTGTGGAAATGCAACACTAAAATTTATGTGACTTTCTATTGTTCATGATACATAGATACAATCCAAAAATCAAAACTTTGGATTCTCATTCCTCTATTTTCTTCTTGGAATTTGCTTTCTACCATTCATCTTCACATGGCACTTTATTCCATTATTTCTTGATTTTAGCCTACAAATTAATTACTTTGTGTTGTGTATGTGTTCTGTTTAAATGAAGGAGTAAAAAGATACAGAGGTAACAATAAGCATTTCATACGCATTCATTGCTGTTTTCCTTATCTGCTCAGGTCCTTTGGCAGGGACTGAAGTATGGGCAGTATTTGCTATTCTTGTTTTTCCTTATTGTACTATATTTACTTAAACCCTAAAACCTTAGGGCACTTCACTCGCTTTGCCATGGCTCTACAAGACCCAATGGATGGTTCTTGAAAAACTCAAAGTAGGATCAGGGATCAAATTATAAGTCCCTTTGAGTAACGATCTAGAAGTGTCTGCAAAATGCCACATGCCTCTGTAGCACTCTTGTGATAATAATAAAACCAGTGCTCAGAGGAGGAAATTAAAGTATGAGCTATCTCTTTAAAACAGCTGATCTCTCAGTCTCAAAAAAGGTTAGCTAAGGATACAGGTTAAAAAAAAAAAAAAAAAAACCACAACCAAAACCCAACAGTAAATGTCACAGCGATATTTCCTGGAAGAGTCACGTAAATGTTATTTGTTGTGCCAAATACATTTCCAAAGCAGATGTCTTCCACATTCTATTTTACTCAGCCACATCAAAATAAAATAGTTGCAGTTTCAGCCCTCTAGGCAGTATTACCATTCACAGGTCTCTGTAAGGCCAGTTCATCCCAGCACAAGAGCAGCAACTCGTTTCTCTATGCTGCCCTTCAGCCTTCTCTCAGCTACACAACACGCCTAGTCTATAGCAAAGCGTAGCTATCTGCCCCCTGTATGGCACATCCTGACCTACATCTTTAGGCACAGACCTTTCTAAAATGTTTGTCACCCTAGACTCTCCTATGAGAGGTGCTCAGGCTTGCTCTGCCTTTTCTCTTGGTATTGCCATCTCTGCTACTCATGGGCAAGCTTCGGAGAGTTTGGGGGTTTGGGTTCAGGCCTGAATGCTTTGGCATCAAGTGTAGAAGTTTGTCAAAACAATGTGAAACTTCAAATAAATGTGATTTGTCTATCTGACAGAGATGTGACAGTCAATTACCAGATTAATTTCATTGCAAGTGATTCCTTTTACTCCCTACCCCTTATCTATTTATATATTTAGATTGTGTAGATCTTAGGACAGAGATTTGCACAATTTGAACATTTTTACAGGGCCCTGAGAGATGCTAGTCTTGAGTGACAGATCAGGGTGAAGAATTTTTCAGTAAAATCCCTATTTCTTCAGGGAAATTTTCTGGGGAAACATTTTGAAATTTACACAGATGTACAACTTTCCTTCAGTAAAGCCTGAACAAAAAATCTGAGCCAAGCAGATGCAAAACAAAAATCACTTTGACTTTTTTCAAGTAGAATCAGCTATTCAGGTTAGGATGAGTTCAACATTAATCTACATTTGTTTGAACGCACTGCCTCAGTGACAGATGACCTTACCCATCTTAGGGTCCTATTTCTTCCCTGCTGCCCAGACATCTTGCACAATATCTTCTATTTCCCTTCCCTCCTGAGCAAGTACAAGATAAAGCTTGTTTGTCCACAACTAAGAGGCTTCAAGATATGTTGCATTTTCAAGATTCTCAGCTGAACTGTGCATCACTCAATAATCCTTTCACCTGAATAAAGGTCCTCATGGCCAGCGTCAGCGGGCAGGCAGGCACCCTTACAGCACCAGAGAGCACCACTGCACAGGGAGGTTGTGGTTTTCTCTTTACCACAGCAACAGAACTGCACAGTTGAGAAACAGTGGAGAAGCTGTTATGCCAGGTCTGTTGTCCTCCCTGGGGGTAACCTCTATTGCATATTCTCAAAGGTTAGACTCCTGTTGCATCTCCCCACCCAACAACCCCCCTCCCCCCACTTTTTTTTTAAAAAAAATACAATAGCAACCCACACACAGTACAATGAAGTCCCAATACAGCAAGGCATACAACTGTATCTTATTAACTGTATGCAGCACTGGGTACAAAGTCTCTTTCAATCTGATCAGAATGTTTTTCATTCTTTGCTCTACAAATGCCTCCTCTCTATCTTGATATTATTCCCTTCAGCTTTGCTCGAGCCTGTTAGTTTATACTACAATTTCCAAAACATAAAATATATCCTGAATTTAGCACTAAGGAAGGATCAATGGCTCCAGAGACTCAACTCCTCTGTTCAGAGTCCAAACTACACAACTGCGTGGCACCCACA
Source organism: Grus americana (assembly GCF_028858705.1). Taxonomy (NCBI): domain Eukaryota; kingdom Metazoa; phylum Chordata; class Aves; order Gruiformes; family Gruidae; genus Grus; species Grus americana. The sequence continues at coordinate 26,505,700 of NC_072856.1, forward strand.
CATAGGGCTTCTCACATGTGCATTGCTGCTGCTACTATAGAGAGCAAAAGGAGAGAAGGAAACAATAAAAATCATTTCTACAGGCAGTTCAGTCCTTTAACACAAGGTGCTAGAGTTTAGATTTCTGGGTTTTAAGGCAGTTATAGGCTCCAGTCCAGCCTTAGCTAGGCTTGAGTCATTCAATCATTTTACAAACACCATTGAGGTGCCATCATAAAGCAAAATAGTTATTGCTTAAGGGTGCAGGCATGCATTATGCTAAGAAATAGAGCACATTCATTATTTTAAAATATCATCAGAAACAGTTCAGTTCAGTCAGAAAGGCACTGGCTGCAGCACAACGTTGGTCATACTGCAATATCAAAGAAGATCTCTGGGAAGAAAATGGTTAATTCCCTCTAGTTCTCTCATTAATCAATAATTTCCATTTCTTCACCACTAAAAAGCTGTATTTAGTTTCATCATCCTGCACATAATACAAGTTTACAAGCTGAACACGTGATTTTTAGATGACCGAGATGTAGCAACAGAATCTCTTTGAACATCCTTTTTTTCTCTTGATCTCCAGCTTAGCTGCATGTTTCACATCAAGAGCTATGCTAGCACAAGGAAAGATTTGTCTCCAGATGTCTCAAAGCTTATCCCTCGAAATTATTGATCTGGCATGCTGTAAGGGAGGACTTTGGGTTGTCCTTGCACTGTCGCTCGGGTGGTCTGTCACCACAAGCAAGCTAACTTAGAAGACCTGCTTGGGCATTCTGGAATTTGCATCCTCATGCTGTTCCTAGCCTGTGGCAAGTGAATACAGCCAAAGATTTAAATCAGCAATCTGTACTGAGTATTGTACTCCTCCTCCATGCAAAAGAAAATTTTGCAATATCTTTCAAGATATACGTGTTTTCCAGAAACTCAGAGGTATTTCTCATCAATTAGGAGAGAGAAAAATATCAAGAATGGTGCACTTTTGAGTCTGCAACTACAACAGAGGGCTGCAGAGCTAGCTTTGGACAAGCTGAATATGGTCTTGCCTTTTGGATACCAAATGTAAGATGAAAGTGTTATGGATAATGTTATAAAGCAGCCAGGGAAACCCTGTAGATCTGCTGCTGCCTGGTTTCATGAAACTCAGATTTGAATAATTTTGCTAGGGCTGAACAAATTACCCTCAGTATGTCAGAGGCTAAGGTCAAGATCTGCGGTACTGAACAGAGAAGTTGAGTAGATACGAACACACAACCCTGCTCAACTCCACCTTTCACGAGAAGCTCCACTGAAGAGGGATTTCCTGCTGCACAGGATCTTTCCCATCATGAATAGAATGGGCTAAAAGAATAGCAGAACAGTTCCATTCACTCCAATGTTCGGAGAGTAGATCAAGTAATGCTTTTGTCAGATCAATCCAGACACTGTAGAGATGCTGGTGCTCCTCACCACACTGTTTCTGAATTGGGCTGGCTGTGAATACTGCAAGGGGATCCACAGCTAAGCAATCATGCTCAGGAGTTTTCAGGCAGAACCATGACTAGGGAATGTAGGCAACCAAGTATGATCTGAGGTAGCAGTTTCCCAGGAAGAGGTAAGAGAGAAATGACAGTGTCTGTCAAAAAGTAAAATCAGCCTTTGTCCAACAAAGTGCATACTTGCCATCCCTTAAAACATGGGGGACTCCCATTGTTCCTAGGATGTGAGTGAATACAAAAGAATAACAGGTAACAGCAATTCACTTACAAAAGTAAGAGCTTTAGCATGCCTTCCCTCAGTATGTGGGTTATCCTGAAGCTATTTCAGAGCTTCACTGACCTAATTAATTAATAAAGGATCATTAAAAAACATGATAAATGGTTTCTGCTCAGTCACACCAATGACAGCAACTAAAGATGGATGACAGCTGATTAAATGAGGAAGAAAAATGTTTCATTTAGATAGCAAGACTCAGGCTATGTTGTGTAAGAAGTGTTCTACCAAAGATTTGCAAATTCAGTACTATTGAACACAGATCCAGTCTCCTGGAGAAACACTTGGGAGTGTTTGCATAAGTAGGGGATCTCCTCAGCCTTCCACTTGAATTGCATCTGGTTCTATAGTGTTCATGTTTCTGGATGTCAGAAGCATCACTGAGAAGTCTAACATATTTATTAGTGAAAATTTTAATCTTTATGTTATTTGTATCCACTCAGTCTTGGTATCTGGGCCTGAGAAAGTTAATTGCTGCTCTGCATGAGGCAGCAAGACACCTTTAAGACTATGTCCTTCATTTTTCCCTGCCACCATTTTCAAAGCTCAAATCTTATTCTTCCTGACATTGATGATGACATAACATTAATGCAACGGTTTCTCTAGCAGCTTAAAGCAATCTTGTCAATGACTCTGACAGTGACGAGGCTTGACAGTGCCTGACCACCATCACAAGCTATCCAGAACCCTGAACTAATACACTTTAATACAAATTGGACACCAGAATTTGTGGATAATATTTTATGTAAGTCCATTTCTTATGCCAGCTTTGAGTAAATAATCACTTGGAAGCAGACACCAAGAATTAAACAGCAGAAGGTTTTAACCACAGAATAAAGTATTACAAGGATTCTTGTAAATTCTTGATGAGGGGTTGAGAACCACAGTGCATCCCCCCGCACAGCCTGTCAACACAGACCCAAAAACCTGTTGGAAACAGCTGATAGAAGGCATTGCTTCTTATTTGAAATATTCATTAGAATTATTGAGCCTCCGAGTCAAGGGTTGGCCTTCTCTAATAGTCAAATGCTTTTCAGAATATGGGAAGCAGATACCAGATACGATATTTGATGTCTTTATAATGACCAACCAGTACTGAAGATTTATTTTCTAATAAAAGAATTTTACTCATATATCAAAGGGGTTGGTATTGGGACCAGTGCTGTTTAAGATCTTTGTTGGCAACATGGACAGTGGGACTGAGCACACCCTCAGCAAGTTTGCAACCCCGGGTATCAATACAGGTTGTAGGATGAAGGGATTGAGAGCAGCCCTGCAGAGAAGGACTTGGGGGTACTGGTGGATGAACAGCTGGACATGAGCCAACAATGTGAGCTCGCAGCCCAGAAAGCCAACTGTATCCTGGGCTGCATCAAAAGAAGTGTGACCAGCAGGTCGAGGCAGGTGATTCTCCCCCTTTGCTCTCATGAGACCCCACCTGGAGTACTGCGCCCAGCTCTGGGGTCCTCAGCACAGGAAAGACACAGACCTGTTGCAGTGTGTTCAGAGGAGGGCCACGAAGCTGATCAGAGGGCTGGAGCACCTCTCCTGTGAGGACAGGCTGAGAGAGCGGGGGTTGTTCAGCCTGGAGAGGAGAAGGCTCTAGGGAGACCTTATAGCAGCCTTACTGTACCTAAAGGGGGCCTACAGGAAAGCTGGAGAGGGACTGTTTACAAGGGCATGGAGCGATAGGACAAGGGGTGGTGGCCTTAAGCTGAAGGAGGGGAGATTTACATTAGGTATTAGGAAGAAATTCTTCACTGTGAGGGTGGCAAGACACTGGAACAGGTTGCCCAGAGAGGTTGTGGAGGCCCCATCCCTGGAAGTGTTCAAGGCCAGGCTGGATGGGGCTTTGGGCAACCTGGTCTAGTGGAGGGTGTCCTTGCCCATGGCAGGGGGGTTGGAACTAGATGATCTTTGAGGTCCCTTCCAACCCAAACCATTCTATGATTCTATGATCTTAACTTCACTGTGTTGAAAGCAGCTGTAACATGATAGATTACATCTTTATCAGCACTGAATCCGATGTGGGAAGAGTTTTGATTTAGTTTACATCGGAGATCTCAAAAGAATAAAGACAAAACCCATGCATACTCCTATGGTGCAAGACACGATGATGGCAATTCACTAGGGAAACTGTTTTTCTTTGAACACTAAAGCAGTTTCTCATGGAAGTCACTGGCTGGTGGAGTTCATGCCATTGTGCCTACTTTCTGATGACCTTCATTCAATAAAGATATTTAAGGTTTCTCTGGGAAGGTAAGGAAAATCTGCCTGAAGGCCTGAAAAGACACTTAGGCTACATATAACTTTATTACAGGCAGAGTTGAGACCAGCTAATTTCAAGATTATCTGAGCCTTCCTGTTGTCTTTTATCACCAGACCCCAACTACATTGCTTGAAGCATTTTTTTCCCCTTGAGCTGAATCATTTTGGAAATTTTCAGCCACATTGGTTCACCCATTTCTGAAAGCAATACCAATGGAACAGCTGTTTGGTGCCTAGTAAAATCCAAGATGAGATAGAAGCGCAAATTCCTGCTGTCCTGTATCACACTGAAAAGAGCCTGCAAGACACATGAAGTCATCTTTATTGCACTGAGCACTGATAAAGCCTCATTAGGAATATTTCTACCCATTTCGGGGAAGACACTTCAAGAGTGATAAAATCTAGCCAAAGAACATCCAGGTGAGAGAAATGAAAATGATAGAAAGGTAAAATAAACCACCTATAAAAAGCAGATTAGACAGATAAGCACCATACAGCCTTAAAAGACTGAGAAAAGCCAAAAGTCTTCAAATATGTAAAAAGCTGCTACCCCCTCCCCCCCAAAAAAAAACCCAACCGAAACCCAGCAATAACATGCTCTCAATGTCAGTTTAAGCCTGTATTTCTTGTCCTATCCATTATTGCAAGATGAATAATCATGATAAATCGCGTCGCAATTTTTTTTTTTAAGCAAAGATAAACACTGCAATAGCATGCTTAGGCTGCTTAGAGGATCTGTCACTGAGAATTTTAAGAACAATTTAGACAAACATCTCTAAGACTGATAAAAGTATAGTTGATCCTACATGATGCAAGACAATTCTCTCATTTTCTTCCAATTCTATGATTATTTATCTGTCTACAGATCTAGATTCCATCTACATCTCTACATAGTCAGTGCTTCTGCAAGTCAAACCCCAGGTTCATTATTTTCTAGGTGCCAAACACACAAAACTAGTAATCACCTCTGGTAAAGCATCATTAAAGTGAAAGGCTTCGTATAACACAGAAACAGTAGTTGAACGTAGTTGCCCAGGACGACAGTTTTTAAATCATAGAATCATAGGATAGTTTGGGTTGGAAGGGACCTTTAAAGGTCATCTCATCCAACCCTCCTGCAATGAGCAGGGATATCTTCAGCTAGATGAGGTTGCTCAGAGCCCCATCCAACCTGACCTTGAATGTTTCCAGCGATGGGGCATCTACCACCTCTCTGGGCAACCTGTTCCAATGTTTCACCACCCTCATTGTAAAATATTTCTTCACTCTATCTAGTCTGAATCTACCCTCTATTAGTTTAAAACCATTACCCCTTGTCCTATCGCAACAGACCCTACTCAAAAGCCTGTCCCCATCTTTCTTACCAGCCCCCTTTACGTACAGTAAGGCTGCTATAAGGTCTCCCCAGCGCCTTCTCCTCTCCAGGCTGAACAACCCCCGCTCTCTCAGCCTGTCCTCACAGCAGAGGTACTCCGGCTCTCTGATCATTTCTGTGGGACTCCTCTGGATGCACTGCAACAGGTCCATGTCTTCCCTGTGCTGAGGACCCCAGAGCTGGGCGCAGTACTCCAGGTGGGGTCTCATGAGAGCAAAGGGGGAGAATCACCTGCCTCGACCTGCTGGTCACACTTCTTTTGATGCAGCCCAGGATACAGTTGGCTTTCTGGGCTGCGAGCTCACATTGTTGGCTCATGTCCAGCTGTTCATCCACCAGTACCTCCAAGTCCTTCTCTGCAGGGCTGCTCTCAATCCCTTCATCCTACAACCTGTATTGATATCAAGGGTTGCCTTGACCCAGTTGCAGGACCTTGCACTTGGCCTTATTGAACCTCATGAGGTTCACATGGGCCCATTTCTGGAGCTTGTCCAGGTCCCTCTGGATGGCATCCTGTCCCCCAGGCTTGGTGTCATCTGCAAACTTGCTGAGGATGCACTTGATCCCACCAGCTATGTAATTGATAGATTAAACAGTACTGGTCCCAGTATGGGCCTCTATACATACACTTTGTTTGCCTGCTGTAGCAGCTCTGCTTTACTATCCCCCTAATTCATCCTTATAGCTGCTGTGCATAGGCTGATGCAATACTGTACAGAGGAACAATGTTATGAGACATGCAATTAAGAATTACATTGTGAAGGATACACACTTACAAGTGAATGAAGGTTGCATAGCCGCGCTTCATTCTGGAAATACTTGTTACAGGTTTGGCCATGCAATCTTAACAGTGTTACTTAACGAGGCTGCTGCTGCACGTTGGAGATTCTGTTACCACGCAGCCAGGTTACTGCTCCTGCCCTTCTCTGACTGCCTTGAAAATTTCTAACTGTGGTGGAAGAGAGAGAAAATCATCTGCTTCCCAGCTCCAGGGTTATTTGGTTGAAGGGTAATCTGGCCTCTCTTGTGGCCTCTTCTTTACTGAGGAGCACAGATGATACCCAGAGAATTGTCTTGGCAGCACTCAATTGTTTATAGGATTTTGCAAGATTATATACAGTGATTTCCTGCCCGCCCCCCCCCCCCCCAAGTTATTGATTTCTCCTGTCTCTCCTTCTCCGCAGAAGGATTTGAGAGGACAATTTCTGAAAGGGCTAAGGCTAAGCTTCTCCAATTTTGTGAACATAGTTTACTTAAGACAGAGATATAAAACATCTGCCTCAGAAAACAGATGCAAATGAAAACTACAGTGTTTACACACCTGACACACAAAAAGAAAGAGCTGGGACTACAGATTTTTCTGACAGGGACATGATCTAACTCAGCTTTCATTTATGGAAGACTCTTTGCAAAGCCCAGCAAACATAAAGGGCAGGTGGATAGAGAGAGAGAGAGAGAATGAGGAAAGGATCAAGGAGAGATAAGTTGTGCATGAAGGGAGGACATCAGCAAAGGAGTTCGCTACAGTGGAGAGCCCTAGGAGGAGTTGGGTAGAGCTGAAAATAGGCTGAGGGTTAAACAGTGAAGCCAGTTGTCAGCAATAGAAGCAAAGACAACCATAGCACTAACACAAGCTGAAGACGTGCTGTTGCCCCAGAGGCAGCATTACAGAGGCACCCCTACACCATCACAGTTGCCAGAAATGGGCTCTACTGGAAATGTCCACAGGTTCCTCTTAGATGAGCACCCTATAGTAGTTAAAAAACAGGGAACGATACATAAAGTTCTCTGTTGGACTGCTGTCTCCAGACAAAGCAAGTTTTAACTGCAAGTGCTCAAGCCCTTGTCACTGTAGGATTTGGAGGCAGGTGGGGGTTACAGGTGATAACAACAAAATCAGATGGGAGCACGTTAATTACTTAATCAAGTATTTGAGTTGTTTTTTGTAATCCATCAAGAGCAACAATCAGTAGCTTCTAATGGCTGGAGCAGCCGCTGTGCCCATCTCCCAACTTGTGGCACTCGGCCCGGTCATCACACACGGGGCAGCGATTCCCTCTGGTTATAACAACAGAGGGAGGAGATGCTGCCAGCTAGGGAGCCAATACGCAGTCTCAAAAGCACCTGTGAACGTAAACTACTGAGCTTAGGGATGACCGTCATCATCTAAGGGTGATCATACAGGACTTCTTGTCCCAAGTATTTCGCTGGCTCCAACCACCAGAGCAACCTAAGGTTTCCCAACACACAGCACTATTATTAAGGTTATACCCAAACAGACCTCCAGCCGGTAGAGAGCGGAATAGTCAGGGACACAGCAGTCATGCTTACTTTATGATTTTTAAGTCAAAATGAGCACAAGCTTTAAGTGAAACCAATTTCACCCATTAAAGAAGAGCAAAACCAAGCATACATTTTTCAAATCCTACTGTGGCAACATGCGGGCTTGCATTTGCTTTATTCCAGCAGAGGGCAAAAGCTACACAAGGAAAAGCATTTGAGAAGACAATTAGGTCTGAGTAAAGGGAAAGGTAAAAGAAGAGAGTATCCAGACTCTTGTCACCTAAATGACATTTTTAATAGCATTAAATAGAAATTTTTGAAGGTTTCACCCAGCTTTTACAATAACATGTAATACAGCAACTATAGTTTCTTCATGCCTTTAAAAAAAACCAGAAACAACAACAAAAACCAAAAAAAACCCCCCCAAAACCCAAACCAACACAAAAGTAATAACATCACAGCAGTTCACACATCACTTTGATGACACGTAATTCCCATCTCCTCCTCAGACTGCATTGTTCTGGTTTTGGCTGGGATAGAGTTAACTTTCTTCATAGTGGCTAGTATGGGGCTGTGTTTTGGATTTGTGCTGAAAACAGTGGTGATAATATGGAGATGTTTTTGTTACATAGAGATGTTTTCATTATTGCGGAGCAGTGCTTACACAGAGCCAAGGCCTTTTCTGCCCCAGTGAGTAGGCTGGGGGTGCACAAGAAGCTGGGAGGGGACACAGCCGCGACAGCCGACCCCAACTGACCAAAGGGATATCCCATACCATATGACATCATGCTTCGTATGAAAAGCTGGGGAAAGAAGGAGGAAGCGGAGGGATGTTCAGAGTCACAGCGTTTGTCTTCCCAAGTCACCGTTATGCATGATGGACCCCTCTTTTCCTGGAGATGGGTGAACGCCTGCCCATGGGAAGTGGTGAATGAATTCCTTGTGTGTGCAGCTGTTGCTTTACCTATTAAACTGTCTTCATCTCAGCCCACAAGTTTTCTCACTTTTGCCCTTCCAATTCTCTCCCCCATCCTGCTGGAGGGGAACGACTGAGTGGCTGCGGGTTAAACCATGACATGCATGCACTCATTTGTTCCACTAAGTTTACAATGAACTGTTTGGAAATATGATCTAAACTGACAGCAATTCCATTGCGCAAATTGACTATGCTGTACTTCAATGTGTAACACATACACCTCTGAAAAGCATATGAGAAGAGATACGCAGAGGTCCCTCCAGTTCAACACTCAACAAACAGTGATATAAATGTAAAGTAGTAATTTTGTTCTATTTACTGGACAAATACACAGAAACATTGGGACTGCATGATTATTGGTGGATGTGGTAAAGAAACTGCTGGTTTTGCAGATCATGTGGCCCTGTTTAGCCATAAAGAAGGTTGTGAAGGGCCAATTTGAGCTCTTGAGCATTGCTAGATTACCCATATGGCATTTACCATTCTCCACTTTCATAGAAATATCTGGATGACTACATTAATAGCAATAATAACAACACTACTCTTTGGCATACCTCTCTTCAATACATAACCTTATACTGAAATACAGTCACTTGTCACATTGCCTTTGCTTTTGTCTGAAATATTCAACCATCTAACTGCCAGGAGAAAAAAAAAAAAAAAAAAGTCAGTCTTTTAACCTCTGGACACTTTTAGGGGTAACACTGGTTTGCATTAGGTCCTAGTGTGGCAGTTCATATTTGATATCATATGGCAGCTACAAAAAACCAAAACAGATCAGAATCTACAGAGTGCATCAGTTAAGTTTTACATTTACTTTATCATAGTATTTAAATATGGCACTGATTCTACAGTGGATTTTTTATATCAATGATTGCTATAATTTAAATAAAAGAATATTAATATGAATGACATTAAGGAAACTAGAATGTGATATGTATATCAGAAAAAAAAATAAAATTGCAAGAGTAGAAATATCTCCCAAGGGATATAGTGAGATCTTCCATCTCTTGATTCCTTTAATATTAGGTTGGACAAGCCCTGAGAAGCCATTATGGGGAGGGCAAGGGAATCCTGTAATAGACCATGGGAATGGATTGACATGATCTGTCTACACCAATCTTTTCTGTCTTTAATTGAGGTAATTCTGTGGTGATCCTGTAGGCAAGATTACAGCTGTAAGCATATTGTTGGTACAGCAGTTAACACATAAACATTCAGCTCTGACATTTCTTATTAGCTAAGTATAAATTTCTGCCAGGCTGCTTCCCTGCAACATTTGGCAAATGAACCCATTTTGATCAGAAGGTAATTTATTGCCCACTGGAGTTCAGTGGGTGTGATCTCTGAAAATGACATATGAACAATCGACAGTTTGGGGAAATAATAGAAACAGCAACATATTTACACACACGGATGAAGACGACATCTCTAATGCAAACATTTGCAAGTAGTTTTTTATAACTACATAAATCACAAGGACTGATAAACCCAGGGGCCAACACCCTCAACAACAGGAGGTAGGCAGCCTCCTAATCCCACAGGCAGCACACTATTCTGGTAAACCGAGTTTCTAAAACATTGAGTAAGCGTTCTTCTGCCAAGAGAGGTTTAAGCTGTCTGCAGTGCAACCCAATGCAGATTTAAACTAGCTCATTTAGGCAGCGGTAGGTATGCAGTTATAACAGCATGGACTGCAAAAGTAACATAATAAGTCGAATAAATACTTAAGGAACTGGCCCAGGGTGTCTGCAGCTGATTTAACACCAGCTTTGACTGAAGCACAAACATATTTGTATAAGCCTAGCTTTTGAGATGCACTCTTAATCTAAGAACCTCAGCCCAGGCTGATTTTCAGAGTTCCACATTAATTAGAGGAAACTCCAGTGGGCAAGAGATACCTCATCGTTTTGAAAAAGGGCGTCAAAAGATGAAAGTCCTGGTTATGCCAGCAATTCATTGCGCTACCTTTGAGTCATTTGGGTTTTTTCTATACTTGGGGTTCTTCTGGATAAAATATATTCCCACTTGTAACACGACTGCTTTTAGAGGCTAATTTTGCCCAGAGAGGACTGCGCAAGTGAAAAGTGTTGTGTTGCTGTTAAGTGCGCAGCGGTAGTTGATTCAAACTTCTTTGCTGTGAGGAAAAAATAAACTTGCATAAACGTTGCTACAGAGCTTTACAGTTCACAAACGCACAGAAGCTTTGAAGACAGAATCACTTATAAAACTACCCAGAAGACAGCAGGCTGTTCAAGCAACAGCCTTCAGATAATGCGACTAACTGGTGCTGTAGCCTCATAATAAATTTACTATGAGACAAACGCACTTTGTATTGACCTTTGCTAAATCGTTAAACAAACATCTTTGCAATCTTTTCTAGCCATCTTCAGAGAAATTCATTCATTTTACTATTGCGCCAACTAAAATGAGTATAACCACAGGCAAAATGTGTTCAACAAGACCAAAGGAATAACAGTGCAGAAGGTAGACAAGCCCAGAGCATGGCCCAGAAGATGTTAGCCTACAGACTGGGCATTAACAATCTTGGTTTATATGAACAGCCTAGAATTTAATAAAAGTAAGCCAAGTAGCAGCATTTTTATTTACATTTGAACTTTTTAAATATTTAAACAAAAAGTAGGCATCAAAGACCATTTAAAGGTTTTTCCCCATTTGCCCCTATTAAGTGGAGAAAGAAAACCAAACAGTAAGCGAAATAATTGAGATGCATTAAAAAGATACTAGAACATGAAATCACCAAAAACGTCTTTAGACACTGGAGAATCCTGCAGAGAGAACTCCCACTGGCAGTATTTTATTTGATAGGAGTCTAAATCAAGACAGAGGTCTCTAACAAGCTGTAACCCAGATCCAACAGGCATGTAAGTCAAAAGAGCAAGAGCTTTTCTTCAATTCCGATAAAATTAGCCTTGGCTGTTCCTGGAGAAAAGCCTATAAGCAGAGCTGACTTGAGTATTTTTAACAACGTAAGTACCACCAGAGGAGGAGAAGATAGGGCCGGGTTACTTTACTACCAGAGTGGGCAGGACAAAACTGGGATGCACAGCAGAGTTAAACATTTGAGAGGAGCAACTTTCTTCCCATTGATTTTCCATTATCCTGTTTTTCTCAGCCAACCATTGCTATCAACCTATGTATCCCAACACCTCTCTCAGCAGCAGCCACTGCCACTTTCACCAAGTCTAACGCTGGTGTAAAGCCAAGTTGGCAGCCACCCTCCATTTTGCCTATCCCTAAAATTAGGACGAGGCATAAGCAGAAGGAAAAATACAGACAGAACTGCTATTTTAAGGAAATAAACTGAAGAAAGGAAGCAGGGGGAGGAATAAAGAAGGACAGCAAGGAGAAAATAGGCTGGAAACCCTAAGCTTTACCTTTTGGAGTAATTAAGCAGCAAGTCACAGGTTCACTCTCAGGCCCCACTGAAGGCAGTATTTAACTTCCAGCTGAGCCTAAAGAAAGCCATGATTTCCAGTTCTCTCACAATTTCTTACATGCACCTTTTTCACACAAAATATAAACTTCCCCTTAACCAGGGTTGAAGCAGTTGTCTTTGAAGACAAGACTATGAATTCAATGTTAGAACAATGCAACATGACATAGGAAATTCCCGTTCACCAGGACTGACATACCAGGTCTGCCAGAAGAGAAATTCAATAGCTACATGTCTTCCCATAACGCAAAACAGTCGGAAGATAGCCATTTAAAACAGGATTATGCATCACAGCAGCTATGCAAAACAGCCAGAACACGTTAGCAAATTCTAAGCATCTAAAAGAGACACAAGAATTCAAAGATAGCACTCCTTCCACTTCAGTACATCACCATCTAATTGCCTGTCCCAGGAGACAAAGTACCTCAAGGCACGGACAGAATCAAGAGAAAGGGAACTTTGATTAAAAGAATATTCTGACACACACAGTAGCTATCTACAAAACACAATAGTAAAGAAACGCCATACCTCGAATACTGTCCAGCACTTTGCTAAGTTACAGTGGCTACATGATCAATCAAAACAGATTAGCTGTCCTTTCAGGTGCTTAACTTCAGCGTGCTAACAGAGCTCATGATTAGCCATCTCTCAAACCAGAGGAGGCAGGGAAATGCAAATGAGCTGAGCATGAGAAGCAGGTGTAGACAACGTGAGGTTCCCAGCAGACATGGCTAGAGAAGGCAGCCTCTCATTTTCACTTGGTTTATGGATAGCTGGTCACCTGCTGGGAGAGGGGGCTTTATTCTTTGCACCTGAGGACTGAATATAAGCCACCCCAGCTGCATTGTGCATCTTGGATCTCTGTCCTTACTATCTCCACAAGAGATGTGCTACGTTATTTGCTTTCCTGATATTGATCTGGGAGTATTTGTGCATTTGTTTTTCCAGGGCCCCGAAAGGAGGGTTTCTTGCAATTTAAATATATATTGCTTTTGCTTTTAATGATTTTTTGTGAGATACATATTTTCTTCTGCAGCCCATTTCTATATTATACCACTCTACTTCCTAACCAATGTTTCTAAACAGGGCATGAGATGGTTTTTACTTGCCTTTTGCCAATTGCACATTCCAACTTGATCTGAAGACATCACTTGCCAAGGAAAGCAGTGCCACGAGGTCAGTGTTCTTACAGAGCACTGTAAAGAAGACAGATAAAACAAAATCAAAGAAAAATCAAGGAACTGATGGTTATTCGCAGCAAGAAAACTTAAAAACCTGACCAAACACAGCAGAATAAACTGGGATCACATAGTCAGGACTTGTTTTAGGTTCTCAAATACCCATAAGAATTGCACAAATGTTTCTGAGGCCTCATTAAGTGTTAGCCACTTCAATAAAAGCTGTGAAAGGGAGTTGAGACACAGGTTTTATGAACCAAATCTCCATGGTTTTACACTGCTTTCAAGGAGAAAGTCCCCACGCTTGCAGGCAGTTAAGTCACAGTTTTATTTCATGTGAATAGAGCCAAGGCCAGTGGGTTCAAAGGATGGTACACAGCACTTATGCATGGTGACTGACCTGCTCCTTTTCTGGATGAAGCTGCAGAAGAACTGAGATTGAGATGTACATTGAGATTCTCCACGGTTTTATACTCTGGATAAACATTTACATCTCTGCAAAGAGGCTATAAAAATCTACTGGAGCAGTATAATTGCTTCACACAAACTCTGTGGAGAGGCAGTTAACTATGTGTAGCACCTGGGAATAGGAAATGGGGCTGTTGCGTACCTCAGCCAGGCATTTGTTGCTGCCCTGTGGGCGATCCAGGTTTTTTTGCACCACAAAGAGCATTAACACGAGCAGCTCCCAGGTTTCTAACCTGGAGGACTTCATGAGACACCACTCCAAGGCAGGAGCACAACCAGCTGGCTGCCTCTTCCCCTGCGCCCCCAGGCAGCGCCAAGGCAGAGCAGCATACCATACTACCTCCTTGGTTTTCAAAGAATCCCGCTGCCTTTTCAGAGCAGAAAATCTCCTTTCGCAATGCTTGCAGGAACTCAGCGGGACCCGCTGCGGTGCTGCAGAGCAGGATGAACCTCAGCTGCTCCCAAGCAGCTGCCTGTCACAGGTCGAAGAAATCTCTAAGCCTGTGATACAGCAGCTGCTGCTGGTTCAGGCCACATGACTTCTCCCCCACCGCGTGTCAGGGTTTGTGAACCCTGACTGAGTCCTGAACTCACCATCAGATGGAAATCCCTGCCTTTTATCACACTTTGCTTCTGTGAGCAGCAGCTGCTCTTATTTCCCAACTTATGCTCGAGTCCAGACTGAGTAAGGTTACCCATTTCTTGCCTGTTTGAGGGGAAGGCCATGGTCTCCCTATTACTGCTGACCTCTGCAGACTGCAGCTCTGCAGGTGAGGTTCTGCTGAGCTGGGAATCATTTTGCATCTTTTCAGCACAACTCTCAGGTTTCTAAAAAGTGCAGCCCGTTGCTCATCTTTTCTCCTGTATGTCTAAAAGCATAATTCACTTCTGTACCTCTCAGCTAAGATTTATGAATAAAACAGTGTTATGAATGTATGACTTAGTTTCACCTATGACTCATGTCAAAAGCCTCTCAAGTGTAGTGGCCCAATTAGCAGGTACCTGTACGGTTTCCTATGGCTTACATTTAAAGGCACCTTTTAGATACTTTTTAAAAGTACAGTCTTGTTGCAATATCATCAAAGTAGCATCTTACTGTAAGGTTGAAAGCGTTTTTTCTTCCGAGACTGTTTTTCTGTCCTCCTTGAAACACGGTATCTGCCTCCTCTAAGCACCGTCTGTCACACATTCCTCCATAACGTGGAGTTTGTCCTACTGCTGAGTCTTAACGGCTCTAAGAAACTTATGCAACCTCATGAAAAAGCTGGAACAACCATTTGTGTTGGAAAGACCTAGAGCTTAAATACGAGCTTTCAAGCAGTGTCCCCTCAGAGCCGGTGGGCAAAGCAGACAGGGGAATCCTGGTGCACAACACCTCTGTCACGCTACTGCTGCCCCAGAGTAGCAGGTTCTCAAGGACGCTGCGGTGTGTACACAATATCCACAATGTGATATAAAGCAAAAAGTCCTTTCATTGGTCATTAAAATTCTCAACATTCAGGCATTTTTTTCTTCATGTTTAATACATTTACTAATTCCTAGTAATTTTATACCTATTTAAGTCTTTCAGGATTTGATTATTCTCTTCCTGCAAAAAAGCTGAGAAATCCCACTCTGACCAGGTCCAGTGGGCAGCGCTGGAGAAGAAAATCATACTTCCAAAACAGCAAGCAGGCTACAGCGTTGCAGTGCATCCCCCCCAAGCTCTTGTTCTTGCACATTCACAAGGGCTGCACTGGAGATGGCATTCACTGTTCAGGTGAACCAGCTGCTAAAATACACCCAAAAAAGCTGTCTCCAAAAAAGTCCTCTCTCAGGAACTGCAGTGCCTACACTCTCACTTGCTGCTATTTCCATTCAGACAAATCCAGAAATCTCCATCCAGTCTTTACTCTTTAACTGCACATCTAGAGCTGAATATCTTGGGGCTGACAGAAAACCCCTGCACTAGCCACTGTAGCACATGACCTCTCAAATGTTTGAAATCTAACATCTGCTCAAGATGGCAAAAACAATTGCACATTTTTAGTACCAAGGCACATTGTTAAGACAATCTCATTTGATGTCAGATAGATTTTTATTATGAATAGTTTCTGAATCCTTCACTTTGCTTTGATGTGAAGAGTTTTTATTCTGCCACTGAGGGCCAGGGGCTTGCCCATAAATTATGCTAAAGCCACTATCTGTAACCAATGCTCAGATTTATCAGCAATCATAACCTTCAACAGCCTCAACTTCTATGCTTTGTGAATCATGGTATGTCCAAAACGCACTGGAGCCCGTAAGGTGAAGCTTTACTTTAGTTGTCTTAGGTGCACAGGGCAAGCTGTAAAATGCTCCTCAGAAGCAAAGTAATCCCAGGCAGAATTCCTCACAGCCACAGCCAGCTTTCTTGGTTATCTCTTTGGGACGGTACTTTGCAGTGCAGATGTACTGGCAGTTTCAGGCAAAAACGCTTCCATGTACTGGGCCCAGGCTTTGTGTACGTTCTGTTAGCTGTCAACTCCTCTGTACGCACTCTTTTTTTCCATAAAAACCCGCACTGCACCTGGCTGGATGCTCCCCAGCTCTTATGTCAACTCCCCGCCTCTTCATCTGCTACTTCTCTGCACACTACCGAGAGCTTTGATTACAGTATGCCTCTCTCTTTGCAGGTGGCATTGCTATAGCGAGTTGGTTACAAGTAGAAAGTCACATCTCCACGTGTTAATATCTCCATCCTTAGTTCCTCAAGTCAGATAAGATTTTTGTTTTCACATACAATGAATGGGAAGAGGCATGAGCTGAAATCCGTAATGCAGGAAATACTGATCTAGAGTTTCATAATGTGCTACTGCCTGCCCTTTGCCACACGGACCAGAGGATTATTTAGTAATCTGCCCACACTCTTCCAATTAGCCTTTCATACACCACCACAACTCAACTCCTAATTTTGAACCTCTCCGCAAAGATCTGAGACATTTAGAGACATACAATTACAAATACAATTCTCCCATCTTGACCTGACCCAAACTCTCTTGAAGGGCAAGCACTGAGCAGAACTGATCGCTCTCATGAGTCACACGCACCCGTTAGAGCAGAGCTGTGCAGGGCAGGCTGCTTTGCACCAGCCTTCTGCACCCAGGCGGCTGAACATCATCCTTGCTAGCAGACGTATTTGTAGGGAACACTTTTTCAGTATTTAAAGCTACAGGTGTAATGGATCCTGCCCTTGGATGAGAAGAGCGGGGGAGGTAGATGATCTTTTTGTGGTTTTTAATAGCCTTGTTTTTATTAGTTACTCTGAGCTTTGAATTACTTATGTACAACCCAAAATAATTTAAGTAATGTGCAGTTAAAAGTAAACTGCTTTAAACACTTTGGGAGGGTAACAAAAAAAAAATAAAATCCACATAAATGTATTTATTTTTGTTTCATGGGCCAACACTCAGCACAGTTATAATGTTAAAGCCAGGTATGAACCTTTTGAAAAATACTATTCTTAAAGGATTATATTCTGTATTTATATTTATCAACCTTGGAAAAAAAAGACATCAGTACAACATTATTTCCTGTCTACCCACAAAATCTCACATGGTAGAAAAATTGTTAATTCATCTTTGTTCAACACATTCCCCCCCCCCGCCCCCCGCTTTCCGTTATCCCCAGAACTCCCCAGGAGGGAAATAACACTTCAGTTCTGTCTTTTTAACTTGCCTGATTTACATAACTCTAATGATATTTAAGTGCCTTTGGCTGCACTTTCCTTCCCTTTCTCTGTTTCTTTACTCCCAAACTCTCAAGGCAGATGAAGTAACAGTTGGCAGTGTCTTGCTCACGACAGCGTTGGCTGGGCTGTTCTCCAGTCACGCCACTGTGGTTGCGGCTGACTGAGCCGCTCTCCAATCCTTCTATCAATTCCAGTTTTCCTCCGGGAAGCCACTTCTGACTAAGTATCCTCCCCAAAAGGGGGAAAAGATGTCCTCCTTGGAGTTGCGCTGTTCTCCCAGGAGCAAGGGCTGGAGGAAAGCAGAGAGGTGCAGCAGACCAGGCCAGTTCTGGTTCAAGCCTGACCTCTCCCCTTGCATGAGTGATGGGGACAGGTCCTGTCATCTGCACCATCCACACCAGGTATGAGAAGACACAGACATCACTCTGCCCAACAAGGCCAGTGAAGAGAAAAATTACAACAAACCCTGATAAAAAACAACAGGACTGAAGAGATGCGGAAGAGGACAGTTGGATTTGGCAATTGAATTTATACGTTCGGGATGGGCAGATGTGGAGTTGAAGAGTTCCTGCAGAGAGGATGAAAGGAATCTCAGAAAATACGTGTGATCTTCAGCTATGCAAATCTCTTTCACTCACTAAGGGTAAAGCATGGGGTGGCCACCCCAAATCATGTCTTTTAGGGATGGACACACATTTCAGTATTCAGTCATCAGCTGATATTTGACATTTCTTGCTATTTAGCTTTGCTTTCTGTTCCTATTTGGCACACTATCCCTTTCAATTTTCCTTCCATTTTCTTTTCTCTCTGTACACAAAGGAAATTGAAGTATGGGAAACAGCAGCAACTGTTTTTCTTCACTGCTTTCCTGGTAGTCCATGTGGGAAAGGAAAAAGTAGAAACTAGTTCTCTCTGTCACTCCCAATATCGTGCCAGCAGTCGCAGATCTGCTACACAATTTCTGCTCTCTGTCTTTCCAAAAAGGGACTGGAGTCCCCACCGCACACACAGGCAGAAGACGTGGATAATGCCACCTGCCTCATGAGCCTGTGCGACCATCTCTGAAGTGACGGTTTTCAAATGAGCATGTAGACCACTACTGATTTTTAAACTGTTTAAAGTGCCATGCAAAACACCCTCAAAAGTGCCTAAAAACTATTTTAATCCATGCTGTCTTCTTTTCCTTTTGGCTATGACAGCCACATGCCACCTTCTGCACTGATGTCTGGCGCAGTGTTGAGAGCTACTGCTGTCACCATGATAAAGCACAACTCTCTTCCCATGATGAAAATCCAAGCCAACTGCATCCAGGAACGCTAGAACTATTGAACTTTTTGCTTCACACAGAATAGGTGTAAGAAGCGCAAGCTTGCAGCAGTTCTTATCCAGGATTTTCTCAAACAATACCATTAAAACAGAAAAGCTGTCAGAAACAGTAACAGTCCCATGATGATCCCCTATCACTGGTTACAGTATATACCCCATCTGTTGCTCTTACTAGCCTCTCCCTCACCCCCCCTTGTTTTTTTAACCTGGATTCACCAAGAAACATTTAGTATTTTTCCAAAAGCATCAATATCCTTTGTCCTTTGACCAAAAATAAAAATTCACTGTTCCGTTGCTTTCGAACAACTCATAAAAATGCTACCTTCTAACAGAAAGCGACAGTCTTTCATGTAAAAACTAATAAAGACTAGTATATTCCTCTTATGGGTCATGATATCATCTTCTAAAAATTCGTGAGGACTGGACTACTTTGTGTGATTACATTTAACCAGTAAAATAATTTGAAAGGAACATCCATCTCTCTCAGAAGTTTAACTGGAACAAGACCCTGCGGGGTATTCACTATATTACCTTTCTGGCCATTGTAAATTTACTATTTGGTTTAGAATAGATCACTGTGGACACACAGGAGATTTTTCTCTTTTTCCACTTTAGAAGAAAGAAATCTGACACTAATGTATTGTTGGTACTAATAAAGGCAGAATAATCATGTAATCAGCCCCATATATTAGGGTGTGACCTTGAAACCATGACAAAGGCACAGCTACAACCCTCAGAGTCACACTGTGTGGTAGAGGAGGCAGTGCTCCTTGGCATACAGAAAACAGGTTCCAAAGGATCTGTCTACGTCACTTGGCTTATGTATGGAGGCAGTAAAACTCCCTACACGCCCGCCAGCAGGGCATTACCCGATGATCAGCATCATCTCTTCCAACAGTGAAAAGCTGCAACCCTTTGGTTTAATAACCTTTGTACTGCTCTGTGTTCCTAGGTCAGGGCGAATCAGTAATCAAGCCCTGCATTATGAAAAATGTTGTTTTGGTTTGGTCTGTTTTTTCTGTTGTTTGCTTCTTTAAAAAATATGGTGCTTTTAAAAGACAGCAACTGCATGCACATCCTTGGTTATCACTAGATCACCCACATTGTAATCTCCACAGCTCTTATTTTAAAATAGAAGCATTTTCTACATTCCTGTCTCACAAATGAAACCCCTTCTTGTAATAGCAGATGGCAAGATGCTGCCCGGGTACAGACTCTACAAATCCCTGTAAACGCATGAGCAATTTTAATGTCCAGAAGAACAACTAGGTTTAGGCAGAGCTTCCAATAGTACCCCAAATATAAATATCAAACTTTCTCCCACCTCAGACTTTCTCACACCTTCTACTGAGAATTAATACAATGAAGCTTCACACATTTCAAGCAATCCTAAAGCTGCCAGCACTCCATTTGGCTTTCAAAACCATCGCACAGCTTCCTCAGTGCAGTATGCCGTTAGTACCGCATTGTCTGACCTCACACTGATCTCATTTTCTATCACAGCTCAGAGAGAATGGTTTCTGGCCGTTTAAGCCATTAAGAACATTTAAGCACCTATGGATCATAACAGTAGAAAGATAGAGAACGAGGGTGGATCTCTTTTGACCATATAGTTCTGCCTCAAATGTACTTTCACCTCCTCAAGACAAAAAAGAGAAATACTCTGAAATTGTACAGTCCCAGTAATATATGCCTTCAAGTATAATCTTATTACTTCTAATAAATAAATAAATAAATAAATAAATAAATAATATATCTAGTTATTATTCCAGGAACTGGCTAAATTTTATCACATTGTACTACAATACCCCTGTATTTTCATTTAAAGAGTTGTTGCTCCTTCATTTCCAACCTCCATCTTTTAAGCAGCTGCAGTGGAACATGGCAGAAACAGATGCCCACCCTTAAGGACGGGGAGCAAAGTGACTTTAGTGAGAAAATCTTTAAACCCCTGTGGGATAAATGTTACCATAGAATTGGAGGACGTAAAGATATTTTTAACAACTTCTGTTTTGTCATTAGGGAGAACGATTTTTTTTTTCCTTCTTCTCCCTTATTTCATTTTCAGAGCAGTATTGTAATAAAAAATCTTCCCCTGTTGCTTTTGTTCCTGGAACTGCAGCATCACACAAGCCCAGCAGGACAAACTGTTCTTGTGAAAAACTGATTTTTTCTCTCATGTCTGACAATCTAAGATGGAAGGATTAAGTGATGATCCTCTGATCTTCCTTTTCCCTTGTCTCCATGCATATATTTTGCTCTTGCTAGCTTGCTGACCAGTCTTCAAATATATTGCTTGAATGGCCCCATTCCATTAGGGAACTGACATCTCTCACTTCAGAGCGTTATTAATATCAGTCCTTGAAAGCATTTAACCAATGACAATCTAACATTAGCCCACAATGGGATTTAAAGACATTACAGTTCATTAATTTATGGTTTGATGCTGGCTTCTTCCAATCTGTTGTCCTTTCTCATTACAAATGGTAAAACACCAAGCTATAAAGTCCATAGTGTCCTGCATAAAATGCTGCATAAGGGATTCATTTATTTATTTACCAGTATGATTTAAACATAAAAATTCTGTCCCTGTTTTCCAAGTCAGTTGTCGAAGAATAACTGCTGGACTTCTGGTAGATACTATTTTTGCTTCACTTTTCCTCTTCTTACCGTTTTTATTCCTGCACAGGCAATTTACATATTATATTTTCCTCTCCCATAAAATCTCAGTAAAATATGAGAAACATAACAGAGATTTCAATCAAACCGAATTGAATAAATGGAATAATATTATTTAAACCTTTTGAGAGAGGATATTCCTGAGAAGGAGGATAGGTTAGCAGTTATAACTGATTTAAGAAATGCAGACAGAATGATGTTCAATTCTGTCATAACCCTAGTTCTTTGCAAAATTAGATCGATGTAATTGAGTTTTCGTTGTTCAAAGAAAACAGAAGGAACAAAAATATGTCAAAATGTCTTTTTTGGAAATTGGAATAAAAAAACAAAAATATGTCAAAATGTCTTGTTTGGAATTTGGAATAAAATATTTCATGTCTTCATTTTGTGATCTGAACTTTACAGCATGCCTACTGGCAAGCAGGAAAGTGGCTGTGCTGAAAAGGTCCTGAGAGCCTTGGTGGACACCATGCTTAACAGCGTGCCCTGGCAGCAAAGCCAGCCAGCAGCATCCTGGGCAGCATCCTGTTAGCAGCAGCACAGACGGTAGAGCAAGACAAGTGATCATCTGCCTCTGCTATGCACATGTTAGACCACATCTACAGTACTGCGTCCAGTTTTGGGTTGCCAGGAAAGACGTGCGAGTTCAGCAGCGGGCCACCAAGATGGTTGGGGGCTGCTTGTCCTGTGAGGAGAAGCTACGGGAGCTGGGATTGTTCAGCTGGAGAAGAGGTGGCTTCAGGGGACCTAGCAGCAGCCTGCCTGCACCTATAGGAGGTTACGGGAGAGAAGCCAGGCTCTTCACAGTGCTGCACACTGGAACGACAGTGAGCGTAGCTGGAACAAGAGAAGTTCAGACTGGATATGAGGAAAAACGTTTCTTCATGAGGACAGTCAAGCAGCAGAACGGGCTGCCCAGAGAGGGTGTGCTGCCTACATCCTTTGAGGTTTTCAAGACTCAGCTGAGTGTCCTGGTCCAAACCCTTTGCTGACCCTGACCAGAGAAGGAGGTGGGACTAGAGACTTCCAGTGCTCCTTCCAATCTGAATTGTCCTGTCATACCATAAACATAACCAGCTTCGGTTCCCAAATCCTATTACATACATTGCACTGATAAGACTCTGGGGAAGTAAGGCTTGGCACTCAGAATAAATTTCTCTGATAAATCAGTAAGATACTATGGTGTTCCAAGATCAGAAAAAGGATGGATTTGTCCTTGACTACAAAGTGTCCTTTTTTCTCTTAATTGCTTCATTAAGTTTTGTGTATAATTGCTGTATTAAAGCTTTGGGGATCAGAACTCTCTACTTTTTCCAGTTTTGCAGTGTTTGAATTCTGGGGTTAATATTCTCCTAAAAGATGACAAGGAATGCCAGAGATTATGGTATGGCCTGACTTTAACCCCATGACAGCTAAGATATTTGCATGCTAATATAAGCATTAGCAATGACAGCCATAGGCTCAGAGACAGAATACGACCCCTGAATTAAGAAGCTTTCTTAAACATAGTCAAGATTTTTTTAACCTGGTATTAAAGCATAAAACAAAAAAATTCAATGTTACTTATAAATATATTTTAAATATATTTTGTATTTAGGTAAGCCCCTAAATTGATGTAAATCACTCCTGCCAAAGCTAAAGATAACATTTTGATTAGAGGAATGAGTTTTTTCAGCAAGATTTAGATATGAAAAAAAATACGAATGGTGACATTGAACATTCATGTTAAACTCTGTACCATTCATAAAGTGCCAACTCTGCTCAAATCTTAAGTTGCTCCACCAGAGATCAATAACATGCACTGCTTAATGGAAATGCTTTTTTCTAATAAAAAGAAGCAGAATATGTTTGTGGGCAACTTGGGGCAATCTCTTAGGTCTGCCAGTACCTTAGCAAGAATGGACTCTAATACAGGTTTCATTACCTCTATTACTGTTTTTCTTGTTGTTTATTGTCTCCTGTTCTGATTGAAATACACAGGTGTAATGAATAATTTATAGCGTTACACATTTACTCTTCCAGAAAATGCAAATCATAACTGTGTCTATATCAGTGATAAAATGGGTAAGCAGATACACTCAAAAGAGATATATAGCAAATGCTTACAGAGCTTCACCAAAATTACCAGCCATCCATCCTTCCTAACTGTCCTGTACCACTCATCACAGACCACTAATGCTTTAAGAGCCACATCCATCCATCTGCTTTCAGATCCATCACCGTAGATGCTGTGACCAAGCCAATCTCCCTTAAAGTCTCTGAACACATCAAAGGTGGGACTGTAAATGGGGAATTTTTTTTTTTATTTTTTTTTTTAGTAAAGACCTGCCTGTACTGAGAAGCCTGAGAAGAGACTACAAATAAGGTACTAAGTAACAGGCTATCTTCCCTTCCTCCTTAACAGCTATACGACATATGGATTTGTTTCTTTGTGGATGACTCTGAAGGCTATTTTCTATGAGAAAGAGATGAGCACAGAAAAACAAGAAGAAAAAAAAAAATGTTCTGTGTTTGCTAGAATATATAGGATGCCCAAAGGCAGACAGGCATGAAAACCATGAAAAACCCGGTCATGGAGAAGCAGAGTCAGGTCTGTAGTGATCCACCATTGCTAGGCTTCCCAACAGCTGGATAAAACAACCAATATACACTGTAGTCTACAATAACAGGACAACACATTGTCATATATTGTCAATTTGATAAGTGCTGTCCCTTTTATCTAACTAGGAGCAATTTTAATTGACCCTTCTCAATCTCTCCTGGGTTTATAACATTCTCAAGTGTTCGGTGCAAGCCAGGGTCCAAACACATTTTTTACAATGCTCTTCCACAAGCTTTGCATTAAACTGCCTCCCTTATGTGTTAGAATGGGGATAAAAGTTCTCGACAGTCTGACAGCCCCATAAACCTTTTTAGTATCCTAGGAATTAAGTTCATTTTTATGTGGTAATTAGGTTAAGGTAGGCTAGGGCCAGTCACTTAACATGATGCAAGTCATGATGACAGACCACCATCCGTACTCAGTGGTCCCTTGCAGCAGTGAAACTGTACTTGACTTTTCCTGCTTCCACAAATAATATTTTTTTCTGTCTTCCAGCCTTCTTAGACCAAATTCCTTCAGATTCCAAAAATTTCTGGATGTCACACACAGCCCAAGTCTGTCACAACACCTACTGATCCAGTTAGTAGTATTAAATCTTTATGAATATACAACCTCAGTATTCATTTCCCATCAGACAATAGAAGTTTAATGTGGGGGGTTTTTTGAGAGAGAAGTATTTTTTTAACTTGAAATTAATTACTGATTAAACAGTAGATAGGTAAATGCTCCAGAAATTGATCATTTTTAATCAGATGCAGGCTAGAGAAATATGGATTATTCAAGCTCAGTTGATGTTTATATTGAAAATACATGCAAGGTTTGTTGCACATCTAGAGTCAAAAAGGTTCATTGCTGAAAAAACATTGTTACTTGCAATATTAACAGGGCTTGTTCAATGAATATTCTATTAATTCCTCCCTGTAAAAGCCAACCCAGAGTACTGGAAATAGGAAATTAAAACTTACTTACTTTATCTTGCTGACTCAGATCTGATCAGTTTGGTACTGATTCAGCCATTACTACCAATCTAATTTTGTGCACCTAAAATTTCAACAAAAAAGAAATGTTAACTTTATCATTCATTTTTTAAAGTGTCGAAAAAATAATACTTTGCATTTTTATAGTACCTCCCATTCAAGAAGTACTCAGTGTTGGCGAAGACAAATATATTAAATCTCATATTTTCTCTGTGGGTTAGGTATCAAGCAAGGAGGAATAACAAAGAGAACTCATGGGCTTGTTGAAGGTTATTTAAGGTGTCTGTAGCAGACTAAGGAAGAGCAATCACACATTCCGATTCCCCACCCTGTGCTTTTCCTACCAGGTCATCCTGACTGAAATTTTGTTATCTCTGCTTCTGTGCAATCTGGAAAACATTCAACACAGAAATTCTCTGCCTCAAAGAAAGAAGAGAAATAATAAAACAGACACTGGGATGTTCCAGTAGAAAAGTCAACACGGTCTAGCCATCTGCCTCCATCCTCCCAACTGCTATAGGAAAGAGCAGCAAGGTCTATGACATTTCTGCTGGCTTCCCACAATGTGAAGCTCAGATTGCCCCTGCTCTCAGACGCAGTGAATTATTGACCACATATTCCCTAATGTCCCATACGCTACTTCAATGAATGATTAAATGAGAAAAATGTAGTCAGTTGTTTATGATGTTATTTAAGTGACTGGAGAATCAAAAGTTAAAAAAAAATAAAAAATCAGAGGAGAAAGTAAACTGTGAATAAAGGGAGTATGAAGAGGATATAGAAGTTCAAGTTTCTTTTCATCTGGGATTCCTACATGAGCAACATTGACTTAAATGCTCTTAGATCCATCTCTGTTAACAAATCTACATGCAAGATCCAACAGAGTTAAAGATTATTATTATTTTGCAACCTTTTGATTGTGCTGATAGTAACTTGCTGTCTACACAGTATACCATGATTTCTTCATCCCCCCTGGGATGGAACATTAGGCTTGAAATGCCCAGTATTACTTTCAGGACTATTACACTTTCGAAGCCATTTTTACAAGAGGAAATGTGAACAGTCTGCCACCCAGGTCAACTGGGTACCACAGCAAAACCCAGAACTGCATGGTCAGGTGCAGATGAAAATCTTGAAGCAGATGCTTACAGATTTTTATGCTGCATTTATACATCTGGGAAAATACGTAATGTGAGTACCTTTTGAGTCACAAATAGAATATCTCAAAACTTTCTGCTAGAGAGTACTAATCTGTAGAGCTCCCTAGACTTATTAATTTAAAATTAAGCTACAGCAATTACCATTCCATTTCCCTCTTATGAGTTAGAATAACAATTATGAATCACCAGGTTGAATATGGTTTACTCAACCACTATTATCAATGAGGATATCAATTTCATAACCACATAGGAAAAACCCACTACTTTCAAAAACCAATTACCAATTTATATGTACAAAAATGAAATTAAAATATGGAAACATCAAAATAAAAATACAAAGATTAATTATTTAATATTTCTGGAACATTGGATGATTGTTTGCCTTTTTGTTGTGATTTAGAAAGACTCTAAATGTCAGACTTTCCCTCCTTATTGCTCACTTTTTAAATATGATTTTTGTATAAATTGTAAGTATAAAATTCCAATCATTTGTTTGGTAATGACATCTGATGACTGCACCATAGGGCTGCATGTGATTTTCTAGACTATCAGCTCATGTAGTATCTCGTGCAAATGCAGATATGCAGTTTGTCTCTCTCTTGTGTGAGAGAGAAAGAGGTTTTGCTTACTTCCTCCAATAGATTTAATAGATATTCACACTAATATTAGTGAGAACCTTTGACACAAAGTCAAGGTCTAATAATCAATGGCAAAAAGGGAAAGAAATGAAGTATCCTTCGAAATATGTTGAAATATTTGGGAATCAGTCCATAAATGCTGATTAGCCAATCCTTGTATACTACGTAGGAGAAAAAGAGGGTCATAGAGAGGTTCAGTAACTTGCCTGTGCTTCCGTGAACACTTATCTTCGAAGTGGGTCTGCCTGTCTCTGCTTCCCCAGGTGTATCAGCTGTGAAGCATCTCACCGCTTGTATCCTCTTAATCATCTAAATATAATTAATACTGAAAAACTTTATCAAAATCTGAATTTGTTAAAGAAAGAAACAACAATGCCAGTGAGGTAAACTGAATTCAATTTTAAAAATACAGTCTTTGGAATCCTTGATAGAGCCAATGCATCGAAATGAGTTAGTTGTTGTCATAATTTCTGAAAGAAGCCAATACAATGTTATTATCAAACATGCAAATGGGACCATTATCAAGGCTGGAAGCCAAGGTAAGTTTCATCTCTGGTACTGAATAGTTTCTGTACAGCTTCGAATTTATTCATTTATTCATTCATTATCACATATTATCCTCTGATAAGCTAGGAATACATAGCTAAAAGTAAGAGACACTGTTAATTCACACATGTGGATAGTGTCCTTATTTATGTTACTTTATAGAAGTAGACAATGAAAATAAGAGAATTCAGAAGGATCACACATAAAAGTTTTTGCCAGTCTTTTTCCACTTCTGTCATACAATATTGTATAATACATTATTAATAAAAATAGTAATGGTTAATACTAATCTCATTCTACATTCACTGTTCTCAAAGCTTTTTACAGATTGTTACTTTATAAGCAGCAAACGCATTTAGTTGACCTGGTCAGTGGAATAAAGGGCAAATACTGAGAAGGTCACAACAGCAGAGATGACTATGTGATCAGCTATGTAGGATACTAGAAATTATCATTTAATAGGTGTCGGTGCTGCAGGGGTGCCTGCACGGCCTGCCCTTGGCAAATGGCCTGGATAACAATCACCTGTTAAAATATGAATGTAGTGTGCGTGTGTGTGCGTATGTATTGAATACGCAAAACTATCTGCGGGCCATTTGCCCAAAACTGGTCATGCGAAAGAAGATGAGGACCATCAAAGCTGGTCATGTTAAAGAGGAAGACAAACATCAACCAGATTAAACAGTAACTGGGGAACTACAAAGAGACTTCTGAAACAGAGGAGGAATCGGCCTGAAAAGAAGTATAAAAGAAGCAGGAAAATTTGTAGCGCATGAGACACACACTGGAGTGAAGACAGCAGCAGCCAAACCTTGTCTGTTGCTGCCAGAAATCACCCTGATGGCATCCCAGGGCCCTGCCTGCGCCCGCCAGAGTTGCCTGCCAGATGCAGCAGGCAGCCTGCGTGCAGCTCGTGAGCTGTTGGTGTGGGCTGCAACAAGGAGGGACCCACACGTGGGGCGGGCACACATGAACCCGTGGGGTGCTTTCTCACCAGCGTGCGCATCAGTAGATTCTAGCGAGGGACACGGGTCCGCACAGAGGCTGAGCACCCACATCTGCCGCAGGAGGGGTGGGTACATAGGGGAACCTGCACGCCCCGAAGAGGGACAAGTGCCTGTAACCCACACAGCCCGTCTGCACTCAGCCATTTCGGTGGATGGGCAGAGGGCATTAGAACATTTAGGATTTAGCTGAAGAAGGGTATTTAAGCATTTGCAGATGTTCATTAGCATTTTTTAAGTGCCTGATATTGTGTCGTATTGCTGATATAGATCCTGAGTGTGTAGTTCAATAATTGCCTTTTAACCATGTGTCATTAATAAATCAACAAACCACTTCCATCCTATTTGGTTTAAACTATTTGAAATGAGTAGCTCTTCTCTTTAACAAACACATACAATATCATGCCACTACAACACTGCGTCCCTTTGAATCTCATTTTATGCTGAAGCCAGGAACAGCTTTTTCACTTCGTGTTCTGTTTCACTAGAATGTTTCTAGTGTTTTTTTTTTCTCAATGTATGAGATAAAACAATGATGGAAAAGCTGAACCATGCATGTGGAAATTTATGACATCATAACTTGATTAAAAGGTAAATTAAAACAAAGGTTTGATGACAACATTTTGGTATAAATGTAATTCTTATCTGAAAGACTCATCAAAAGGGAGGAAAACTTCAAAGGGATTTAATTCACCAGTGTGCATTTGGATGTAAATACTTCACACTTTGACTTCAGTGAATAAAATTGCAGTAACTTGGTTCGGACACTAGAGGTTTTACGGTATGACTGAGAAAATCGAATTTAGCATTACTGCTAAGGGGAACTGTGTCTCCTTCACTCTCAGGCACATCCTCCTTTCTCTCCCTCTTGCCAGCACTGATCATCCGATCCCCTATTTGTAAAATTCTTTAGATATATTCTGAAGAGGAAAACTGAACTCTTCGACTTTTTTCTAATGAGTTTAAGTCCCCAAAGCAGCTCATTGTGGGATACTGAGACTCAATAATCAGCCTGAATGTTCCTCAAGAGGCTTGTAGGAACTAATCTAGTTCTACCTCCAATTCTTCTTTCTCTCTGTTTCTTAAAGTTTGGAAAACTTAGTCCATTCCTACCTCGAATGTAGCAGCTGAAATAGTATTTTCCTTGTTTCAACAGATCTGGGCAGACTGCAGAGACTTCCTAAATGACGATTTTGCTAAGGCCGTGTTTCAGATTAAACTTAATTGCAATTGTTCATATAGAGACTTTAATGAATTGCAATAAAATATATTAAAATGTGTTAGTATAATTTAAACAGCAAATTCCAACTTAAAATAATTGGATTGAAACTTGGGGACATTTAAGGGAAAATATATGACTTGCCTAAATTAATGCTGCTTCCAATGATAACTCCTAAATTAAACCTTTACCCCTTAGTTTTAATTTTGTTGATCTTTCTTTCCATTAAGATTTGACTATCTTATCCCACAGATGCCTCTGACCTGCTCTCTCTCCTAGCTCCACACGATAACCACATCCAAAGTCTCTGTTCCCACCTGGAAGGTGCTCAGTGACCATGCTAGATGTTGCCATGTACCAGAGAAAGTCCAGGGCCAGCAGTCCACAGACACAACAAGAGCTCACTACCAAATGGAAATTCCACCTGTGCAGAGGTCAGAGGGTTTTTAGGAATCAATAGGACTGTGCAACCACCTTCCAAAGAATAGAAGACATCACAGAATTACCATTTTCTGCTCAAACTGCCAGGCACAGATCTGTAGCCTTCCTTCTCTCAGGAAAACACATCATAGGATGTACATGTAAAAAAAACAGTCCAGCTTTCCCTCTGCATGTCCTATGCGAACAGAAATAAATCACATGCGTGATTTCCACCTCTCCTAGAAAGGATCAGAGAGAAGCATTTGTGCCTGACAGTCCTGTTGCCTAGCTTAGTACAAAGGAATATTAGTTTTGACTGGAGTATTAGCATCACGTCTAGAGCAGAACAGGTTACCATCCCTGTGAATTTTAGCTCGGGTCAAGCAAACATGGATGGAATGATTCGTCATGCTTTCAGGAATTCACTGTGCTGCAAAAAATAAATCTCAGCAGAGTTAACTCCGCGTGTAAGTCTCCCCTAACCAGACATTTAGGGCTCAATTTCACCCTCATGAACAGTTTTCACTCATCTAATTAAAGGAGTATCTGGTTTTAGCTGCACTTAAGCCACACGTAAAAAGCATTTTAGTTTTAGTCAGTTACTTTATAACATAGAGGATTTTTCTCAACTAAGGGATATATTCATAAAAAATCTGGTACATAACAAAGCCTGAATTAATTTGTCTTTATGAAAGGCTATACTTTTAACTTCAACCTTTAATTGGAGGATATAAAAATGTCTTACAAGAGCAGCTGAGAATTATTATCCACTGCCAACATTTGGAGAAGCTAAGGTGTGGAATTTGTAATGATTTTTTCAGTGTCATGTTTCAAGTCAGTGGTAAAGCAGAGACTAAACAACTGTGTCCTGAAATTCAGTAGCCTTATATCAGCTGTTGTATTATGCCGCTTCTCTGTCCTCTGTGTGGTCTGCACCTTAGAGCAGAATAAGGAATAATGTATACAGTCACCTTGCTGTGGTCTAACAGGTTACCATGACTCAGCTGAACTACGCTCTGTGGTTCATCTTGTTCTTAATACGAGGAAATCTGATTCAGTTTAAAATTCCTTCATTGCTGACTAAACTAAATCAAATTTGCTTTACATTTGCCATGGGCTAAGGGTGAACTCATAAACAATACTGCAAGTCAGGCACTATGCGGTAGCTTGGTAAACCACAATAGCTTGGCTGCTAGGATAAACCCTTATTTTTGTGAGGTAAATCTCACTTTGCTCAAGACCTAAAAAACCTTACCAAACCACTGCCATTATTTATATTGATTAATTACTGACTTACCACTATTTTGATCACTGATCTGTTGCCTTTTCAATGTATGTATAATATGCATATATAATGTATATATTATATGTATATAACATAGCTACAGATATAATGTATAATGTGTCCATCACCGCATCATTGGAATTGCCAGTCCCAGATTTTTAATGTCCCTGCATCTCGCAGCCTTACAGAACAAGCAGACATTACTGTAGAGGGTAACTATCAAGGGGTGCCTACAACACAAAGATTTGAGTCATCAAAATGTTTATGTATCAGACAAGGCACGAAAGCAGATTTTAGCTCTTCTCCTCTTGCCTCCCTAATTCACTCCATTTTGCCTTCTGGAACCTGTTTTGCTTTTGTACTAAAGGATATCAAGAGCTATTTTCTAACAACTGGTCCATTTTTGTCTGTAATAAAAAATGCCTGTTTCCCATGGTGTCGGACTGTAGAGGACTCTCCACAGGGAAGCAGTAGAAATCCTGTTTCTGGAGCTGCAGACTGGACAAGGAGCTAGAGCACATATTACAGTGGCTCCAGAAGATAGACTGAATAGGATGCAGGAACCTCTGTCCTCGTAGTTAAGACAGGACAAGTTGGATTATTTCAGTTACATGATGCTTTCTATGAGCAAACACAAACGCAAAACAGATGTCAAAAGAAAACACATTTCTGTTCGTGCAATAACAGCAGATGAAGGATCATCACAGAGCCCGCAAGGCAGGGCATTCATTTAATACCGGCTCATACTACCTGATCGTGTTCTTGCTTACTTCATATCACCTCATCTAGTGTTTCTCTTACTCTATTTTTTTGCATGGAAGCATAAGGAGTGACTATTTTAATGTGCTAATCTTCTAGAGACAAGCCGCAGACTGAATAGTTTCCCATCGCTTTAATTAATGGATACCACACTGTCTGGAGTTCCCAACAGTCACGGTTTCTATTTATTGGGAAACCTTTAACTCTCAGTGAGGAGGATCATTATCTGATAGTCTACAAGTGAAGTGTCTGATGAGAAGAGCGTGATTAATCAGAAAGTATTCTGAACAGCTAGGCTCTTGGTGACAGGCCCATAATCAAAGAGGCAATAAGAATGTGCACTAAAGCAATTTTGTGATTAACATATACGTGATTCTGGCCACTGCTGCACGCAAAGCAAAGTGTTGAGGACAAACGGACAAAAAGTGAACAAAATTTCTTATTTCCATAATTTTTCAAATGAAGCCTGACGTGAGCAGGAATAAAGCTGCAATCACCTTCTGCCTTCAGCCTATAAGAACAGTAGATGCGCAACCTAGTAAGCAATAAATTTCCTTTTCCTAATTCCAAAACTACTGACGCTCCTTATTCATTTCCTCATAGCCTAGTAGTAAGATTTCATGTAGTAAGATTTCAAAAGAAGTTTTATATTTAGTTGCAAGAAAAGCTGGGCTAAGCATGGCAAACAGGCATTGATTAGTGTCAGCCTGCCAAAAAGGGTCTGCAAAGATCTTCTTGCCAAATGACAACAAATACATCTTTTCACTGTGCTAACTTGATGATTTTTCTGTTACCTGTTTTCTTGGTTCATTTTCATCAATTAATTAAGATGGCAGTTCATCTTGCTGTCTTCCAGGCAGCCTAACCGAAAATCATGGCAGAGTAGTGATTCAGGGACACCTGGAAGATCTCCAGAAGGTAAATATTACTGGTATGCTCACAGCCAAAGGCTCCTCTCATAAACAGAAGAAAGCAGGTAAAGGATTGAATGCCAAAAGTTTTGACTTCTTTTGGATCATTGAACGCCTGTGTTCCTCATCATCCCTAAACCACTCTCTACAATATTGCAGCAAGAGAAGTAAAAGTATGTGATCACTAAGCTTATCAAAATATCTGAAGGTATGAAAGAATTATTGCAAAGTTAAGCTAGGACATTAATTTTTACACTTTCACAGTAAATAAAATACAGTTTAATCCTTTTTCACTGGCAGATAAGCTACCTTAGGATGTACGAATATGCACATAGTGTGCTGCGAAGTAGTGCCCTGCAAGTTCGTACCTTAACTAACACCATAGTAACTTTTGTGTGTGCCATATTCTAAGGCGGCGAACTGTAGATAGATCTGTTACAGGTGCTTTCACTCCTGAATTAGTAGGTCTATGCCTACAGGCAAAAGTATCTTGAAAATTACTTGAGACAGACTCTCCATTGCTGTAATCCTTGTACAGCCCTTCGCACCGGCAGAGAGTGGGTATAAAATACAGCAGCACTTTTCAGCCACTTTGTCTTCATTTTGCGCAGATGTAAATGACTGCAAAGGTGCAGAGCAATGGAGAATCTGGCACTTTATAAATATTAATTAGCAAAGAATTACACTGCCCCTTTGTGGTGCTAGGCATTATCATTCCCACTTTATAAATGGTGCTGCAGTCACGGAACAAGGTTAATTTACTAGTTCACAATAGCACAAGAAAATTACAGAGTCAGGAATAGATTACAGGCACCTCACAGTTACTTCTTAATCCTGCGAGCCCCACAGTTCCACCTTTTTGTGTTTGCCTTTCTTACAGTGTCTGTTCCCCAAAAGAGCTAAAATGACATCATATTGCTGTCTCTTTACCTGGGGAAAATATGTGAAGATTCCCTGCAGCAAAAAGCTGTCAGTGTCATAGCACAGCCCAATCAGCCAGGGATGGTTTCCCCTGGGACAAGAGGCATGACAGCCAACAAGCAAAACTAGCAGCTCTAAGGGGGGTTTTGTTGGCAAAAGGTTGGTTTAAAAATAAGCATTGTCATGTTAATTGTGGTATTTCCATTGACTCTCCGACATTAAAAGGCTTAAGAACACAGGCTGCACAATCTAATGACTGAGATATATTATAAATTGTAGACAAATCTCAAAAGATTCAAAGGGTCAATGGTGCACCCAGAAACCTTGATATTTTGATGAATTTTGGATTTTTGCGACTGGCAATGCAAAGCAAGTTCTTCTGTGCTCTGGCCAGAAATACTGGAGGTGGAGGGGAATGAATAAAAATAAAAGCAACTTCTCAGACAAAAAAAAAGGTGCTCTGAGTATTTGATAATACCTGTCACATCAAGGCATTTATCTATAAAAGGGACACTGAAAATGAAAGTTTTAGGAACAAAATAAAACTGCACAACTATTCTTTAATCTCCTCCGAAGACCAAATCACAATCCTATTTTATAGATGGTTTGTGTCATTTTTTTCTTCATTTGGGTAGACTGAAAATTACCCTACTAGAATTCCATCATCGGACGTCTCTGTTAATTTGAAAAGCACAAGTATAGGACACTTGTATTTCCAGATTTTGTTCAGCAAAGCTCATAGTTGCACTTCTGTATTACACGATAGCTCATGCTATCTAATTTCATCCTGATACAGAAACCTGAACATTCAGATGAAAGGACACCACAATCCATCAACAAGTACAGGAGATAGTCCAACACTTCTGGAATAAGCAAGAGGACATTACTCTGAATACAACTTATTGACGAAGAGAACTGTTTTCTGATAACTTCTAAATGGCCAAAATTCAATGATTTGAGGATGTCTCAAAATATCCAGTTGTCCGTATCTAGCATGAACTGCTAGAGAAGCCAAGAACAGAATGAGTAGCAGAAGTTTACTTTCTCATCTCTACAGGTGGTAATGAAAGTATCAGCATGAGGGTCTACAAGTAATTCCCCTATTCCTGCAGCAAACAGAAAATATAACTAAATCTAACACTACTCAGTAGCAAAGTAGCCAGGTGAAGAAAGAAAACCAAATATACAGCAACAGTATTTTATATCCTACCAGCAGTTATCTAAAAGAAAACTCTTACAGGAATTTGCACAAAATGATAAAGTGACAGATCTGAACATTCATTTGCATTACCTAACCACTACAAGTCTAAAATTAAATATATTAAGACCAAACTGTTCCTCTTGATATACGATTGCTTCAGCTCCACTTAAATTTGAGTGATAAACCATACTCAGTATGAAGAAAATCTGAAGCAAACTGAGGTGAAGCAAAACTGAGGTGGATTGAAAATTGCCTGAATCGCAGGGCCCAGAGGGTGGTCAGCAGCAGCACGAAGTCGAGTTCAAGGCCAGTAGTGCACCTCAGGGGTCAATACTGGGTCCAAAACTGTTTAACATCTTCATTAATGATCTGGGTGATGGGGTAGAGTGCACCCTCAACAGTTTCGCTGATGACACAAAACTGGGAGGAGTGGCTGATACACTAGAGAGTTGTGCTGCCATTCAGAGGTATCTTGATCGGATGGAGAAATGGGCTGACAGGAACGTCACAGAGTTCAACAAGGAGAAGTGCCAAGTCCTACACCTGGGGAGGAACAACCCCAGGCACCAGTACATGCTGGGGGCCACCCAGTTGGAAAGTAGCTTTGCAGAAAAGGACCTGGGGTTCCTGCGGACACCAAGTTGAACATGACCTAGCAATGTGCCCCTGTAGCAAAGGCAGCTAATGGTATCTTGGGCTGCATTAGACAAAGTATTGCAAGCAGGTCAAGGGAGGTGATCCCTCTCCTCTCTTTGGCACCGGTGAGGCCACACCTGGAGCGCTGTGTCCAGTTCTCAGTGCCGCAGTACAAGAGAGACATGAACATACTGGAGAGGGTCCAACAATGGGCCACGAAGATGATTAAGGAACTGGAGCATCTCTCCTATGAGGACAAGATGAGGTATCTGGAACTGTTTAGTTTAGAGAATACAAGGCTCGGGGGAGGTCTTATCAATCTATATAAATACCTCAAAGGAAGGAGCAATGGAGGCAGAACCAGGCTCTTTTCAGTGGTGCCCAACGACAAGATAGGAGGCAATGGGCACAAACTGAAACAAAAGGTGGTTATGTGTGAACATCAGGAAACACTTTTTTACTGTGAGGGTGACTGAGCACTGGCACAGGTTATCCAGAGAGGTTGTGCAGTCACCATCCTCGGACTCATAAGGGACATGAAGTAAGAATATTCAAGAGAAGCTCAATTTTTCTATAGTCTGCATATTAGTTCCTGATTTTGAGAGGAACATGGTGCAATGTAGCGATGTTTCAAGAACTGGTGACTTATAACAGTCTCTCTGATGGTCCTCCACTTCCTGGGGGTAGCTGGAACTTGGCAGACAAACAAGAACCCAACTTTTATACAATAAGAAACCCTAGCTGCTCTAACTTAAGTTAGGAACAGCCCTGCTTTCCAGCCAGGCACAAAACTGGGACATAGTGAGTTTTAGTATTCTATGCTGCATTCATCTTAAACAGAATTTCTGTTGGCACAAAAGGCATAATGCAGCTCTGTCTGATACCACTGAAAATCTTTCTCTTGACCTCAGCTACCAATGATCGGGTCCTAAATTTCTGAAAGTGACATCTGGAAGAAAGTAAAAATAGTCAGAATTTGGTGGACTCCTGGTTCTACAGTTACAAATGTTGTTTAAACTTCTCAGTTTTATCTGTATTATATCTGCTTTATCTGTAGTTATAATGTATTTCATCCCTGGCGTTATTTATCTGGGATTTGCAGACAAGTCATTA
This sequence comes from Grus americana, assembly GCF_028858705.1. NCBI lineage: Eukaryota > Metazoa > Chordata > Aves > Gruiformes > Gruidae > Grus > Grus americana. Next base: position 26,542,545 of record NC_072856.1, read on the forward strand.
GAAGAAATGTTTGGTTGTTTCACGACAACATTCAAAAGCTAAATGTCAGCTGAACTATTAAAATTTCTTTGTTGATCATTTAAGCAGTTTTAGAACATTATGGAAAATAGTGAATAATCCCCAACATTGCTTTTACTTGAAAAATGCCTGTAATGAGTCAACAAACATTCATCTGAAAAGGAGTAAGGGACATATTAAAACTTATATTAAACTAGACAGTTCTTAAAATAAACAGAAACTGCAGTAGGAAAGATTAGCTTAACACTGGGGGCACAACTCACAATAACGCTCAAAGAAAAATACTCTTCCCTGTTTTTTGTCCCAGGCATCCAGTGTTTGTTTCGTCCAAGTGATTGAACACTGGATCTGCTATTTACTTTATTCAGCTCTCACCTCAGGCAACCTCTGTGATATATCTCCTGGGTCTCCGTTTGCTTCTTGGACCTGACAGTGCAAAAACACAGCAAAGTTATTCTGTGAAAGATCTTTCATACAAAATGTACCTCAAAGCAGTGCTCAGACTTAAATTAAACATTCCGTTACAATACAGAAGAAAGATGTTATGCTGCCGATTTAATCTGAAAATCAGTAAGAAAAACTGTATGAGGGACCTGCATGTTTACTGTGTCTTGCTACCTATATTAAAAGTGCTCAGTTTACCAATAAAAGCGCACATTATTCTCTGATAACCCTAGTCCTGCTAAATGCATCTGAAAACTAGCTTGAACACTGCACTGAACTATCTTTTCATATACAGGAAACACACCTGCACTACTAAATGAAAAAACAGAAGTAATGGGAAACTGGTATGGCTCTTTACACATCTACTAGCTAGGATCCTCTACTAAAAAACCAAAACCAACAACAACAACAAAAGCCAACCACCAAACAGTTCTGATTAAAAATAAAGATCGTTGTCCAAGTCCTGTTAGCTGCCAGAACTGTGCTATACGGTGATAAGGCGGAGTCAGAAAAAAACCAAGTAGTACACTCCATGGATCCTTGTTGCAAAGCAAATCAGTGTCAGTTCCCTACCCAACACAGCCTACAGAGGCAATAAATTGATCTTTGTCTGTGCCCTCAGATGCAGGTAAAAAAAGCCATGGTGGATATTGGTACCTTGGCCATTCTCCTTTTACTAAGAACTTGTGCCCATATTCTGTGGTATCTGAAAGTACCCAGCTATCTTAGCCCTAATACCAGCCATAACTTTATTAATGATTCTTACTTATCATTTATTCATTATTAAAAGATTAACACCTACTTAATGATGGCAATTATTTTTTATACTTTCTTTCATGTTTCCTATACTTGAGAAGAGCCTTTTTTAATTGTCTGCAAAATCTTTCCTGAAAATTTGTTCTTTTTTGTTACGCTGCAGAAATCTTCACTTGAATTTAGCTACTAATTCTTATGTAGTCTGCTACATCCTTTTCATCTCCTGAACTTTCCTCCCTTCAACATCCATCTTTTTTCTTATACTCAGAATGGCCCTTGTAATAAGGAACACGTTTCTCTTCTCAGTTTACCCTCTTCAGTAATATGATGACAAACATCAAAAGTGAAAAACTGCAGATTCTGTAGGAAGCAGATGATTCAAACTTGTCTAATATTTTTAATATAATAAAAAACTAGCAGCTGGTTAAAAAGAATCAGTAAAACTTCTAAACGGAATATAACACAATTGCATATCAGAGGGTTAAATAAAATTATTGCTACAAGTACATTGCAACAACAAACCAGAATGTAGTTTGTTTAATGATATTGCTTTGTGCTGTGAGGTACAATTTTGCTAATTCCTTCCCGGAAAACATGGCAGGACTGTCCAGCATTTCATTTTGCAAGCTCCCTGCTAATATCCATTTCAAGAGTGTTTGGTCCTGGATTGAATCAAAGGTTAATGATACTTTAGTGGAGACTGCATGGCTCTCCAAGCTTATGACAGTCACTGACGTTTTGACTTAGACAAACTCATTCTCAATTGCTCTGCATCTTTTATAGTTAAAGTTCTTGCACAAACAAGATGCAACATTAGAAAATAAAAATGGTTATGTTTTAAACCACTGCAAAGAGAGTGCAAATGACCGTAAAGAGAAGACTCAGACACATTATATTAGAAAGCAGCATTATGCCCTGTGTTGTAGACAATACTACATGAGTGCCAGTGACTAATTTTGAGGGCAATAATTTTCTCTGTAAAACCACATCAGCACATTCACAGAGCTGTAATACAGAGGAAGAGTCTGGGCTGTCACCTTTTCAAATGCTATGAACTCCCACTATTGGATTCAGGATTGCACAGTCTGACAGCTTTTCCTGTGTCACTAATGGGCACAAAGCCTCTAGGATAATTATTCATTTGATGCAGGCTCTTTCTCTTCCTTTAATAAAGACATTAAAAAACAAATATTGGCTGCAGATCCACTTCATGTGAAAAAAAAGACAGTCCTTGCCTTCACCCAGAAGCAGAAGCAGATGGTGACCTCAGTATTAATGGCTCATAGCAGGCAAAATTCCCATTGGCACAGAGCGGTCTGTGACATTGTAAAGAGCACGCGGCATTTCATAAAGCCAGTGCTGAGCACCACAACAGTGTCCTTCCCGCTGTGCTTACGGGAAATTCATCAGCCTAGGACGCTGGTCTAGATGTAACACCCTTGTGTTTCCCACTTCATGATCCCATTCCTCCCTTTCTTGCTTCAGTGTGTGAATGTGGGCATGTCTCCTTTTCTGCACACGAATAACACACCCTCAGAGCCTCAACAAATACTAAGCAGTGAGAACATTCTAAGGATGTGGCTGAAAGATCTACTTTACACCAGTATTTGACTCAAAAGCAAACTGAGAACTGTGGATTTGGCTCTATAGTCTAATACTATGTTCAAAATGAGAAACATAGCAAACAATCAGAATTAAATGCTACAGAAACAAGGCATATAACCATAAGCAATGCACATTTGGAAATGTAGCATTGCTACTCCTCAAAAATGAACTTTGTTGACTGTAATTCCTTTTAATAAAAGTAGCCACCTCTCAACAGAATATATATTTTTAATATTGAATTAATAGTGACAGGACCTCCTTAGCTACCTACTGACATGTCAAGGAAGGGAACAATAATGCTGTCCTCCTGCTTCTTCATTCTTAAGCTGTGAATTACACTTACTCAATAGTCAAATATTACGAGCCTCTTCTCCTGCCTCCCCTAAATGTCATAATATCATAGAATCCATAGAATCATAGAATGGTTTGGGTTGGAAGGGACATTAAACATCATCTATCATGGTTACTAATACAATCTAAAAATGGTTGTGTTTCTGAATTTAAACTTATGGTGCTGGTTTTGCACAAGTATTGTGACTAAACTCAGTGAGAGACCGTAAAGGAAGGAAAGGGGAATTTTATTTCAGTCAAAACTAATTTCACTCACTCACAGTCCTTCTCTCATGGATTTAACTAATTCATTCTTTTATGATCATTCTTTCATATCCATATATTCACAAGCACTAAGTAGTCTGATCATGATGGACAAGTAGTAGCTATCAAGTCCTCATAATGTCTTCCAGGTCCTTCTTACATTGGAGATTGTGGTCTAATGTTTGGGTGTGCCTTTTATGTGCTCGGCTTATGGCTTTTCAACCTTAAGACTGACAATGACTGTGAAACACTATCTCTTCAGATTGTCCTCCCTGTCTGAATCAACAGGCAACACTGATTATTTACTCACTGTCTTTTGTCTGCTTATCCGGGTGTTTTATAGCCAAATTCTTCATCTTCCTGCCAAACTTTATTTAGATGAGAAAAGCCCAGCAAGAATATACTTAAAGATGAGGCAGAGGATGTTTTTTAAAGGTCCTGTGAAGGGAGCTTTGCAGAGAACAAACACTAACTGGCTAATTACACATTGCTACAGCTCAGGAGTAGCACACGACTTGGAAGAAGGCAGGGCTGGAAGGATCCTCCCGCTGCACTTTCTGATTTGTTAGTAATTAGAAACGGCAGTCTTTATGCTGATGCGGTCCCCAAGCACTAGGGCCAGATGCGCTGAACACTTGTAGTTCTGAGACCACCTGCCAGGGAAAGAATAGAAGTATCATTTGCTGAACATGGCAAGGGCACCTGCTGATAAGATGCACTTCTGCATAACAAGTGACTATACTACATTCCCTAAAGCCCTGAATAATGTCATGATCTAAAAAACTACTGTTAATTTTTCATGCAGATTTTCTTACTTGTGTGTGATTGTGCAAGTCTGTGAATGCTACAAGCGGGTGTGAGAAAATCCAGAACTGAGCAGCAAGAATTGAAATGAGCTGGGCAAAAAAAATCCATCTAGGTGACAATATAAATACTTCTCTAATCCCACATATGGCTGAGAAATCTTCTCTCAAGACACTAGACTCCATTTCCTCTCACAATCCATGCATCCTAGCAGATTTTGCGAAGCACGAGAAGAACTCTGCTGCCTGCAGTTGGTCAAAGTCAACTATATTTCTTAGGTCTCTTCCTATTTGCACCATAAAGAAAAGAACTGCGTATTTCAAACAAGCTGGGTCATCAAGTGTTTTACAGACTTCAGCACATAAGCAGAAGAGTAATTAAAAAAAATACAGAGTCCAGAAAAGGAAAAAAATATGCATTTTCTGTAGAAATCATTGAAACAAGACAGAATGTTGGTGTAGAAGGAAGTGCTAAGATAGCAGAAGCTGCAAAGCAAAGATTTAACTTTCAGGAAGTTATTGTTAGTTCCACCATCATGGCAAAACCAACAGAAAGCCACACCAAAGATCAGCTGAGGGTGTCCTTTACAGACAGGAACTATAAAAATAATAAATACCCAGAAATGATTGATTCGTAGGAAACTAGCACTTGTTAGAGCATTGATCCAGATTTACCTTTTTCTATTGCAAAATAACCTAAGAAGACAAAAGACTTTTAAACTGAAGAAAGGACAGGTTATATAAAAATATATAAGTAACCCAGCTTTTAAAATGTAAAAAATTCAAAGTGACTACATGAGACAGAATGAAAATAAAACTGTTTCATAAACAGCTCTCCCCTCTGCCCATTGAGTCCTTGGAGACAGATCCTTGCTTGTAGGCACAGCTTTGGATGGCTCAGTGGCTTTCTGAACTGCATCAAACTTTGCCAGTCTCCTCTGATCCCAAGGCAGCTCATTCGGCTACCTCAGGGTCCTGCTGAAGGCTCCTCTGAGCACTCTCTGTCACTGTGGGGTGCAGACTCCCAAGCTGCACTGTGACTCTCCTCCTGCCAGCCCTGCCAGCCCTGGAATCTTCTCCCCTCAAAACAGGCCCCGTCATGCCCCAAAGCCACCCCCATCCTCTGCTGTCCTTTCCAAGGGCTCTCCCTCTCCAGGTACTTCTTGAAGGGACACAGCATGCGACGGAGAACATGCACACAAAACAAATACCATCTGTCATATTTGGGAATTTTAATTTGTGTATGCATTGACCTGAGACAAGCTCTGTAGGCAAAAACTGAACTAGACACAATCTCTCTGGCTGATCTGAGAGGAACAGTAACAAATTTGCTTCCTCTAAGCTACTTTCTTGAGATCTCCTAGTAAATACAAGAAGCAAACAGTTTCTGCAGACCTTATATTCTACAATAGGTTGAATCATTTTTGGAGCAAGCAAGCCACATAGGCTTTGATGGAAGCACTTAGAGCCAGATCTCACCCATCCCCTCTTGCACAGGTGAAGTTACACCACAATTACATGAAAAATGTCAGCATATTCCACATTGATCACATGATGGAGAATATGCGATGTTGATCATGTAACAGGCACACATCTAATGGTGCATTGAGGGTGTCCCTGTGTCATGGCTTGACAACCATTCTTCTCACATAGCCAAATCTGCATCCATCACCTGAACTGCAGTTGTAGGATGGCTGTCATGTCACCCATCAGTTGTGCGATGGGGATGGGAGGAGTAGAGAGAGCAGGGTTACTGAGGAACAGGGTGACAAGCAATACACTGCCAGCACAAGTTATTCTGCCTATAGCCTATTGACTCTTGTCTTCTGAGAGGCCTCTGAGAAGGAAACTGGTGGGAGCAGATTAATTGTTCTGGTAAGACATATTTGGTCTGAATGATGGAAGGTTTTCATCCTCCTCTATGGTTACAATGAATGTGCTATAATTCAGTTTGATTTTCCTATACTCTATTCAATCACAACTGCTCCCCATCAAGTGACAAAATTCAATAGAGGCAGCAAAGTAAGGAAAAAGCCCAGTTGCACCAAATCACAGACAATCCTGAAAAGAAAGTAAAAAAAATTCCTCCAGATTCAAGAGTCAGACTCTTATAGTCCTGGGAGGAAACTTGTTATGAATTTCCTGCACCTAAGGAATGAAAGATGCCAACTTTTCTGGAGAGTTGGGATAAGGAATCCAGTTCTTTTTTGGAAATTTTAGCTGGAGGTACACCTAAATAGTTCTTAAATTAGAAGACTAAGCCTTTGGCACACTCCACTCCAGCCTGTGGGCAGTTATGACCTACTTGAGTTTAAATGCTTTCAAATTCAGGTTGGCCAAAATAGATCATCACTGTTGGTCCCTTCCAGCTGAAATTATCCTATCCTATCCTATCCTATGTGTCCATCTAAGGATGGATGAGTTTGAATCTCTTTCTAGATCGAATCTCCCCTTTTTGTAGGGAGCCACACCCTGATTTCACACTGTAGAACTGAATTACAAAGGGATGGCAACTTTATTATCTGTCTGATTTCTGGCCACTGAAATGTCTTTAGCAAACAATCTGGGTATTTTCACCTCAATCGTTTGGTGAGCTTTTTCAACACCTGTGGGCATCAGGATCGTCTTCCACTCTTTTAAAAAAAAGGTAGCAGTAGTAAAATAAAAAGGTGGATGACAAGAATCATGCAGGAAAACTCCACAGAGAGGATCACACAAATCTGGAACCCCAGTAGAAAAGCAAGGTCACTAAAAAATATTGGTGAACTAATGGTTCCAGCAAATGATCTGCAAGTCTGGAGTATGAGCAAATTCCTGACACTGTTGACTTTGTGCTTTAAAATAAAGATATGGAAATATGCCAATAATGTAGATGCAAAGAGGAACTTTAACTTGAATTGAGAAGGGAGTTTAATCTCCATTTCCTCCTAGAGCCTCTACTGAGATAGTTGTCTATGACAGCTCTTTGTTCCAATTGCTTTTTTTTTTTTTCCCCAATATGATGACTTGTGTAGTAGGACACAGGTTATAACTCTCCTTAGATCATTCTATATAGAAAATTCAACAAGCCATCACATCTGTAACTCAGAGGAAATGAGGATCAGACCTCTAACCAGTAGGTTTAGAGGTAAAATTTTCCTATTTGTCATTCTCAGTAAACTGCCCTAAGATACTCTGAGGAGTCTCATTAACTATACAGCAGAGACGTTTCATCAGCTGTCTCTCCCCAAATATTTCTATTTAAAAGCCTGTTCATCTCTATCACCTGATAATCACTACATAAATTAGACTGAGACCTGGATAGCTACTGCCATTCCTTTTACAGTAACAACTGTATAAACACTCAGAAGTAGTAGACAGACATTAGCTGTTAGTTTGTCAAAACATTTCCAACACCAGCTACCAGAGATAAAGCTTCTGCCTCAGATGAACCTTTTAGCGTGACAGCCCGGTGATGATACTGAAACAGCTTGCACCTTGCAGCAGGACTGAAGCTGGCTGATTTTGATAGTCTGACAAGCAGCACCAGAGGTATCTTTCTTTACTATGGATTGCGACCAGTTAGCATTGGTCCATAACTAGGAGAGATGTAAAAGGGCCCTTCCATTAACAACAGAACTAAGAAGAGCTGAGAAAATACAAGAAAGGAACACAGTGCTTTTCTGGGAGGGAAATTGACATTTTCATAGCATTTTACCAGAGACGCCTCCAAAAAGTTGAGAAACAAGCATCACTGAAACCTGCAAGACTTTTAGCTTTTTCTTCTTTCTTTGAAACAGAATATATTATGATACAACCAACCACAGCAGAGGAAGTGTTTTACTAGTGTATCTCTTCAGCTCAGCATAGCTTTATTAATTATTTAACAGCTCAGAAAACTGGTGAGAGATATATCAGTTTTGATCACAATATGCTATGTGTCAATTTTGTAATTAGCTGCATTTTTCTGTAATAATCTTTCTGAGTCTAGCTAAGCAGCTGTGAATATGGAGCCACAATACTCTACAGTAAACAAAGTGCCTCCTCTTTGAGATACACATAATTGCCATGTCAGGTGACAAATGTGACAGCTATATTGATATTACTGCCAGAAGTGGTACAAGTGTCCCTGCAGCTAAGACTGCTTTTCTCTTGTTACCCTTTATATTGAACAGGAACTCAAGGAAAGTCTAAGAGTCTGTACTTCTGGCAATGAAAAATTACAGACTCATTCAGCAATTTCTTAAAACTCCAGAAAATCGTCAGTACAGAAAACAGGCAGGTGGCTTGGCTATACAGTTCTCATTAATCTGCCCTCTGGCATGTGTCAGTGCTCTGAGAGAATTTTGTATTATGCTTTAATAAAGCCTTTCAAGACGTATTGAATACGTAAGTAATTTTTCACTGAAGGACATTTGTGTGGCAGTGCCTAGACATGGGCTAATTATTTTTTTCCTTGAATATTTTTAAAAGAGTATCTGCGAGAGTAATATTTTGTCATCACTCAGACTTGTGTTATTAGATTTTGTTTGATCTTTAGAGGACAGTAAACAACACATAAAATCCCATTTAGAAATTTAAACGAACCAACTCCTCTAAGTTATTATGCCTATGTTCATTCATCTACAAATTCCAAAGTATTAATGAATAAGAAACAGGGTTGAATGAGACAGAAAAAGAAGCTAGCTCCCTCAATTGAAACTCCAAAGAATATATTCAGGATAATGCTATTTTTTATTTCCACAGCTGCTTCTTTATTATACAGTTATATCACTATCTCAAACCAATAAAATGCCACTGAGAGGGAGGAGATAGAAGGAGGACTATGGGGGTGCATATGTTATTTTTAGCCCAGCTTTGGACTTTCCTAAGTCTAATGCAACATCTATTGTTGTCCTCTTTCCACATCATTAACTAGGTCCTGTTAGAAGAACCTTAATGGTATTGTTTTGAAGTGTTCCACTCCCATGATTTTCCTTATTAGAACCATTGCCCTCTGCAGAATTATTAGTGTGATTCTAATTAGCTTGCAATGCCTTCAATTAGAGAATCCATAGTTGCCCCAGTTAAGAAAAATCCTGGATCTCATAACTTTAAAGATTATTAAAGCCTCAGTATTAACTCTCACTGTCTGCTCATTTCCAACATAAATTATATTTGATGTGAAGAAAGGTGAAGTGTGAAGTCACAAAAACTGTGCCAATTCAAATGTCTACAGCACACACAAAAGAAGTGCCAGATAAATAGCTCTGATAAATTCCAATGTTTCAGAAAGGTTATCTATTTTGTTTCTGCTAGTGCACAGGCAGTTTGCCTGGCTTATGTAGTAGAGAAAAAGCAGGTCATATTTCACAATGTGAGAACCATCTAAAGAAAGGAATAACCATTTAGCACATCTGCCAAGAAGAAACACCAGAAGGAAGCATTTCCATGATCTATTTCATATACTTCTCTGCAATTATATTTTCTTTACCAGGTGCACTGCAGGACAGAAGTGTTCTGTCAATTCACTGTAGATTAAAATCAATAAATCAAATACACCACAAATTCTCTTCTGCTTGCTTTGTAGATTTTAAGGAACTATATTGCTACATCTGAGTCTTTGCTGCCCCTCTCTCAAACATGTTTTGTCGTTCTTCATAAATGAAACTGTGAACAAATTTTATGCTTACTCAACAGGCGCATGTCTGGTTAGAACAAGGCTGTCAGAAAGTTTATTGTGCAGAACTGTGTCCTTTTACCTTCACAAGAGCTAAATGAAACAGGACACACCCTACCCATCCTGATGGCCCTTCAGGACCTTGGGCAGAGGTAGCCTTGAAACTACAACAACGGATAGTACTTCTGCCTGTCTAATCCATATTCTTTATGATGAAATCTTTGAAGAACTAATTTCTAGATTAATTTATGGATTTCTCTTCCCCCCCCCCCCCCAGAGATTTAAGGGGCAGGGTGAGTGGATAATGAATGAACAAATTGTTTTCTTTTATTTTTAATATTTGATCCGAAGACTGAATCAGAAGAACATTTGCCTGTCTCGCTTCCACTCCTCTATACAGTAAAAACAAGTTTCAAAAGATATTAACTTTCCAGTTTTCTAGTACTGTTAGCAAGCACTGTATCCTATCCAATTTTGTGAAGTTAATACCACTGGTTGATAGTTCTGAGCAAGCAGCACTTAGCTATATCTGGAAGGATTTGTTTATCACTGAGACATTCAAACTAAGTAACATTCAATCAATCACTCAGGAGAAATTTGTTTCAGAAATGAGGGAAATTTAAAAAAAAAAACCACCAAACCAACCAAACAAACACAAAACCCCCCAGTTATTTAGACAGTGCTTATTCTCATAACTTCACAAAGCACACACAGTTTGACATGTAGTCGGCCCTCCTTGAAGATCGTCATGCACTGCCTTGCTTTCCATTATTCAAATCACATTGTCAGGTACAGGTTCCTCTCCATTTACATCTCATATTATGTGCAGCATGTCTGTCTCAGCTCCACCATTTTAGCTCTTCTCCTTGGTACAGGGAACATTTATGCTATCTGAACTTTCTTGAAAAAAACAAACCAGGGCCAAGTGTTATCTTTTATGTACAATCTAAAAATGTGTCCCGAAAACTCCACAGAAAAAGAGCTCTGAAAAAATTTACATGTTTCCCAGCTTTTAGATGAAATGAAAAATACTCATCTACATATCTTGTAATTGTCAATTTGATATAAAATGTAACTTTAGGTTTGTATGTGACTTACAAATATTAATCTTCTCCTACTTGCACATAGAGAGCACTAAAAGCCCCAAAGAATAGCTCCTTTCAGTGTGATTCTCGTAACAGTAGCCAGATGTACTTCATCTCTGTCCCATCAATTGACGTCCTATTGTACATGTATTCATTACGCAGCCCTGTGAACCACACAGAGGTCTGAAAATTACAATGGAATTGGAATAAAGGGGTCTGAAGAGTTTATGCTGGCCTGTGTGTGTCTTTCAACTTTAGCTGTTTCCTTTAAACATCTTGCTTTCTTAACAGGGTTGGTACAGACATACAAACAAGGGGATATGAAGGTTGAAGGCTGCCTTGCCTGCAGTGATCATGAGATGGTGGAGTTCAGGATCCTGAGAGGAGGGAGCATGGCAAAAAGCAAGATCACAGCCCTGAACTTCAGGAGAATTTGGCCTCTTCAGGTATCTTCTTGACAGAGTCCCATGGGAGGGATAAAGTGCTGGAGGGAAGAGGGGTCCAGGAAAGCTGGTTGATATTCAAGGATCACGTTCTTCAAGCTCAAGAGCAGTCCACCCCAATGAGCAGGAAGCCATGCAAAAAATTCCATGAGGCCTGCATAGATGAGCAAGTTCCTGGCAAAACTCAGACAAAAACGTCAAAAGGTGGAACAGGGACAGGTAACCTGGGAGGAATATAGAGACACTGTCCTGAACATGCAAATGCAGTTAAAAAAGGCAAAGCCCACTTGATATTGAACCTAGCGAAGCCTTTTACAAGTGCATAAGTAGCAAAAGGAAGACTAGGGAATACATGGACCCACTGCTGAATGGGGAAGGGGCCCTGGTGACACGGCATTGAAAAAACTGCGGTACTGAACATCATCTTCACCTCTGTCGTTAGTAAGACCAGCGTTCAGAAATCTGAGGACCCAGAAACCAGGGGGGAAATCTGGAGCAAGGAATATTTACCTTTGTTGGAAGAGGATCAGGTTAGACAATACTTAAGCAAACTGGTCATATGCAAGTTCATGGGCCCTCATGCAATGCAACCAGAAGTCCTGAGGGATCCGGCTGATGTCATTGTGAGGCCACTCTCAATTACCTTCAATCATGGCAATTGGGAGAGGTGCCCAAGGACTGGAGGAAAGTGAATGTCACTCCTGTCTTTGGGAAGGGCAAGAAGGAGGACAAAGAGAACTACAGGTCAGTCACCCTCACCTTGATCCCAGGGAAGGTGATAGAACAACTAATCCTGGAAATCATTTCCAGGCACATGAAGGACAAGACGGTGATCAGGAGTAGTCAGCATGGATTCACCAAGGGAAGTCATGTTTGACCAACATGATGAGTTTCTATGATAAAATGAGTGGCTTGGTAGACAAGGGGAGAGCGGTGGATATTGTCTCCCTAGACTTCATTAAGGCTTGTGTTGGGTTTGCGTGGCAATGTTTTGGTAGCTGGGGGGGAGGGGGGGGGGCTACAGGGATGGCTTCTGTGAGAAGCTGCTAGAAGCTCCCCCTGTGTCTGATAGAGCCAATGCCAGCCGGCTCCAAGACAGACCCGCCCCTGGCCAAGGCCAAGCCAGTCAGCGCCTCTGTGATAACATATTTCAGAAGAAAAAAAACAAGTTAGGGAGAGCTTTTGCAGCCGGAGAGATGAGTGAGAAGATGTAAGAAACTCTGCAGACACCAAGGTCAATGAAGAAGGAGGGGAAGGAGGTGCTCCAGGCACCGGAGCAGAGATCCCCCTGCAGCCCGTGGTGAAGACCATGGTGAAGCAGGCTGTCCCCCTGCAGCCCATGGAGGAAGGATGAGGGGGTGTAGAGATTCCACCTGCAGCCCGTGGAGGACCCCACGCCGGAGCAGGTGGAGGCACCTGAAGGAGGCTGTGGCCCGTGGGAAGCCCATGCTGGAGCAAGTTCCTGGCAGGACCTGTGAACCCGTGGAGAGAGGAGCCCACGCCAGGGCAGGTTTGCTGGCAGGACTTGTGACCCCATGGGGGACCCCACGCTGGAGCAGTTTGCTCCTGAAGGTCTGCACCCCGTGGGAGAGACCACGCTGGAGCAGTTTGTGAAGGACTGTAGCCCGTGGGAGAGACTCATGTTGGAGAAGTTCGTGAAGGACTGTCTCCCGTGAGACGGACTCCATGCTGGAGCAGGGGAACGATGAGAGGAGTCCTCCCCCTGAGGATGAAGAAGCGGCAGAAACACCATCTGATGAACTGACCGTAACCCCCATTCCCTGTCCCCCCTGTGCCGCTGAAGGGGGGGGCAGAGGTTGAAGCCGGGAGTGAAGACGAGCCTGGGAAGATGGGAGGGGTGTGGGGAGGTGTTTCAAGATTTGATTTTATTTCTCATTCCTCTACTCTGTTTTGCTTGGTAATAAATTAGATGAATTTCCTCTCTAAGTTCAGTCTGTTTTGCCCATGACGATAATTAGTGAGTGATCTCTCCATGTCCTTATCTCGACCCACAAGCATTTCGTTATACTTTTTCTCCCCTGTCTCGTGAAGGAGGGGAGTGATAGAGCAGCTCTGGTGGGCACCTGGCCCCTAGCCAGGGTCAACCCACCACAAGGATTTTGACACTGTCTCCCGTAGGATCGTCATAGAGAAATTGATGAAGTATGGGCTAGACAGACAGATAGGGAGGTGAACTGAAAACTGCCTGAATGGCAGGTGCAGAGGGTTGTCATCAGTGTTATCAAGTCTAGTTGGAGGTCAGTAATGAGTCGTGCACCCCAGGTGTCAATACTGGGTCCAAAACTGTTTAATGTCTTCATTAATGATCTGGGTGATGGGATAGAGTGCACCCTCAACAGTTTCGCTGATGACACAAAACTGGGAGGAGTGGCTGATACACTAGAGAGTTGTGCTGCCATTCAGAGGTATCTTGATCGGATGGAGAAATGGGCTGACAGGAACGTCACAGAGTTCAACAAGGAGAAGTGCCAAGTCCTACACCTGGGGAGGAACAACCCCAGGCACCAGTACATGCTGGGGGCCACCCAGTTGGAAAGTAGCTTTGCAGAAAAGGACCTGGGGATCCTGGTGGACAGCCAGTTAACCATGAGCCAGCAATGTGCCCTTGAAACAAAGATTGACAGTATCCTTGGATGCATGAAATTTAGTTTTCCATACTTTCCCACATTTTAAGATATATCAGTTTACTATAGCCTTAGTTACTGCCTTATTCCTTCACAAAACTTTCCCAAGGTACAACAGGCCACTACTTATAATTTTTAAGAAGAGAGGTAATAGAAATAATCAGAAAACAGATCAGTCCGAGGAAAAGAAAGGTAACAAGATATTACGTAATCATTCATTTGCTTCATATCAAGGTCCTTTCTATATTATCACATTGTGCAATCTCTATTTTTTTAAACTATGTGACTCAGAAAACATTTATATTATGAACACTGGAAGGGGAAAGATTTAGTAACAAAACCAGAATACCAGTGACTTTCAAGGCAATTAACTTGAAAAGGTCAGAAATATTTTGGCATGACCACACTATTGTGGGTTCTTACCAGAGCCTTTGTCTAAATTCCAGGCTGTTTGAATCAACACTGCTACTTTCTGCCTTTTCTTCAACTCACTCACTGAAAATTTCTAGTTTATTTCAGAAAAAAATCCAAGCAGTTTTGTAACAAGAACAGAGAAGATGCATCAAGTATAGGTAGGTAATGAATTTTATAGTACCACTGTTCTTTCTACATTTCATTAAATTTTCACATTTATAGTCTCAGATGGAAGAGGATCAATTCAGATATGGACAAAACAAACTGGCCCCTGTTTTACAGCTACTGCAGATGCTTTACAACTCTAAAAACTGAAAACAAAGCTCTTGCCTACAGAGGGTGGAAGCAAGGACAGGTAGCCCGGGAGGAATACAGAGAAACTGTCCGAGCAGCCAGGGAGCAACTTAGGAAAGCCAAAGCCCTGATAGAAATTAATCTGGCCAGGAATGTCAAGGACAACAAGAAAAGCTTCTATAGGTATGTCACTGATAAGAGGAGGACGAGGGAAAATGTGGGTCCCCTCCGGAATGAAATGGGTGACCTGGTTACCGAGGATATGGAGAAGGCTGAGGTACTCAATGACTTCTTTGCCAGCGTTGTTTAACATCTTTGTTGGCGACATGGACAGTGGGATCGAGTGCACCCTCAGCAAGTTTGACAACAACACCAAACTGTGTGGTGTGGTAGACACACTGGAGGGAAGGGATGCCATCCAGAGAGACCTTAGCAGGCTTGAGAGGTGGGCCCGTGCGAACCGCATGAAGTTCAACAAGGCCAAGTGCAAGGTCCTGCATGTGGGTCGGCACAATCCCAAGCACGACTATAGGCTGGGCAAGGAATGGATTGAAAGCAGCCCCGAGGAGAAGGACTTGGGGGTATTGATTGATGAGAAGCTCAACATGAGCCGGCAGTGTGTGCTTGCAGCCCAGAAAGCCAACCATATCCTGGGCTGCATCAAAAGAGGTGTGACCAGCAGGTCGAGGGAGGTGATCCTGCCCCTCTACTCCGCTCTGGTGAGACCCCACCTGGAGTACTGCATCCAGCTCTGGGGGCCCCAGTACAGGAGAGACATGGAGCTGTTGGAGAGAGTCCAGAGGAGGGCCACGAAGCTGATCAGAGGGCTGGAGCACCTCTCCTGTGAGGACAGGCTGAGAGAGTTGGGATTGTTCAGCCTGCAGAAAAGGCGGCTCTGGGGAGATCTACTTGCGGCCTTCCAGTACCTGAAGGGGCCTACAGGAAAGATGGTGAGGGACTGTTTATCAGGGAGTGTAGTGACAGGACAAGGGGTAATGGGTTTAAGCTGAAGGAGGGTCGATTTAGATTAGATGTCAGAAAGAAATTCTTTACTGTTAGAGTGGTGAGGCCCTGGAACAGGTTGCCCAGAGAGGTTGTGGGTGCCCCCTCCCTGGAAGTGTTCAAGGCCAAGTTGGACGGGGCTTTGGGCAATGTGGTCTAGTGGAGGGTGTCCCTGCCCATGGCAGGGGGGTTGGAACTAGATGATCTTTGAGGTCCCTTCCAACCCAAACCATTCTATGATTCTATAATTCTAAATAACCTGGATGAAAGTGACATTTGCTCAGAGGACAGCTATTTATTATGTTACAGATACAAAAATCAGGGGGATTAAAAGACCAAAGCTTAACATCATAATGCTCAACCTCAAGAATGGCACAAATTACAGGTATCCAAGAAAAACTACCATCAGAAGATTAAAAAAGCTTTCTTCTCATATTAATTTGATGCATGAAGTATTCCCACTCTCAGGCTTAGGGCTGGAGAAGGGTCTGTCCACACAGCTGAAAAACACTGCTGGGACTGTCCTACATACACAGACTGACAGAAGAACTGTATTTAATCAGCATTTTAGCTCCCAAGCAGGCATAAGGTGCCTAACCTTATGTATTATCTTTGATTACATGATTCTTAGCAAAGAAAAGTAAATTACATTTATCTTTACTTAGGGGTATTTACCTGGAAAGGTTTATCTTCATTCCACATCAGAAGCAACCTTGCAAGCATCTTTGACACTTTAACTGGGATATGCAATGGAAAAATACCGATTATTACCCAAACAAAACAGTTGAAAGGATATCAAGAAAAAGAACTTAAGTGAAAATCTGGCTTTACTCACTGTATTCCTGTTGGTATTAATGAAGCCAGTTCTCACAGATTCACAGATTGGTAGGGGTTGGAAGGGACCTGTAGAGATCATCGAGTCCAACCCCCCTGCTAAAGCAGGATCACCTAGAGCAGGTGGCACAGGATTGTGTCCAGGCAGGTTTTGAATATCTCCAGAGAAGGAGACTCCAGAACTTCTCTGGGCAACCTGTTCCAGTGCTCTGTCACCATCAAAGTGAAGAAGTTTTTCCACATATGCAGATTTCACCCATTGATACATCAGAAGATGTAATATCTGCATATGACAGTGCCCAGGATTATCTTGTTTGTTATATGAGAGACTATAAAAGGGAATAACATGAAATCTTGTGGACAGAATATGGGCTTTTCAGGTATAAAATAAAAATCCTGCAGAACGTAACCAGTCTATTTTCGTTTAACATTCATAGGTCTCTCTGATATCCTCAAGTGGAAGATACAAAGAAACACAGGGCATAATGCTGTTTACACAGTGTATATATTTGTTGATTACATATGTATTGTGCATGATATTGTTATGATATATGCTAATTAATAAATTGGATTAAATTTTAATCTGGTGAGGATGACCAAGGGGCAGAATATTAAGTGGATCCTATTAAAAATGTTCTTTCTTCAAAATCTGTGGAATGTATTAAATTTGCCTGGAGTTTTTCTATTCATCATTTATTCCTTCCAGAGAAAGTGAGTCGAAGCATTCTTACCATGTCACTAGTACCCTGCTGTGACAATTACACTGACTTGATGGGTTTGAACAGTAGAAAAAGAAATTATCTTAAACTGGGTTTAATTTGAAATACAAGAGTCATTGCAGTACAGCAGCAGTTTATAAAACTAATGTCAGGGAGGCTACCTAGCAGGTGTTTATTTTTAAACAATCTCACATATTCAATCATTACACCCTCTAAGGCTGGTGCTCAAGCCAAGCATGTTTGTATAGAAATATATACACATAGATCTGTACCTTTAGTTTAATTTAGAAAGTAAATATAATATGTTTAAAATTAGCAGAGGTTTTGGGGGGTTTGGGTTTGGCTTTTTACAGAATAGTACCAACAGATTACTTTTCTGACAAGAACAGACTTAGAAAACATAATTAGGTGACAGTGCTATCTAGAATCACGTACAGACAGAACCTATGGTACTTTTATAGCACATATATATATGTTGAGCTACTGAGCCTACTACAGTCCATGTTTTTATTCCTCTCAAACTTCAAACCACAGCTCTATGCAGCCCTGGTAATGCATATACTTGTGTTCTGACATAAATTTGTAGATCATCTTCACAGAGACTGCAAATGAACCTCAAGAATGACATATATATCCCCCTCCCTTCCAACTGAAAACTATAATTGCAGCTTTGCTCCATGGCACGCTAATATCCAGGTCCTAGGACTATTCCAGAATGTGTAAAAGTCAGTTGTAACAAATGACATGATGATCCTCAGAGGCAGACAGTTAATCATCAACATCTCTGTATCAATACCAGTCTATTAGTAAACAGTATATAAAACTTTGAAACAACAGGCCCTTGCTATTGCTGAGGATAAAACAAATTCCAGTATAAAACGTAGGACTAAAATCCCACTTAAGGAGCTGTGCAAATACTTAGGCCATTGGTGTGCACTGCATTCTTTGCTTCTGTAGCCTCTTGCTTACCCAGTTTCTTTCCAATTTTGCTTAGTGTTGGTTCAGTTACACCTGACCAAGCTGCGGAGACAGCATAGTAGATGTAGCTAAAATGAGTATAGCTGCGTATCAGCATATGTGAGTGCTAATTGCATGTCTGACTGACCAGCCATATACAGTCCTTGCTTTACGTTACTAACTGTATCAGGAAGTGGTTTCATTCCATTTACCTACTTGCAAATTTGACCTCTTGCATGTCATACCTTCTATATGTTTCAGAATAAACGTGAAAAACATACAGTCCCCAGAAAAGGAGAAAGATGTGCATCATAGGTATTCATGCAGTTTGCAATTTTATTTCTCACCAAAGCGCATTCCAAATGATGACCTAATCAGCATCATCACAGCATACATTTTTTATAACTTGCTATTATTTACATTATGTATTATGCATTATTAACAAAATAAGGAAAAAAAATTTGTCCTTTCAAACATTGTCCATTTTTAGGGCCATATTTCCTCCAAAGTTCAAGATAGAGACTGAAGACTGAATAAGAAAATGTTGTGAAGTATGTTTCAGGTCAATGTCATAAATGCTTTAGCATTCACATTCTGAGCTGCATTAACAGAAAGGAAAAAAATTATGCATCGATTATTCAACCTTCACAGCATCTGAGTCAAAATTAGAGGTAAATGTAAATCTACCTTAATTAGTACAAACAGCGTATTATACCCAGGCTCTCCATATGTATGTTTTCTCTGCTTAGATTCCATCAGGCGTTTCGCAGATATCTTTCATTACTAGTAGGCCCAATATGATCAAGTAAGTAAATATGGGAATCCAGACTTTTTATCCACTGCTCTGCTTGCATTCTGTTTCATAAACATAATTAGCAACAACTGAACTTGAAGATTAACGTGCCAAACACCATCACACATTGGTCTTACCCAGTGACCACACTTACTTTCTGAGGATTCTCCAGCCTTACCCGTCAGTCTCAGTCTTCTATCCTTTGTAGCTGTGGGTTACTAGGGAAAAAAACAAAAACAAAACAAAACAAAAAAACCCCAAACAAAACCCACAACCAAAAAAACCCCAAAAAACCAACCAAAAAAAACCCCACCACACCAAAAATACCCCCACTATGGTCATGCAAGTATTTCATTGAACACATTTTGTAATAAATAGCATAAAAATCTTACCACATGTATGGCTGTGTTTAATTTTTCTGTAAATTTCTATAATTTCTAACTACCTGCACTTATTATTTATATTCACTAAAAATTGATATTTATTTTATCTGTCTGATTACTTGCAAATATTTACAATAACAATTTACCCTATTATCACATACTTTTTTCTTTAAATGCTCACTGATTGCTGCTTCTTTTATCTTAATTCTCAATATTTCTTTTCCTTGCCTCCAACTTTTCCTATAAACCCAACAGATTTCCCTTAACCTGCCCACCTCTTCCTACATTTTCACACTACTTTGTGAAAATATTCTGCACAGTTCTAAAACTGAAAAAGTAGCAAATAAGTTATGCAGAATGATGCAGCTCAGGTCATCACATCTCTAGACTGTTTTCCTTTTGGAAAGGAGTAAACCTTCCAACTGAACAGTGACTATTTTTCCTAGAAAAATATTACACTTGTTATTTTCCTCATACTGCCTCTTCCTTTAGAACTGGTATTTTAAACACAGAGTAATATTCCATTTACATTATTATTCCTTCTTTACTTTACATTAAATGTTGTATTAAAAATAAAACCTTAGAGAAAAAGTTCCTCATTGAGCTTTAATCTTTTCCCTTATGTAAAAAATCTCATGTATTAAATGATGTGCAACTCTTATATAACAACAAATATGATCATGTAATTAACAATTGTATTGCAATACAGAGATTCAAAGGAAAAGAATAAAATTCACATGAGCAACCATGAAGGTAGTATGTCATAATGTCTGACAACATGACTTTAGAATCAAAATAATGTTTGACTTTGAATAGAGGTTTTCATAGTAGAGTGGGAGATGGGACAGTGTGTCACATGCTCAGTCTGGCAGACCAGAAAGAAGTACATAGATATTTTTCTCCCTTCTTCTTTTACCCTTTAAGAAGCCTCAGGAAAAAATGGATGCATTGTTGGGTCAGGTGATCAATCATGACTCAATCACACTTTGCTTTCAGCATCATTCCTTTCTGCTGTAGGTGTTCCTGCAGGTCCCGAATGTTCCCAATACACATTGTTCCATCACAGCAGCAGCGTGGACTTGCAGTCTTTATATTCAGTCATTGTTGGCAGCCTACAAAAATCTCTTTCAGAAATGCAAATGAAAGAAAGGAAATAGTAATTTGTAACATTTTAGAATTCAATGAAAATTTCAAGATTTACAAAAGACCTGTCTCTAGCTGAAAGTCTTTGACCCTGACAAACTTCGAAGGTTTGAAAAGGTGTGAAAACAGCAAGGTATTAAAACTTTGAGGGGGAAAAAAAACCCCAAATATATTACAAAAATCTTACATAATGGAAAATGTTAGGCAATCTAAAGAGAGGGTTCATTCGTCAGTCTTTAAGAATCCCCTTTTAGAAGCACAGGAGCAGGCAATTCCACTGTGTTGTAAGTCTGGCAGAAGACCAGCTTGGCTGAACAGGGAACTTCTCATGAAACTCAAGAGGAAAAAGAAATTATATGGTCTCTGGAAGCAAGGTCAGGCCTCACAGGAAGAGTACAGAGCTGTGGTTCATTTATGCAGGGAGAAGACACAAAAGGTCAAAGCCCAGTTAGAGTTGAAACTGGCCAGTGTTGTGTCAGATAACAAGAAGAGCTCTTTAAAATATGTTAATAGCAAGAGGACATCTAAAGAAAACATTGAACTAATACTTGTTGAAGGCGGGCATCTAGGGATGAAGAAAAAGCAGAGGCATTCAATACATTTTTTGCCTCAGTCTTTAATAATACCGGTAGGCCTTGGGCAGCCCAGTCCCCTGAGTCAGAGGACCACGAGTGTGGGAACAGTGACTTTCTATTTTTGGACACTGAAATTGTTAGGGACCAGCTGTATCAGCTGAATGGTCATAAGTCCATGGGGCCTGATGGGATTCATCCCAGAGTACTGAAGGAGCTAGGGGATGTTATGGCAGGACCCCTCTCGATCATCTACCAAAGCCCCTGGGAGTCTGGGGAAGTCCCTGCTGACTGGAAGCTAGCAAGTGTCATTTCAATTTACAAGAAAGGAGTGAGGGAAGACCCAGGGAACTACAGACCTGTTAGTCTAACCTCTGTTCCTGGAAAAATTATGGAGAAGATTATACTGGGTACTGTTGAAAGGCATTTAAAGAATAATGCAGTCATCATGCACAGTCAACATGGGTTCACAAAGGGAAAGTCCTGTTTAACTGATTTGATATCCTTCTATGATAAGGTCACCTGCCTAGTGAATGAAGGGAAGGCAGTGGATGTAGTTTTTCTAGATTTTAGTAAGGCTTTTGATACTGTCCCTCACAGCATCCTTCTGGACAAGTCATCCAACTGCGGGACAAGAGAGTTCACAGGGCACTGGCTGAAGAACTGGATGAAGGGCAGAGCTCAAAGGGTTGTAGCAAATGGGGCTACAGCTGTTTGGCGACCGGCCACCAGCGGTGTTCTTCAGGGCTCAATCCGAGGACCAGTTCTGTTCAATATATTTAGCAACGATCTGGATACAGGAGATGAATGCACCATTAGCAAGTTTGCTCGTGATAACAAACTGGGAGCTGCTGTTGACTCTCTTGAGGGACAAGAGCCCTTGCAGGGGGATCTAGACAGATTGGAGCATTGGGCTATGATTAATGGGATGAAATTTAACAAGTCCAAATGCCAGATTCTGCACCTAGGACAGAGTAACACTGGGCACAAATACAAAGCGGGAGAGGAGTGGCTGGAGAGCAGCCCTGCAGAAAGGGTTCTGGGGGTGCTGGTCGCCAGCAAGCTCAACATGAGTCAGCAGGGTGCCCTGGCAGCCAAGAGGGCAAAGCGCATCCTGGGGTGCATCAAACGCTGCGTAACCAGCCAGTCAAAAGAGGTGATTATTCTGCTGTATTCAGCACTGGTGAGGCCTCACCTTGAGTACCGTGTGCAGTTCTGGGCCCCATAATTTAAGAAGGATGTGAAGGTCCTTGAATGTGTCCAGAGGAGGACAGCAAAGCTGGTGACAGGGTTGAAGGCATGTCCTGTGAGGAGTGGCTAAGCATTTGGGGCTTACCTAGTTTGGAGAAGAGGATGCTGAGGGGAGTCCTCATTGCTCTCTGCAGCTTCCTGAGGAGGGGAAGTGGAGAGGGGGGGTGCTGATCTCTTGTCCCTGGTATTCAGTGATAGGACACATGGGAATGGTTCAAAGCTGCACCAGGGGAGGTTTAGACTGGACATGAGGAAGCATTTCTTTACCGAGAGGACGGTCAAAGCCTAGAACAGGCTTCCTAGAG
This sequence comes from Grus americana, assembly GCF_028858705.1. Taxonomy (NCBI): domain Eukaryota; kingdom Metazoa; phylum Chordata; class Aves; order Gruiformes; family Gruidae; genus Grus; species Grus americana. The sequence goes on from NC_072856.1 coordinate 26,565,243, forward strand.
AGGTGGTCGATGCCCCAAGCCTGTCAATGGACAGGCCCTTAACAACATGCTTAACTTTTGGTCAGCCCTGAAGTGGTCAGGCAGCTGGACTAGAGAATCGTTGTACGTTTCTTTCTACTGAAATAATCTAGTCTATCAGCTTTCCTAATAATGATTCTGCATTTCTTATTTTGTTTCTTTCATAACTAAATTAGGAGTTCGGTGTTCACTTTTACTTCCTGGCTAAAGAGGTCTATTCTTCCCTAGCAGTTAAAAAAATTCAAAGTCCTTCAGAGGTCTTATCAGAATACATAAGTATATGTTTACAGTACAGATAGAAAGAACTCAGGCTTTTAAGTCTCACAGTTATACATGCATTGGTGTAATAAATATGCTTTTGGGTCATTATAACTGTCCAACAAAATTATTTCTTTTCTGAAACTGTTATTTTATACTTCATGGGGTTTATTTGAGGGTTCTTTGAACAAGCTAAAAGCTTTTCAAAGCATTGATATATTTTTGTTGTGTGTGTACACACTTCCCAAAACCCTGAAGGCAAGTTCTAGATGATGTTACAATGGTAAATAAATATAAAACCCCATATACTCCATGAGCTCTATGAACACACATGGATATTGCACAAAGCCCTTTCCATTTGCCTTCAGTAATCTTACAAATGCCATTATCACCATTTATTAATAAGTTGCTACTTTAGTTATCCATTGAAAATATCTTTCTGCGTTTTCTACTTGCATTTCCTGGCAATTTCTCTGGCTCTTATTACAGGAAAAACAAGTATATCTGAAGTTTTTCAAATTAAATCCCAAGTTGTATGTTTAAGTGAAAATGACTTAAACACTAGAATGCATGCTGAAGAGCTCTCTGTGTCACTTGCATGATCAGTTTAAGTTTTAGCTGAAAGCAGACAGTGAGAAGATAGTTGGTGCTGAGACATTTACTCTGACTAAAATAGCGAGATGAGTGCATATGTTAATACTATTGAAGAAGCAAAATTTGTAAAGTGGAAGGAAAGAAGCAGCTCCATGAGTCTATGTAGAAGCTCTAGCTTTAGATAATGAGTTAAGAGCTCAGGATTTCTAGCTTAGGGAGGCAAAAAAAAAATATGCTACATGAAATGTCAGAACTGCTTAAATCTCTTCTCTCAGACACATTATGTTCAGTACACAAGGAAATACTCTTGTGATCAGGAGTATCAGTAAGCATAAAAATCACTGCAGATCCACGGAGTAAGCAAGCTACTCAGCTGCATCATTCAGCTAAACTCAGAAGCAACCTAATGTGGAGCTATGTACAATTAATGTGTGATCAAGCTACAGAAATTATCAAACCAATCTGCCTATACACATTTTTTTGGGGTTGCCTGATGTCTTCCCATGACCTTGGGTAGAGATTATAATTTTTACTACCTATTTGACTGGGGACCATATTATGCAAGTCTTCATCAGTGACAATTACTTGTAGGCTGGTTAGCATAAAAAGGAGCTTTAACAGCAAGGCAAACCTCCTAAGTGGCTTTTTTTTGAAACACAAGTGCATACAAGGAGCTGCTATGCTTAAAGAGCAGGAACAAGCCATCATTAATGTTGTTCTCCACAACTGTCCTATAATGATTCAGCAACTTTTCCAGCCTGTTTCTGAAGATCTTCCAGATTGTTAAGATCTTTCTTATACCTGCACAGGCAGGCCTCAATGTTTGTCTCTTGGTTACAGAAGATATTCTTTTTCTTTAAAAAAAATCTGTTCTAATTTTTTTCCTTCCTACTCAAAACACTGAGTAGGTTGTTTTCCTTACACTTAACTTACAGTTTTATCTGCAGTTTTATTTATGAAAAGTCACTATTTAAAAATTAATCCTTTCTTCTAATTCCCGGTGTATAAGCAGCTTCATGTAGCAGTCTCAATGATTAAAGTAATATCTTAATGTTTTTTACTATTATCAGTTTTGCAGAGCCAATACAACTTTAAGAGAAAAATCTTACTCTTTATTGACCTGTAAACATCATTGGACCATTTAAAAATCCTTTTCAAATTATGCCACTTGAGGTGTCACTAACATCAAGAGAGTTACACATAGATGTAAAGCAAGTTTTTAAAAAATACAGCATTGCATAGAGGAGTTCAGTGTAGCATTTTGTCTAACAAATCCTTCTTACTGAAACTAATTAATCAGACAGAAGCAACTGTAATTCTTACCTCCAAAATGGTTTCATCATTTATCCACAAATTGACTCAACTTAACATGGACACATTGGAAAATGAACTTGGAATTAAGATTCCCCCTGAGTCTTCTCCAGGATGAACAATCCCAGCTCATTCAGCATGGCAGATTTTTCAATCCCTTAATCATCTTTGTGGCCCTTACCTGGACTCACTCCAAATCCATGTTTTTCTTGCACTGGTGAGCCCAGAACTGAATGTAACACTCCATATGTAGCCTCACCAGTGCTAAATAGAGGGGAATAATCACTCTTCTTGACCTGCTGGGAATGCTTTTCCTCATGCAGCTCAGGATGCTGTTGACATTTGTTGCTGCATGAGCTGACTCATATTCAGCTTGCCATCCACCAGGAACCCCTGTCCTTTCCTGCAAAGCTCTTTTCCAGCCAGTCTCCAACCTTGCTCTGGTGCATGGGGTTGTTCCTTCCCCAGATGCAGGACTTCGCACTTTCCTCCGTTGAACTCCATGAGATTCCTGTCAGCCTATTTCTCCAGCCTATCAAGGTCCCTTTCAATAGCGGCACAACCATCTGGTGTGCCAGCCCCTCCTCTCAATCTGGTATCACTTGAGCATGCACTCTGCCTCCATCATCCACGAAGATGCTAAACAGTATTTGTCCTAGTATCAGCCCTTGGGTACACCACCAGTGACTGGCCTCCAGAGAGACCTCATGTTGCTGATAAAAAACCTTTGAGGCCAGCAGTTCAGCTAATTTTCAGTCCACCCCACTGTCCACTTTTCTAGTCGTAAGTTACTTCATAAGTTTGTCTAGAGGATACAATTCAGAGACTGTGTCAAAAGCCTTACTAAGATCAAGATAAACAATATTCACAGTTCTCCTCTCATCCACTGTGCCAGCCAACCTTTCACAGAAGGCTGTCAGGTTGGTTGAGTCTGACATTCCCTTCATAAATGCATGCCAACTACCCCAAATCACCTTCTGTCTTTAATATGTTCAGAAATGGTTTCCCTGATTATTTGCTCCAAAGCCTCCCAGGGACTGATGTAAGGCTGACCAGTTTGTAGCTCCCAAGAACCTGTTTCTTGCCTTTCTTGAAGATAAGAATGATATTTGGTTTTTTCTAGTTCTTAGAAACCTTCCCCAAATACAATGATCATTCAAAACCAATTAAGAGTGACCTTGCAATAACATCAGCCAACTCCATCAGCACTTGTTGAGTCAGGTCCACTCATAGACTTGTGTATGCCCACAAGTCCAACTTGTTTAAATCTTCTCTAACCTAACTCTCCTCCACCAAGGGTAAGTCTTCCTTGCCCCAAACTGTCCCACTGGTCTCAGAGGCCAGTGAGAGACACCAGTCTCAGATTTCCATTTTAAATTCAAGAAGGTATGACTTTGTTGATCCTGTAAAAGATGACTGAAGATACCAGTAATCACAGTAGCTGTCTGAATTAACCTTGAATGGGGACTTTGCTAATCCTGTCTTGTTTATGCCAGATTCATTTGAATGATGAATACAACGATCAGAAACTCAAACAGTCTCAGTCAACCTTCTGGAATATGTTCATTGCAATACCACCTGAGTGGATGAGAATAAAGAAGGAAAATTGATTAGCACTTTTGTTTCTTCTGACTGAGGAGATTATGGTCAGGAATTAAACCCTCTGTTTAACAGTGCAGAGAGCGTTATCATGCTTAAATTACATTACCTCAGTGGGCTCTCCACTTATGATTTGGAAAGGAGTATCACTAAAAGACAAATCTTGTCCTTGTCAGGTAAGTCATATAGCAGTATTTTGCAGGAAAGTTGTATGGCTTAAATAAAAATTAAATAAGTATTTACAAACTTGAGAAAAATAAAGAGTGTGTCAGAAGTCTGATCCCTTCCGTACCAGCAAACTGGAAAAATAGCCTTTGCCTCCAAAAAAAAAAAAAAAAAAAAAAAAAAAAATCAAGATTCCTTATGTAGGATTTTCTGTTCTGCAGCAGAAATTGTTCTCAGAATAATCACAATTAATGTAGCGAGCATCTCAGCAATTAGAACCAGGGATAATGGAGCACGCCGCAAAGTTTTATCTTACAAGGGATCCACCATCAAGGCTTAACAGGTCAAGAATGACAGATAGCAAACATAAAGAAACCATTTTATTCTGTTATGCCTTATCCTTGTAAGAGTCACAGAAGAATGAAGTACAAGCGCAGAGAAAGATTCTACTCAACCCAAAATAAAACATCCATTAAATATCCTTAACTCCTCCCTTAGAGACAGTTGTTACAAGTAAACAGACTCGAGAAGCTTTCCAGCTTTCAAGCAGAACACTGACTTAGGATCCCTGCTTGTCAAGTTCACCTGCTAAGATGGCTTTTTCTTTCCAGGAAAAAAAAGCAAACAAAAACCTCCCCCATAGTTATGATATGTTATTTAACCTATAATTTTTAGAATATAATAGCTTGCCAGCAGAAAAGGCTAAAAGTGTGAAGTGACTTCAGTAAGGTTCCCCATTCCAGATGATAAGTATTTTTAATTAGCATTTAAGCACTAGTAGGTAGCCATATTTGAATGGTCCAAGCAGCTTTCATTAGGTTTGTTAGCCATTAGGAGTTTGGAAAGAAAAAGTGTTTTACGTTAATCTTAGGCTTCAAGACATATTCTCAAAAGAGCAACTAGCAAGCTTTTGAATACAGAGTCAGCTTAGCAGAAATTTTTTTCAAGTGCATCTACAATTAGGACTTCAGTGCTGTGTAGGTATGTTTAATCTAGGGTTAAACTGAATGCAGGTTTAATTAGGCTATGATGAGTTTCACTTTACTATGGTTAGATTGCTGCTGTTATCCTCACTGGTGTATTAAAACTATTGGAAGTATGTCTGACTATATTCCACTGGTGTGCAGGCAGCAGATCAGTGAGGTACGGACATACATGATGATCAGGACTATTCTTACAGCCTTACCATCTTCCAGCACTTATGGACTTAGGCACAATTAAAGCAAAACTCAATTAATTTATAATTATGCAGCAATAATGATTATGTTTTCTTTTTCTCTGAACATCTGTCACAAAATGTTTTCATCTTCACTGAACATTAGTCAAACACCTGCTTCTCTGAGCTATGATGCTGTGGGGAATCATTCTCCACAGGGGGTTAATATGTGCTGAAATGGGAATGAGTATCTGTGCCTTTAATTAACAAGGAAAAATGTAATAATACAAAAAACCAGCTAAACCTCTTGGAACCTGAAATGTAAACATAAGTTCTCTTTCAAACTAAATGAGATGAGCCACTTGAAGCCATATCAAAATAAGGCTCAAGAACCAATGGCAAGGTTTTTTATCTGAAAGAAAGTGCACTGTCACTAATCTTCAGGTTTCAGAATTCTTCCTCCTCTTTTTGACATGTTTCATTTTCTATAAAATCAGGCTACCAATATCTAGTAGTAAAGGGTGTAAATGCTTTCTGCTTTTTTCTGGCCATTACTTGAGATGTGCAATTCAGTCTAGATTTCCTATTCTCATTTCTAATTTATAAATGCTACCTCATTTTTACAAGAAATTGTCAATTATTTGGATTGAAATGAGATTAAATTTACATGACTAAACTTACAAAATATTTATATTTTGTTAATGAAAACCTTATAAAACTATTAATGTCAATAAATGGTGACAGTATAAACTCAAACATGAGTTTCTTATGTTTCACATATCTTAAGGCTTGTATTACACACTGGCAGGTTGGAAGCTGAGAGTTTGTCCTGTCACTGCTGTAGTCTAAATGATGTCAGGGCAAACAGAGATCACCAGCTGATGGCATTTTTATTAGTAACACCTGGGTCAATTAGTATTAGCCTCTCCTCAGAATATATATGCTCAAATTATGCTCATTTCCCAGCTGTTATAGCCTTATCAGTGTCAATTTCTAGAGACCAACATGGTTCCTGAAAATAGAGAAATAAAGAGAGAACCACAGGATGCATAAATGATACTGCAGTTGAACAAATGATACTGGAAAAGTGGTGAGTCAATCTGAATATGAGACTGTGCTAAATTCAGTAAAGAAATTAACAAGCTGCAATAGATGGTTAATACCCTACCTACAGGAACAGCTCAGCATATATAGAGGTTATACATACTTCATGTCATAAATCACAATTTATTTTAGACAGATTCGTTCACTACAAATTAGCAGCTTGCTTCAGCCACATTTACTCTCAGCCACCAGAGTGCTATACGCAGTCTTTGTGCCTAAACGTAGGGATGGTTAAGTGACTGACCCCTCTGTCTCCCTCCTGTTCCTTTATGCCCTTTTCTTCACTTGAGTTAGTCTGCTTAACACCAGATTTTTACTGTAGACTTCTTAATAATACATGCAAAACCTCAAGGCCCTCATTAAACATACTCTTGGATTTCAACTGCCGTTTCAGATACCATATTGCCTAAGTCTAGTCTTCCATCAAGAGACTATAATTATAGCATCATGTATGCACAGGCATCTGATATAACCACATGGAAAATAAATATCTGGGATTTCTTCTCTAACCACAAGAATATATGGATCTGTGCTGGATTTATTGTACAACAAAGCTTTATTGTACAACAAAGCAAACTGCTAGCTGAGTTGCATTTAGTACATCTCCTCCAAACTTGGATAAAGATTAAACTAATTTTTACCTCCAAGCATTTAAATTCTCAGAGAGAATTTAACTGTCTGAGTCTCACTAATATGCATTGTTTAATCCTGCTGAGCCAGAGAATGAATTCTGTGACTTCTCTCAGTGATATGACTACATAGCAATAATAGCTACAAGTAGTACCTAGCGGACACTGATGTAGACTAGACTCTTCAATAGTGTTAGAATCGTTGCAATTACTCTAAGCAACAACTGAAGCTAAACTTCATATCTAGTCCAAAATCTTGAGACCTGCAGTTCAGGTCTTCTTGGGACCTCATGATAGCGTTATTTCTAATTTAATGAAGAAGGAAAACTAATACTGCTTTCAAGCAACGTGTTGAGCAGGATCCAAGTTCTGGAAAGATCATTAGGGCTAAATTGTAGTGAACATCCAGCATTTACACCGCCACCTGCACATATAGAGTGGTAACCACTGTTTGTGAACACCTGGACAATAAGGGAACAAATCCTAAAATGAGTGACTTAAGGTTTCTTGTAAAAGCACTCAATCTGCTCTAACAACATGCTCCCAAAATAAAAAGCCTAAAAATGAAAAAGACAAAATGATACATACATGGATTCTAGAACATGAATAAATAATTCTAAGTCAGTGATGGTTAAAAAAGAAAAATGTCATTACGAATTTGGGAACAATTTATTTGGGAAAAGCACTGCTAGTTATTCCAACTCTTAACCAACACTGTGAGGAAAAGAACTGACAGAGGACCAGTCTGCTTTTCTTGTCCTAAACCCTTGAAACCAGCCGCCTTAAGAGCTATTACAGTCCAAGAGTGTTGTGGCTGATCACTAAAACATCCATGACACTGATGACATGCTGAAGAGTAGAATAAATATGTAAGACAACTATTGAGAGAAAAGCAGATGCACAACTCCTCTCCCAATATTAACCCCTTAATAATTAAAAAATACATACCCGTACGGTAGCTTATGTTTTCCAGATGTATTGCTGCTGTGTGCATCCTGCTGGCGCTGGGCATGCATTCCTGCACCTAAGGTCAGAGAATTGAGACCCCTCAGTTCATAAGTACACCTCACACTTTTATGCACAGTGTAAAGGAAATATTTCTATTCTTATTTCTTTTCCATTTTAGACTTTGTGAAGTGTAAAGAAATCTGAAGCAAAAGGGAAAGTTTGAAAAAAGTGGAATGCATATGGGAACAGCATGTTACAAAGGTAAATCTGTTAGATAGAGGCAATTAACTTTTCTCTTTCTTCATGTGTTTATTCCTATTCAATTGTAATTTTCTCCCAAACAATAAATGAATGAGGTAAGAAATCAGTCCTTTTTCAGTACTGATGGCAGGAATGACTAGCTAGAAAACAATACTTGTTCAAAAAGCTTTGCAAAAGATCTATAGAGAAGTCTCTGTTATTTTCTTGTATGTGCCAATGAGCAAAGCTGGTGAAAAATTTTGAATGTGCTGTGATTACACTGAGAATTGGTGTCTTTGACCATTCACAGCATTGCACTCTACTGCACATCCAGGTTGAAAATTTCCAGTGCAAACTAGAGAACTTGTCAGTCTCTAAAGAGAGACAAATTTTGAACAGCTCAATTCAAAACCAAGTAAAGATTAGGGCCATTATGACACCTGAGCTGTGTATATTTATTAGTTTCTTTAGAAGCTTTGGTTGCGATTTAATGGAAACCTTGTAATGATGAAGCACAAGGTATATGTGCATGTGTGTCATGGAGTTCTGATACCAAAACTTTCAAAAGTCTGTTCTAGCTGTTTTAGCCTTAAAACCCACACATATCACAAAAAGATGAAGAGAGGCAACACATGCATGAAGCACATTGGAAAAGGTAAAAGTTTAGAAATTTCATGAGAGTATAAAGACAAAGGATACTGTCTTTTAAAGAACAGAAGACTCTAATTGCTGGCAAGTGCACACGAAATAAATCCTGGGAGTGGCCCAAAGCTTGCAAAGAGAACTACAGCCATTATCATCAGTAGCTGCAATTAAAAAAAAATAAAATAAAAAAAAATCTTTATTGCCATATCTAAGTTTTCTTTGTAAATTTCTTCCCGGTATTCAGATTAACCTTTTATTGAGCATAGCTTGTATAGGTTAGAAATGCATACAAAAGAAATCTTACAAGGTATAGTTGAAAAAGGTTAGAATGTGAAACTAATACTTTGTTGCCAGTCAAAAAAATCACATTTTTTTTTTGCCAGAAAACTGGCAGAGAATTTGAACAACCCTGCAAACTAAGTTTGTCTTGTCTATGTAGAAATTAGCAGTATAAAGTGCTTTACCCAATTTTTTGAGAAGTGTCAGAAGCAAGAGAATTGTAAGGAATGCATCCATCAGCACAACTAACTTTGGAATCAAAAAGGCATCCTCAGAAAAACAGAGATTCCAACCATCTTTGAAAAAAGGCTTGTTTCCTTTCATTGCAACACATACATAGCTAAATGATAATACTACTGCTGAAAATAAGGATCACTCATCTAGGGAATTTCCATTTGTGATTCCTGGAAAAAAAGTCTTCTGCAGTTGCAAGCATGCTAGAGATACTTAACTTCAGTATTGACATGGTAATCTCATGATGCATGCATTCATCGATTCCAGAGCATTGACAATAATGTATACAGAAGGAAAAAGCATCTGGAAATTTGGAAAACTCTTGTTTTCTTATGTAGCATACTGTTGTTATATTGTTGTATACAAATACAATCTTAACAAATGTTAGGAATTCTGAAAAAGCATTAAATCAGAGTAATATGGAATCAATAGATCCTCATACAAAAAACCATGAGTACAGCATACTGGTCTGATGCACGCTTTGGAAACTAAATCTTCTGTAGACAGAAAGTTTGAAGATTTCAGAGCAGAGAATTTTCTCTGAACTCAATATGAGCCTTTTTACCTAATAATTTAAGTGATTTGGGGAGTCTCCCCAAAGCAATTTGTTTGGCTTCTGGGTGGGACTCAACTATTCTTTGAATCTATCTGCAATAGTAAAACGTAGTTTACATTCTTTATTATTCAGTCATTGAGTGGGTGCCATCATAAACAAGTGACAAACCTCAAACCAAAACAATATGGAAACCTGTTGTTAGTCATAGCTACTGTTGTTTAATAAAAACATCCCAGTTAAAATGGACAATGATTTCACAAATCATTTGTTATCCATACTGCTGGGCAGTAAACAGTGATACACTTTGCACATCCAGTAACTGAAATTAAAATGCTTAACATGACATATCAACATATTGCCTTATGCATAGAGTACTCTTTCCAGATTGATTTACTTAAAGTTCTGTATCACTCATGTTACATACCACCCACTAATGGTTATCTGAAAACCTCAAAAATATTAAATGCTATAACAGAACATCAAGGTGATATTGTATTAAGATTAAAAATGTCTTGAGATAAAATTTGATATAGTTCTGACAGGCAGTCTGTACATTGAAGAGTCTGTCCAGTTCAGCAGATTCTAATTCATGCTGATTCCTCACAGATAAGCAGCAACTTAGATGAGCTAGTTAAACCAACAGGAGAAAACCAGGAAAAAAAATTATCCTGTGTATTTCTTACTCTGGCAGTTCTACTTTTAGGAATTTAATGGGATTTCTATTTTTTATTATGTTCATAAGAGTCTAAATGATCTACTGCTTTTGGAAAAGCTTTAATCCTTCTAGAAACCTTTTTGTCCGTTATTTATTGTTTCAAGATTAAGAAATCCGAACAATAACAAAATAATTTTTTTGCTTCTGAGAACTTAAAATTCAAAAATGTGATATATAGAAGATAAAATCTGATAAAAAAGCAGATGTGTTGATATTTTAATTACATTTAATTTTCTATTTTCACTTTTTGTACATATGCAGGTTTAACTTTAGAGCTCTGAATGAGCAGAGAAGAGCATGCTACATATAAGACAGAGACATGGAGGAAATCAGTTGGAAACAAAGAAAATAAGTTGGCATCACTAGTAAAGAAATTGCTGGAGAAGATATTGCATAAATGAAGAGATTAATGGACATTGTTGTGCCTTATACTAGTTGCATGCTTAGAAAACTCATTTACAACTGCCTTTCAAGCACAGACAACACTATTGCCCTGTATCCCTGCAAATGCAAGATAAATTCTAAAACAAAGTAAAGCTGGATAAAACAGACCTAGGCAAAAGAGTGGTAATGTTGGCAGGGAAAAGCATATCAGAATTAGCCCAGACTAGTTTTTGTGGATTCCATATGTCTACTGTCAGGGGGGTCACCACTCCTTCTCAGGCAGCACTAACAGCCAGAAAGATAGAGGCTTAAAGCTTACTTTCAGCACCAAATTGCTGGCTACAGCCAACAGTAGTAAGCTACTTGCCACAGATAAGGTTAAAATCTGCCTTGTGGTTTTGTAGGTCAGCAAGGAAAACTACAGGTATCTCAGAAATAAAACATCAATCAGCAAAGAATGATTTTCTTTTTTTTTTTTTTTTCCCCAACCATTGTGTATGGCTTTAGCAAAAGGAAACGCTTCAAGGCAAACTTTGAAAAGAGACCAACATCAACTAAACACTGCACTGAGAAAACCCAGACTGTTTTACTACAGAAGTAGTACAGCAGAGCACCTGCATTGACAGGATGCATCTTATCAGAAAGGAATGCATGTTCTGGAACAAATATCTATCCAGCATGAAGTCATGACAAAATCACATATGTCTGGTACATGAATCCTGAAGGAGCAGCCCAGGAAGAGAAGACAACGATGACCTCCAGTCAACCATATTGGCAGATAAAGCAAAGACTGGAAAGTCTTCATGTCAAGCCAACCATTACCTTGGTTGTATCCTCATCTTCTAGAGTTTCTTCCAGGCTCTTCAACAGATTTTATCCCTTCTTATTAGATACATAACTGTGTATGGTGTATGCATCTGTCTCTCCGTAGCAACCTCCCACACTGTGTTATCTCGAGAATGAAAAAGGGCATGAGTAAGCTCTAGGCAGTTCACCAAAAGGTGACAAAAGCCCATTATTCCAATGGTTCTTACACTTACTCTCCTACATTCAATTTTAAAAGCACAGAAACAAAGGATATATGTTCATGTTTACTTCCAAAACACTCATTGACTAATATATACCAACCCAATCAGCAGTGGCGTAGAGATGAACCTGTTTAAATTCACAGTGAAATGGATTTAGCATATATGTGGCCCATTAAAAAGTCCAAAGAGAAGGAATGAGAACAAAATACACAAGATAATTTCTTAAATCACTGTGTTGGTTTAGAACCAAACATATAAATATACTACCAATAACACAGGTCATCACCATGTAGGAAGGAACTAAGAATACTTCCTGAATCCAACTTCTGACCCTTGGGCTTGGGTTTGTTTGGGGTTTTTTTACCAATTTTTTTTTCATACACACATGATGGCAAGTCAGCAGTATATATAACTAAACAAAATATTAATGCAACAGAAATAAAAGCAAACACTACAAAATCATATTGAATTTAGCATTATAGATTAAATGTTTAACTTGTTTTATGGCTACAATTATTACTCATATTACTGTATTGTCTAGAGATCCTCCTGAATGACAAGAATCCCACTGTGACAAAAGTGATGGAAACCCACAAAAAAGGAGACTCCTGGATCATAAATCTTACAAACTAAACATCGGACAAAAGGAATGAGCAACACACTCAGAAACATGAGAACATGAGCTAATATGAATCAATGTAATAAAGAGTAGTCATAACACATCAGCAGCCCAAGAAAAATACATTTTGAGCAGGCAGATACATCTTAACTATAATATTTTAATGTTTAGAAAACATTTTTCTGTTGTATATAAACAAAAGAAAAAAATTAAGCAAACGAATCCATCTGTCCCAAATCTATTATGTGAAGGCTTATTAGTGTTAGCCTGTGTATAATCACCAGTAATGCACAGGTTAAAAAAATGGTCAAGTCAGACTAACAAGATTTGTCTATCGTTGCTGAATTGAAGTTTAATCATAAGCAAAAATCATCTTAAGAAACGTTAGTGCACAATGAACTCCATCTGAGGCAAGAAGCAGTCAGTTTAATCCCACAAATCTGAACTTATTCTTTGGGTATAACAATTTTATTCTCAAGTGAAAACAAATAAAATTTTCCAGATGTTACAAAGTGACCACAGATTCAAAATTATAAACTCATCGCAGTTCATTCTCCAGCAATAAGCTGAAGTAGTGAAGCAAACTACTCCCAGCAACTAGTCAATTGCTTTCCAGTGTCTTGGTCAGACATAACGGATACCCAATCCTTCTCATTCACAAAGAAGGAAGTAGGACGTCCTGCTTTTTGGTCTCCTTCCATTCTTACAGGTTGCTACTGTTTGGAAAGATATCAGCAAACATACTTGGCTTCTTTTAGAGACAGATCTTCTGTATACAGTTGGTCTTGTGGAGAGTGTGCCTGCCCACAGCAGGAGGGTTGGAACTAGATGATCTTTTAAGGTCCCTTCCAACCCAAACCATTCTATGATTCCATGAATTGGACAGCAGTGTCTATATTCAGTGGATTCTCACAGCTAAGATGTAATATTCTTGTGGCTCTACTTGTAGTGGGGTAATTGAGAATTGTGCAGCTCTGTTATACAAACAAAAATGCCAAAGAAAGAGAGCAGGAACACTAAAACCAAGCTAAAATAAGGGACTCTAAGATGGAAGAGAAGAAAATGGCCTTTCTCTTACAGTCCCGTAAAAGACTGCAATCGGATTGTGTCCCTATCACTTGCATATTAAGATGCAAGCATTACTGTATATTAAGTGATAGCCAAATATGGATAGAGAGTGCTATGAGAATACATCTTTCATCCCATCAAGAAACATGCCATGGTGTGAGATGTAAACCTTACTAGGCAAGGAACTTCTATGCCTTGTAAGCCTCCTAAACACTCATTAGGTACATCTGATTATGATGTTTTGTCTTTGAATACTTGACTATACTTGTTAGGGAAAATGCAAAAATGTATTTTGTAAAAAAAAAAAAAAAAGTAATCTGCAAGAAATATGTTTTCATGTTATTAAGAAAAATCAAGTACAGACACTTCTTGTCCCTTGGATACTTGACCAAGTAATGACCACAAGCTACTAGGTAGGGAAATCAAAACGCACTAAGCAGAAAGGCTTGGAGAAGATTCATACAACCATGGTAGATCAGGCTCAGATGCAAGTACTCAATGGGGCTAATGGAAGAGCATAAAAATGTTATAGTCTTCAGGAAGCATTGATCTAGATGATTCTACTAAAATGCTGTGACTGGAGAATGTCTTTAAGACAATTAGAAGAAATGGAGTCCAATATACTTCTTGAAGAAAATGTAGGATAGTTGGGACTGTCTAACCATGCTCAAGAAAATCCTTCATAAATACACTAAAATAAAACCAAAATCTTGAGTCTGTATAAAGTGGAAAACCCATGCAAAATTGAAAGTAAAACCAGTACATGTATGTGTCGGCAGTTGTATAGCATGTACAGTATAGTCCAGTGGAGATAGCTCCTTCCCTCAACAGTCTCCTTAGGAGTCAGCCTAAGACTGTGAAACTAAATTTGAGCAATGGTAAAGGCATTTTGGTGCAAACAATTGGCATGCCCTTGTGTTAATCCAAACTTGCTTGAATTGAAGTGGCAATAGGATTCTGCTGACAAGTTGAGTCAAAGGAAACAAGCATACAAAATAAAGGAAGGTCCCCCTGAATATCAAACATCAGCAGCATTGTTAGGTATTTGTACATGGTAACAAAAGGGGTAAAGACCAGCAGACACATCAATGGAAGGGATTCTCAGATGCTTGTAGTAATGCTGGAAGACCTCTGACTTATGTACTTTGATTCTGAAATAATCTTGTACACAGTGAATGGAACCAGTGACACAGGCAAACAGATTTACAATTTTTTTGGGCAGGCTTGGAAATTTTATACTATCCTCTTATTTTGCATCATGCAGTGCCATACCTCGTGCTTTTTACAAATGAACAGGATACTATGAAGTCTAACTGAACCTGTTTGCAGTTGCTATTCAGGTATAACTTCCTTTGCTTCAGTATTGCTCCCTATAAGCTTCTGGGTACATGTACAGGACCTTGAAAAAAGTCTGTAGACTATAATTAGAATTCTAGTTGTGCCTGAGAGAAATGGAATTTTTGTGACCTTTAAATGCAATTTTAATTCAACACAATAAGTAAACCAAAGCTTGAGCCCATTGAAAGCCTGCTCCCAAGCCACTCGAATAAGGAATGAAACTAATACAGTAACAACCAATGATCAGAATATGACCAGCATGATGTTTATACACATGACTGGGACCGGTATATTAGGCAAATTCAAAAGAGCGGTTGAAATTTTAGGTATTTCTGGCAAAAAGCAGAATGATTTTGCTGGCAGAGGTCCTTAACCCAGCACTGAAAGGTTTATTTGTGGCTTTATAAACTGATATAGCAAGTTAAATTAAAAGTACAATATCATGTCTTCTTATTAGACTCTCTCCTTCCCACCTCCCAAACTAAGCAAATGATTCTCACCCGGATTCTTTAGACACTTGAGAGATTACATTGCAAAGAAACTTACGACCTGGAAAAACAAAAGTTCAATTCACAGTTTTGAGAAAGCTCCAAATGGTAGGTGCTACTCCACTGGCTTGAAGGAAAATCTCCCTCTCCTTACCAAGAATTTGTAATGAAAATTTTCTATTCTATTATGCTCCTATTTCAGAAGCAAAGACACTTATTTTAAAATTGCATATCAAAGAAACATAAAACCCATTGTGGAGGAAATTTTCACATTGTGAATATCTCTCTATAAGAAAGGTATCATCAGTTCTCTTTTCTGAAAAATTGGTAAAGGAGAGAAATCTTTCTGGTAATTGCAAATATCCTTAAAATTCAGTAGTAGAAGGGGTAGACAAAATATAAATATTTTAAAATTTTGAAATAAAACATTATCCTTCATGAACAAATCCACAATACTCTGCAGTTCACAGGGATAAGATGTTGGTAGAGGAGGCTTGTGCATCTGACTGTAGGCAGGGCTGAAAATCAAGGACCGAACTCAGGTTGGTGTAACCACGGCAGTAGCAGCAAACTGCTGCTGATGACCCCAGTCTCCAGGTGTACCAATGTCACAGAAAACTAGTTAACTGAACTACTCAGAATAAATTTCTTAGCCCAGCTGGTAAGAAGCCAAGTAGAATATTCATTTTACAGAGACTACATTTACCTAGAACATTAATAACCTAGAAGTTATTACAGAGAATGTGACAATGATAATGTAAAATAGCAAAGAAGGAAAGAATACTGTTCATATTGTTTTTTATGAACACAACACGCGCGTACGCACACATGCACAAATGCTTCTTAAAGAGAAAAAAATTAATTAAACATTATCTTGTTTAAGAGTGTATGAAGGGTGTCTTTCTTTTACGGATGTAAGACCTGGTGGTTTGGTATGAGGAAAAAGTGCATGACTGGATTGTTGCAGAGCTACAAGGTGAATGGAAGAAACAAGATGTATACTTGCTTGCAAGCATTCTGGCTAGTATCGTAACAAGTTCACAACTTTCAAAAGATTCAGCTTTCTTTCAGGTATTTAAGACAAAATTTTTATTTCCTGTTATTTCACTTTTCTGTGAGCTACAATAAAAATTTGGGGGTCTCATTTTCATTTACCCATGGATACTTCCACACTACCTGGATTCCACCGTAACTGAGAGTCAAGTCTCTAATATTCATTTTGTTTAATATAAAACAAATTCAGTTTTAATGTCCCAAGGTCCCAGGATGCCCAGACGTAACTAACTGGTATTCTTAAATGAAACAAATCTCTAGAAACAGATGCATCTAGTAAGCAGCCTATTGCTAGGTTTCTTCGTCTGAGAAGTACTGCATTATAAGCACTAGAAGATCACATGGCCCAGGGGAATAAGGTCATAGCATCTACATTAGTACATTTCTTAATTATTAACAATAATTTTATAATTTCATACCATTTCATGATCATTTTTTCAAAGATGATGAGCTAATTATTCATTAGGTACTTAGAATACGTAAGGAGGCACGTGTATCTTGCCAATATTTTGTCAGCTTCATAGTCTGTTGAGAAATTGCCACATTGTATTGGTACGTCTTCTATAACGTCAGTGTTTTCAGTTCTCTCCTTACTGCATCAGAAGATTTGCTCTTGCGTTTGGGCTCATCTTAGATGTTCTGCTCTTTACCTTCTTTAGTGATATTTTCAATTGAGTTACCTGACTATGGAGGAATTTTCATATGTCAATTCATTTATGAATACTACTTCTGCATCACACTCTAAGAAATGAGCTGGAAATGATGAGCTCTGAAGCTGTAGAGCTTCAAAAATAAAATATTTTGAAAATCTATAAATATCAAATAGATATAGTAGTATTTGTGGAGAAATAATTAAATTAGTTTTCCCAAAGATAAAATGCATTGATCTCATTGTTGAGGAAGAAATTTTTGTTGGTTTGGGTTGTTTTATCTTTTTCAAGTTGAAAAGGAAAGTAGCAATAGCTTTATATTTACTATTCAAATATAAGTAAAAAAATAAAAAAAATATAATTTAGCCTACATTTATGCCTCTGAAATACCACAAGTTTGGCTAAGTTAGTGGAAAATTTATCAGAATCACTTAGACAGGAACCTAACATTGAACAGCTTACTCTGTAGTTCCAAAATAAAGAAACACCAGTTAACTCTAGTTATCCTTAGTCACAAAAATTTGTCGACTTTAGCATTTCTTGGCCACTCTTACCCATTTGCCTTTATCCTTCAATCCCTCTTTAAATCTATTTGGTATCTATATGCATTTGTACTGATATTTCTATTTAATACTACTAACAGGTAATTTATTTTTATTATTTTTTTTTCCCCACAGCAGTTTTCAACTTTGATTTTGTTATGCTTTTTCAAGACACAAAATAGTTTTTCAGTTGAGGATCACATAAACGGAAGGGACCTACAGGATCAGTCCTGCAAGTAATGTCACAGAGAGCTACTTTGTTAATTTCTTTACATACCAATGAAGTTCCATCTTACTCACCACTATTTCACTTAGAAGACTGTTGCTGAACTTCACACCTCCAGAGATTTCCTTTTACTTTTCAGCCTAAAATTTCTTCATGGTCAAGTGCATCCATTCATTATGTCAACACTGTTCCTGGTCTATTCATAAATACAATTAAATATCTTTTTAACTTTTGCTTTGTTAAGGTCAACCAGTCATGCTTTTTTAATCTTTACTAATGTGACGTTTTCTCAGTGCCTGAATACTAAACATTTTCTGCACTTCCAGTATTCCAGATTGGATTGCACTAGAACCTGTATAATGCTATTAATATTCTATTTGGAAACAATCTCTTGATATCTTGTACATTTTATATATATATATATATATATACACACACAGAGCCCCCAAACCTACAAATTTGTTTTGTAAATTACCTCTTAATAGAGAACAGACTAGCAACAGATTTCAAAACATTAAGAATTACTAACGATTTTATGTCATGCATAAAGATTCATCCTTGTGTTTTTTTGGAACCTACTATTGTCTGGGTAAATTGTTAGGGGTTTTTTTTAAGAGTACTCTAGATTGACAGGTTCTATAAATGGGATAACCTGGAGTATTTTACTTAAAAGCAACTACATTCAATGCCAAAATGATAAGTGGCTGTCTATAATACCCGAAAATATTATTTTTAGGAAGAGAAACACAGAAGGTAAAAGAACAGTGCTAGAGAGTAAATGTAAGAAATTGAGCCACTGAAGTCATCCTGCTGAAACCCACTGTTCACAGAACTGGAAACACTGTGCCACTAGCAGTTGTGTTAAATAATGAGTGTTTAAAATGTCAGTGAAACTCCATCTGCTTTTTCTTTTGTTGATTGTGTGGTTTGTTTTGTTGTGGTTTGGTTTTTTGTTTTGGTTTGGTTTTGTTTTGGTTTTGTTTTTTAATCAAAAGCAATGTCCAGAAACATCAGTACTAAAGAATCTGTTCGTGGCATTGTTTTACAGAAGTTCCTAACAGACAGTGACTATTTTATTGTTGGATGTATCCTTTATTTTATTAATGATGAGAAGTAATCAATGGAATGCTAAAAATAAACCTGTAAAGAAATCTAGTCTGAAATCTGAATCTGTTGTTTGAAGCAAGTTCAGTGGTCACCATAACACCAGTTGAAGGTTGACTCTTGCCCATTGTGAAACTGGCATGGCT
The DNA here is from genome assembly GCF_028858705.1 of Grus americana. Classification (NCBI taxonomy): domain Eukaryota; kingdom Metazoa; phylum Chordata; class Aves; order Gruiformes; family Gruidae; genus Grus; species Grus americana. The sequence goes on from NC_072856.1 coordinate 26,584,340, forward strand.
CTTCTAAAAAGGTCACAAATTTTTCAAATATAGGCACCATGTTTTAAATTTTGCACATACAAAATATGTTCATGTCACTCAAATTACACAATGTGGCAGTGTTATAAGTCTGAACATTATTGTCAATTAATCGCAGAGAAAAGAGCTCAAAGCTCACGTAAGACTAACGACTGGGACAAATCCTGAAAAGAGACAAAAAGTATAAAACAACAGTTTTCCTGTTTTATGTGGTTTTGTGTGTGCATGTGTGAGAGTGCATATAACAAAAAATGTTTACGAGTAAGTTCAGGTAATAGCCCATCCATTTGTTCTCAGCTTCTTATCCAGTTTCATGACTAAAGGCCTTGATTTTAACTGCATGTTAAAATGCATATTCGAATCCCATATAAACCATTAGTTAGTGTGTTGACTGGTTCGAACCAATCAGGATTGAGAATTACTGCTGAATGTCTTCTTTTTAATCTACTTGTCAGCCTCTGGGTATGTAGGGTACTTGACTGTCTCAATTTTCTCCTTAACTTTATAGGACGGGTACAGGCCTGTTCTTCCTAATTTCCTATTGATGCCTTTTGAATAACCATCCCAGTGGTTTCCGGCTACTCCAATTATATCTCCAGGTTCCATAGGAATTTCATCAGCAGTTCGCGGATGATGAGCATAAACAGCAATCTGGTTGTGGGCATTCTGTCCCCCAAAGTAGTAGATATCATCCAAAGAATGGAAATATGCTGAAGCATCTGGATGCAATGTCTGCATAATTTCATAGGCAACTCGACAAACCTTAGAAACAAAAACAGAAGAGAAGTCATAAATATTGTCTGTGCCTACAATACACCACAGAAGTCAGCAACCAACATGTAACAATTGAATTTCACAAGAGGATCAAGTTTTGGAATGCGCAGGTCAAAAAAACCAAACCAAAACAAGCATATAATTTTGCAGCATTTTAACTAGTACTCTGGTGATCAGATTTGGTAAATAAATAAATAGATTAAAAATTTAAACAGTCTACTTTTCAGTAGAAATTGAAAACATCTATATGAACACTAGCCATCCTGCTTTTTAAAATGAATATGTAGCCAATGAAATGTAAAATGTTTTCCTGTTCTACTACTAATAAAAACTGTATTTTACTTCCCTTTGAACCTCTAGAACTTGCATTTTCAAAATTTATTCTGCAATAATGGGGCTTTACATTTACTTTTCTAAAGGAAGCTCCAACTTCCACAATCAAGCAGTTCCAGAAGTCTAAGGCTTTAAAATGCTGTTAATATTAGAACAGTGATAGAATTATGACTGTTGGCAACTTGGAAGACAATTAAATGAAACTGAATTCCAGCAAGACAATAATGATGTTGGTGAAGAGAAAGATGCATTTTGAAATGTCATTGCATCACATTTTATGAAGTGAATTTTCTTTAGAGTGGAAACAGGTCCCCACATGAGAATCATGTTGTATTTCTCAGAGTTGCCAGAAACCCAAAAGGCTGCCACTATATTAAATAAAGCTCTTCTCAACAATTGGCTATGAACACTCTTCTCTGTCAGGTGTCTGATTTGGCCACTGTGACCTTTCTGACTTCTAATCTACATTAATGTGTCTTTCTCTGATTTTGCATAAGCTTGATAAAGCTTGATAAACTAACAATACAGCAGACTTCTTCAGTATGAAGAAGCATTTGAGCTTTTTAATCATTTTCAGTCTATGTAAATATAGTTAAGCTTGATTTTACTCTTCTTTTCTCCCTCTGAAGATACAGTGAATAGATCTTTGATCAGTCAAACTAGACATTTGTACTTTCCCAGCTTCTTTGAGAGACGCATTTGCTTTAAAAATGTAATAGATTTCTTTTTATCCCTCTCCATCTGATCTTTGAAATAACTTTTCAGAAGTAGCTTTCAAAAGATAGGGCTGAAGTTAATTATTTCGAAGTACTTGTTATACCCCGTAATATAGAAACAAATTTGATTACCCATAAATTGGTAAAAGGTTATTTATTTTACAGCTTCTGTGACTGTTTTTTGATGTTTTGTTCTCTGTATGTGTGCGCACCCCAGGAGAAGAATACACACACTCTGTAAAAGATTTTAAATCTTTTCAGTAGAAATGCTTTTTAGTAAGCGTCCTGCATACCTGACATAAAGCATACATCTCCTCTCAGCAATTGTTTCCTTTGTAGTGCCAAACCTGAGTAACTCAACTGTTGAGGGCAGTAGGCAAAGAATCCACATGCAGAATTACAGTTAAAGCCAGTCTCCCATTTTTTATTCATAGACTCACATGGTTTGCAGCCTGTATACTTACACGTACAATGCAAAATACAAACACTAATAAGTCCTGGAAGGAAATGTGATTATGAAGAAAAATATGTCAGGCAGAGGGAGCTACGATTTCATCTAAATGAAGACTGAAGAGACAAAAAAGCTCTTTGTTTTAATGTGCAATCTTAATTCTGCTACTGTGTTATGATTTGTGTAACTATCATGTGGTTTTTCTATACACCTCAACGTGATGCTGCTGAAACACACTGCCAAGGCAGGCTGTTTTTCTTGACTCCACATCACTTGACGTACCTAATTTCTTTAACAACAATATTTTAATGAAATATCTATTTTTCAGCTTATATCAGAATTCATTTTGAAGTAAATTTTAGCTTTCAGTTTTGTGTCCACTTCCATGTAGCAGTACAACCATGTGTGATCACGATCTATCATAATTTATAATTGAATGCTTTCCTAACCGGAAATGTCACCTAAGATCATATATGACAACAGTTGGTAAAAACATTCACTCTAATTTCAGTCATATTTTGCCATACTTGAATTAGGTGGATCAGCATATCAGTCACAAAATATTGCTTTCTGGTCTTTTTTAATCTTAAAAAAGTTTTTTAAAACAGCTTTCCATGATCTATGAAATTAATATACAATATGATGTAATAAAGAGAAAATGCCAACAATGGCAATTATAGGATTCAGTTTTCTAATAGACTCCAACTTGCTTCATCAAACCATTCAAGAAAGGAAGCTTGTAGTATATTATTATCTGCAACAAGAAGTCTCTATGGATTCCAGTGGTGAGAATTCACATTTACTATGCTGCTGCTGGATTGCTAGAAATGTAATAGACTCTGAAGAGAAATTAAATGACTGCTTTCCTCATTCTTTTGCATTCCCAGAATCAACTAAGGCAACAGCGGACATGTTTAAACTGTAGTAGAGTGCAACGATGTGTAGAAATGGATGGACACAAGTTATATATTAACTTTATGCAAAATTAAGAAGTGTTAAATGCGTTTAAAATCATTTTTACTTATTTCAAATGCCTTAACTAAGTTGCATAGAAATGGATGGATAAAAGTTATACATTAAATTTTGCAAAACGAGGAACTCTTGAACATGTTTAATATTATTTCTTGTTTATTTCAAATGCCTTAATTAAGCCAGTAACTTCAATTGAAGGGAAGTAATCAACCAGTGCTTACAGTCCTCTTAAATGTTCACATAGCATTCCAAGTCTTGAATTCTTCCCTGAAATTTTCATGAGAGAGCACTGAGAATAAGATAACAGATGCATTAAGAAAACTAAAATTTAGAACTGGTACATATACTCTATGTTGTATTTGTATTGCAGTTTACCTGGGACGAAAATGTACAGACCAGGAAGTCTGCCTGAGACAAAAAGTGAATATCCAGAATAACACCTCTTAGGGAGTTTTCAGTGTATCGGTTATGAAGTCCTGCTGACCAGGATATGGAGTTATCACTGATAAATTCGTAATTTGGATACCTGTGAAAATACAATAGGATGTTAACAGCAAAGTCTTATTCTATTTTATTTTTTTTTAAGAAGCATCACCTTTGCTGCAAGGAAAAGTTGTTAATTTAAGTGAGTCTCTGCTTTACAAGGAATAAATCATAACTTTGCTGAACACTCTAGAATATTACTGCTGCCTTTAAACATGCCCTCTCTTCATGCAGAAAAAAGAAAATTAAATAAAAAGATGCCGTAAGTCTGTCTGAGATCTGACACTGTAAAAAAAATGAAAAAATATCAGAAAGCATATGCCACAATCTGCTAATGCTACTGATTTTAAATGAAATATATTTAGATCACTTCACTTTCTCTACTACTAAATAGAATATGGGATTCTGTCTTTACTAAATTACATTTTGTTTATTACCATATTTTCTATTAGATACTGATTATGACACTGTGCAGAAAATCAGTCACCTGTAAAAGGGACATACTAAAGGTATCTAAAGTAACCAAAACATTAAAAAAGTCTTTCATAGTTTTTAAGGCCACATGGAGAACAAATTTTGCATTTTACTGGTTAAAAGGAAATAAATGTAAAATTTCATGTCAATACACCTTTCTTGACGTATTATAAACAAAATAGTAATACTTTAACTCAAAATATTCTTATTAGAAATACAAAACCTTGGTTTGTAGTATTTTAAAAATAAAATTAAAAGTTTTTAACATGTAACAATGACTTTGAAAGAAAAAAATTTCTTTTAAAAATATGGAAAAAGAATGGTCTTTCTCAAAACATTTGAATCCCTTTACTGGGGAACTGAAATCTGAAGTAAACTGCGAAAAGTAACATGAATTAATTACATTTTCAGCCAGCCTCCTATCAAAAATAAGTTTTATATGAAACATTCCAGGTAGGTGTAACAAAGATCATAATTACATTGCTGTTACACAATAATTATATTTCAATCATGAAATGCAACTCATGCAACTAACCTGCCAACTACAAAATTTCAATGACAGAGCTAACTATAAAATAATTTAAATAAAATCTATTTTTCAGATTTATAACTTCATAGCAATTGTAAAGCAATACATTATGTGAGATAGTAAGGCAGCTAATAGTACATTTGTTAGGAATTAATCATTCTTATACTGTTTAATAAAGAAAATCAGGATATAGAGCAGGCCCTAACGGTACAACAACGATAACTTAGACCTGTCAGTAGATGCTTCAAAGCCTGACAATCCTGTGCTGAAAATAAGGGTTACACTCACAAGTTCCTGGAAAGTTACTGAAGTTAGCACACACTTCTATACAACAATGCAGCATGTGCATATACACTGGACACACTGCAGACATGATTATGACAACCTCTTGTAACAATATGCCTAGTTTATTCCATTTAATGTCAAAATTATGGGAAAACTGTTTTCAAAAGTGAAATGGGCAAATACAACTTTTCCACCTAACGTTCATTAGCTGTGACTACCAAATCAGGAAATTTATCTCAAATGCCAGTCAAAAAGCTGTATGCAAAACTTCCACATTCAAGGAAGAATTTTATCTTCATAGTGATTTTAATAGAATATTATGTTTCCAAGAGAAACAGCTGCTCTACCACAAAGTGATATATGTATGGTAAATTTCCAAGACATAGCATGATAACTTTAAAGGGTGCATCTGATCATGCATGTCAGGGGAAGTTCATGTTAAATTAAAAACAAGACAAAACAAAAGAAAAAAAGAAGGGAGAGAAGGTGGAAATATTAGTCATTTGGAATAACTGATAAGATCTCTTCTGAGAAATTATAGAAGGATATGGATGAAGAAATAGGTTTTTTTCAAGGTGAACTCTATCATAATGATCATTTTCTTTCCAATATTCTCATGTCTAATATCTTCTGCCAGTATTTAACCAGCTTTCAAAACACAACAGATGACAACACAATATTTATGATATATTCTATTTCTATTCTGTGAATTGTATTTAGTATTTTTAAGAAAAGTACAGCCCAAATGGAAATATGTCATACTCTACTATGAAAACTAGCTGAGAAACACAGATGGGCATCAGTCTTATTTCAGTGACACAACTCTGAGGGGAGCGACATGAAGAGTGTTTAACAGAAGATGTCATTTCTAGGGACAGTGAACATAGTAAAGATATTTGCACATCCCTTTGCAAGTTCTTGGCATCAGGAATACTGCTAAAAGTAATCACTTCCTTCAGACTTCAAAAATTAGAATCCACATGCTGAATAGAGACAAAAGAACCATTCTTGAAGAATTTGATTTCTTACTAGCAAAAGATCTGTCTAATAACAAATGAAACACACCAAAACAAAGTGTCATATTGGATCTGGTTTAAAAAAAAAAAAAAGTAAAATCAGAATTATTTACACATCTTATGCATACATTTAAAATTTTATCCTTCCTTTATTCTGGAAACAGTCTTTGAGATACTTTTAAATATAGTCTTCACTTCTGTTTTAAGTTGATCCAAATTCACCTAATCAACAGCTTCAGAATCCATTTCCTCAAACCAGGGATCCCAGCTTAGCATTTATCTACTCACGTTTAAGTTTTCAAACACTTTTATGTTGTCCCCCTCCCCCCACAATGCTATATTCATACTTGTGAAAAGAGGCTTCCTTTAAACACCCTAAAACATGAGTATAATAGTCAGCCATGCTCAGTGTGACCAATGAATCTTCTAGTCCACCATCCTGTCTCCAACACAGGCCGAAAGTAGAGCATAAAGAAAAATACAGTAAAAGGCCAAACCTACACTCCTCTCAAGCTTAGCCATATGTGGCCTACTGACTTCCCCACATCAAGTGAGGTTTAATTCTCCTTCCCACTCACTATAGTGCTTTAGATTCTATTTAAAGCTATTTTTATCACAATGACTACAAAGAATAAAGGAAATGAAACTTCTAAACCTCTATAGTTAGCTCTTGCTTCCTTCTGTTCCCTTTTCCGCCTGTATTTATATTATGATTAATGTAATGCCTACATTGTAAGCTTTTGAGGATCTTTTTTTTTTTTTTTCTTTTTAAGCAGAACTTGGGTACCTATTGCTAGGATTCCTGAATGCAGTGGTAAATGAATAATAAATAATAAGATGTCATATTCTTACTGACAGAATCACCTAAATACAGTATTTTGTAGGATCCCTCCTAGCTTTCCAAAGAAATCACCCACGCATTCTCTTCTCTGTAACAGGAAAGGTGTTATAACTGTAAAGATAAAACCAAAGAATGGAAACTGGCATAATAGTGGGGGTTTTTGTATCACACTAACTATATGTAGTATATCTCCTCCACATATCAAAACCCAATATCTAATTCTTGTAAAGCTACCTAATAGATTCTTGAAACCTATATACAGGCCAGGAAGGATTTCTCTCCCCAGGAAAAGGGGAAAAGAAGATATCAGAAGAAGGTAGAGAAAAGACAGTTTAAAATCTTTCCTTCCTGCACCTACCAGCCTCAGATAAAGATACAAACCAAGCACAGTTATGAGACTATTTCAAGTTCCAATTGGTTCCAGAAGCTGATCAACTAATTGTGGAACCATAACTTATTGCTGCACTGTGTGGTAGGTGCAAACCAAGGTGAGTCCCAGGCTCCTGTTCTCAATTTGCTAGGACTGGGGAAGTGTCCAGAACAGTCAACGCAAGTTTTCCTCCCTCTGAAAGAAGAGTGTGAGCACGTGCGTAAACAGATGGAGTAAGAAATAATGTATTTGTTCGGGTCTTGCTCTAAAAAGAATTGGGAAATGTATGAGTTGTTCATCAGACTCAAGAACTTTGAAGCACTGCTGAATTCTATATATTAGGCATACTATGACTTGGGGGTGGGGAGGTTTGCAACAGATAAACTACAGATAGTACACAGGGAGAAAAGACATTAACTTGCTATTGTGGAAGTAAATAAGCAGTGAAATAGAGTGGAAAAAGGCTTTTATAAGTGCTGAAAAAAAAACCTCATGGAGAGGCAAATTACTGCAAAAACTGAAAGAGCAAAATACACGTAAACATCCTGAAAGGAAGAATGTAATTTTTTGAGTTTTAGTGCTAGACCTAAATAGATTCATATATAAACCAGAAAGGTATTAAATATGGTTTCTTAAGAATTTACATGTATGTTCAGCTGCATTATTTTGAATTCTGTACGTGAAAGAGAGAAGATGCTGTCAATATTATAGACCAGAAATACATATACTAGGAAATTCAAAAGTTTGTATTGGAAAACTCTTAAATCAGCAATTTACACCATCCCTAACATATCACTTATCTAAGACAAATACCATGACCTCTGTGTCCCAGAAGCTGTCGAGTGCTTTAATCCCATAACCGTTCCTGTTGAACTCTCAACCATGCTCCTCTTTAATCATGTTGTTCTGTATCATCCTAATTCTGAAAATAGATCACTTCTTTCTTTTGGAAAACAAAACAAAAAAAAACCCAACCCACTCTACAAACTAATAGTAATGACTCCACTGTCTTTACTACTGTAGTTGCAATTGGTAGACATCTGACTGCAAGGGAAGTTTCCGAAACTTAAGTCAAAACATATCTGTTTTCATGAGTATGAGTAGTTTGAAATACTTCTCTTAATAGAAACAGCATGCCTATTCATGTGAATGTTGGCTAAATTTTCATTATTTAAATGCCAAAGTTGTTTGACAGCCAATCACTCTCATGTAAAGAGAGATATATTATCTAGTACTTTCTAATATTACTGCGCCCAGTAATGAATGCAACATAGGCGACTGCAGTACAATGTGACAGCTGTTTCTAGCAAAGCTTGGTAGAGCAATGTGACTAGAACTTTTTGTCAGAAGTGTAAACTAATTCGTAGTTTCCTTCACAGGAAGAGGAAGAAAAGGTTCCTTATTCCCAAAACCTGACCTTAACATGCCTTCAGATGCCCTTAAATGCTGAAACGTCAAATTGCTCCCGCCTGCCACGAAATCATAGGAAGTTTCAAATGCCTTCTACTCGATTGCAAGCAACAGTAGGGTGCAAGCAGCTTAGGAAATTAAGTTTCAGTGTAAACCATGACCTGAAAACTCAGCAGCAACACATAAAAAAACCCACCTTCATTACTTACAGATTCTATGGCTTTTATTAAGAAAACATACAAAAATAATGTACTAATGAGCTGCATCTTATCATATTTCAATAAAAGTGTGATTTGGAATAGACCTTGAAACGTCACAAACTGCAATGCTTAATAAAATGCAGTATTGTTTTACTGAGCAAGTCACAATTCTACTACTAATTTTGGTTGCTACTGAAAACTCGGGATGATATGTTTACATAGGTAGCACATCTCATTATTATTGATACTGTTATTATTGATGCAGCCAACTGTGTCCAGGGCTGCATCAAAAGAGGTGTGACCAGCAGGTTGAGGGAGGTGATTCTGCCCCTCTACTCTGCGCTTGTGAGACCCCACCCGGAGTACTGCATCCAGCTCTGGGGGCCCCAGTACAGGAGACACATGGAGCTGTTGGAGAGAGTCCAGAGGAGGGCCACGAAGCTGATCAGAGGGCTGGAGCACCTCTCCTTTGAGGACAGGCTGAGAGAGTTGGGATTGTTCAGCCTGGAGAAAAGGCGGCTCTGGGGAGATCTAATTGCGGCTTTCCAGTACCTGAAGGGGCCTACAGGAAAGATGGTGAGGGACTGTTTATCAGGGAGTGTAGTGACAGGACAAGGGGTAATGGGTTTAAGTTGAAGGAGGGTCGATTTAGATTAGATGTCAGAAAGAAATTCTTTACTGTGAGGGTGGTGAGGCCCTGGAACAGGTTGCCCAGAGAGGTTGTGGAGGCCCCATCCCTGGAAGTGTTTAAGGCCAGGTTGGATGGGGCTTTGGGCAATGTGGTCTAGTGGAGGGTGTCCCTGCCCATAGCAGGGGGGTTGGAACCAGATGATCTTTAAGGTCCCTTCCCACCCAAATCATTCTATGATTCTATGATTATTCATAAAGCTAAAGTATACTGTGCTAATGATTCAAAGTTGAACACAAATGAAGAAAAAATGCATTGTTACAGCAGTACTGAATTCTGTTATGTTACAAATAGTGACTAAAGTTATTTAGGACATGTAATGAATTAAATATTATAACCTCAATTTTGTATTACCTGTCTTTTCATTGTTCAGATTTGCACTCTAAATGTTATGTTATCATAATTGTTTCTGCTACTGTTCTTGTCTCTACATACACAAAAAAGGAAGGATTAGATTATTAGATTGCCATCATCTGAAGTTGTATATGTTCATTTTTTCAAAACTCCATAATTTAAACTGCAGCCCTTTATAGATATGAAAGAAAAATAGAAATAGCACAATTGAAATACAAAGGTTTGCAATGCTGTAGAAAATTCCTCTATTACAAAATAATGTTTTCTGCTTACCTTGTATATGCAAAAGAAAATTTTTAATCCAGTTAAAACAGTTCAAAATTTTGCCATTTTTGAGTAACCTTGATTTTAAAAAGTTTCATTTCCTTGCTTAAATGAAAAAAAGACATATTGTTCTGCTCAAGGGAGACAGAATTTTGGAAACAGAAATAGGTGCTATTCAGTAGACAAATAAATAAACAGTACTCAAAAGGAAAACGTTCAAACTTATACTTGTTAACAAATATGCTTAAATTGAATGAATCTGAAATACTTATCCAAGTTTCCAGAATCATGCCAATAAGCATTTGTGAAATTGTTTATATACCATAAACACCATAACCCAAGAAGGATACAGTTAAATATGGAACATTATTCTTCCATATGAATCTGTTTTCTTTTACTAAACAGAAAGTTTTGCCATCTCAGTGACATCTTGCAAAACATGCAACTTAACGGTGAGTTTTTACAGGAAAATACAGGACATGTTAGGAGTAAATGGATGCATACTGTGCATTCCCAGGTTTGAATAGAGTTATATTTTCTATGACAGGCTGGAATATCCTATAGTTAGGGTTACACCCACATTCTGGAGAGCTAGAAGAGGACAAAGAGCAAAAAAAGGACAGAGATGTTAGAGACTGAGAATCCCACGTATATTTAAGGACAAACTTTACAGTTATTCAACATGTTGGGTGAAAGTCTTCTAAGCTGTCAATATAGAAATCTTTCTGAAAGAGTCATCAGAAGCTTTACAATCAACCTGTAAAAATTCCTCTGGCAACTAACTATTCACAGAAAGGTATTGTCTGGACAGATGAAACTTCTTTATACATTATCTAGTTTTTATGATATTTCTGAATAGTGTCTTTTTAATGTGCATATGTTCTACAAGAAGTTTGGTGTATTTATTATTTTTATTTTTACTTGCCTTTAATAGCATTGGATTGTTCTGAAATAGTCACTGGTATCTTGCTCAAGTCTTCTAGATTTTTAACATAAGATTTGAAAAGCGTACTTGGAAAAAAAATCACCCAAAAAAAGAGAATTTCTGATAGAAAAATCAAAATCGCTGGAAGCTGAAATGCAATCTTAAGTGTGTAAATGCTAACAAAAAAAATTATACTAAGATTTGCACACAGAATAGTCAGAAATTGTAAAGCTAACCAGAAGGAATAAACTGTAATATAAACATAATTCATCTTACTTGGATTTTGCCTCTTGCAACAATGAAGGGTCATCTGTAGCCAAATACACTCTTTTTTTGTCAACATGCATTCTGCGAGCAAGAAGTTCAAATCGCTCTTCAACATGTACCATATATTCTTCAATGGGATGAAATGCTGCCTCTGTTCCTACTTTGTCTGTCCTTCGGACGTGAACACTGGAAAAAGGCAGAAACTAGGAATTCAATTTATAAATACAATACATATTTTAGCAACTGAAATTTTAACTTTAAATTTCATGCCTGTGCTTTTAGAATCCATATTAAATTGAATCCCTACATGAAACAAGGAAGGATTAAAACTCATTGATGTCCATCAAGACACACTGACAACATGAAGTTAGCCATCAGTCTGTTCTTGAAAGCAGTAAAATAATCTTGCAAGGAAGGCAAAGGGTAACTGAAAGAAGAGAATGAAGGTGTTTTGATTATAGCATACAAGGTATTCCTTTTGTGCAAAAGGTTAAGTTATCCAGTGTAGTTATTTAATGCTTGATCAATACAGTTCAAAACCAAAATAGGAATATTTGCATCATGGGTATATTGGAACACCAACTACAATGCAGGGTTTGAATGAAGGTAGTTAAAAATGCATCTTCCCCATCTGCCTCAAAAACCTAACAAGTCTTCAGATCTGCCAGTGGTGAAATGGCCTACCGACTCAATGGTCAAAAGCCAGCTAACATTTGGACAGAACTATTGCGTACTCCTACAAAAAGAAAGATTAAGGATTGAAGGACAATTCTGGAAAAGGAATCAATATCTGCAGCAGCAAAATTTTTCATGTTACATGACAGTAAAACCTTTCTTCCACAAGCTGCTCTTTATTGCTTTCCTTCCTTCTCCTCATATGGACCTTTCCAATTCATAGTTACTGCTAAGAAACAACAGTGAAAACATCAGCAGGAAAGGGAAAGGCACATACCATGTTCAGGTGCAGCCAACAATAAAATTAGTTGTGGACTGTGGCATGTGAAATGTAAGCTTAGCCCTTTTTTCCTCAAATGTAAAGGCTATAGGCACTTGAAGACCCAGACAGAAAAGCGTCTGGAATACAAGCTGTAAGGCTTGAATGAAATTCTAGATTACATTTCTAGATACGGAAGGACATACAAAGACAGCTTCTGTTGAGCCGCCTTTTATATATCTGTCCAACAGACAAGTATGCTGAAGAAGTACTTGTAATCAACTTGTACCATGCACAGTTCAAAAATAATAGCTTCATCTAGAAAGCACACTCCCTCCCCACAAAATGCTTGAGGCTCTTGGATAGCCATCATAAAACCATTTGTCATGAACAGGAATCACTATATACACATATTAAAGGACAGACAGTTAAAAAGAAAACTAAATACCCACCCGATCACTGGATGTTTGAAACCAAGTTTCTTTGTGGCTTCCTCTATTTCTTTCTCTAACCAAGGCTGTGGACGAATCAAGTATTTGACAAACTGCGAGACCCACCACACTGCAGGATCCCCATGTACGCGAATTAGCCTATCAGCCAGGTCTTCGGGGATAGCCAACGGTAAATAAGGTGGCCGAGGGTGTAAGCTGTCAACAATGGGAAGTTCCACCACCTGAACATCTTTATCATTAGCCTCACCTGTTTTAAAATACATACTAGGATGAGTCAAATAGTTTAATTTATTAATAAGCTTTACCATTGGCAAATATATCAGCTAAACAGCATCTTCAACTTCAAAAATACTACCTAACCCTTACTCTACTTTTTCAAAATAGCATTAAAAAAAATCATAAAAACCATAGTTTCAGACTAGATTTATGTACAAACTTTATCTAACGATCCACTCCAGTAGAACAAAGTTGAAGGTCCTTGAATTCTTAGCAGCTGGTAGATAATAAAATATAAAAAGGGTTCCTGTTTATATACTCATACCTTTTTATATACAACTACACCATTACTGAGTGCTAAGGCTTACTTGGACAGACTTGTTATCTAAAATGCTTTAAATTCAGTTATTTGTTTAAAAATAAACAAAGCAATATTTTAAGGCATGAGATATTGTTAAAAAAAAAACTATACAGCCCTGCTGTTCTTGAATAGATTTTATTGCAGTAAATCTCAGCACTTCAGACATCATTAGAACCACTGAACTAGCTACTCTACTGACAGAAGGGGAGAAAGGACAGAGAGACAATTCCTGTCTCAAAGTACTTAAACTATGAAGAAAACTGGCAAATTAAATAGATCAAGGGAAACAGCCAAGTACTATACAAGCATGTGATTAACATGCAGGTAAGAATTTGTTATCTTTTAAATACTAATTAAAGAGGAGTATACAGATATTTTATATGGGACTTTCATGCAAGGCTCAACAGCCACTAAATGTTTTTTAAGGGGTTTTACAAATTACACAAACATAACTGTCTACACAATTAATTATTCAAAGCTATTTTCAAATACTGAAATAAATTATAATGCATGAAAACATAATACAAAGCATTACATTACATTTTTGAAACATCGAACATTTCAGGTTTGATTTCTAGTATGTTCATTTCCTCCAAAAGAATATCTTTCTTGTCTGCAGTGTTTACTGGCAAAGATGGCTAGTTCTCTAGTGCTCACCAGCTAGGAAAGACAACTGTTTTAAATATAAGCAATCGAACTCCTATAAATGTTGATGACCAAATAAACACAATGGCTGAAAAAAAAAATAAAAAAATCAATTCAGTGCAAGGATAATGAGTCTTATTTTAAGAACAGTTAAATATCCCTAAGGTTGGAACACTTTTGCATGCACGAAAAAGCATTGCAGTATATTTGTGACAAAGTCCTAGAAATATGACAATTGCATGATTAAGTCATACATTGCCAGAATGCTACATTAGCACCAGTGAGCCTACCAAAACTAGTCAAAATTCAGCAGTAACTCTGAGATATGGTTATTTAAATAAGGAACGTTTGTTATGATCCAGTATATTTTCAAATATTTTTTAATACATTTGGAAATTGTCTTCACAGATATATCTATATGTCAATAATTCATCACTGTGCTGTATAACACCACTATAAAGAAATCTTTTAGAAGAATTTCCCATATAATATGTACTGCAGGTATGGATGATATGTTTTAATTCAAGAAGCCAATTCATATTTTTACCATCTAGTAAATCGCACTTACAGGAAAAGATTTAGTAAAAGTTCATAAATTTAGTAAAAATACTGAGCATTTAGAGTTTTCTTATAATAAGATGGATAATATTTTATAAGTATGTCTTCAGAAAGCTGCAATAAAGAAAAGCAGCCTGAAGCCAGGGAAGTGCTAAATCTGGTGCAGAAGTGAAGTCAGAAGTCTAGACAAGAAAAGTCTAGCTTGAGAAGGTATGGAAGTATGCTTTAGGTTCCATCCTTTTTACCCTTTCCCCCTCAATTGTGAGTGAGGGAAGGAACGGGCTGGCAAAAGAAGCAATCTTAGTCCAGAGAAGAAAGAAAAGACTCTGATCTTTCAGTTAGAGAAGGAAATTCACTGCAATTCTTTTGAGAAGGATAAGCAGAGGTGCTAAGATGAATACGAAAAGGTGAATTTTTATTAAAGTATGGTATCACTGACAAGCTTTTAAACTTCATTCCATCATTTTAAAAATGTGTTGCTGTGTAAAGAGAGCCATTTGGAAAGTCTTGCTATTGATAAAGGTGACTGAGCGATCTGACCTATAATTCGGCATCCTGACCCTGAGAAGCACCCTAAACATTGTTCTATAGTATTCAAAGGATAAGAGCGTGCTTCTAAAAATTTCCACTGGCTGTCTTAACATTTTGAAGAAAATGAGATTGGCCAGCAATAACTAGGAAAGCTCTCAACATATGGTAAACTAGATTAAAATATACCAAAATCACAAGAATACTGAAGAAGATTGCAGAGGGGGGGGGAACCCCGTCAGTTTTCAGCTTTCAACTGTATGCAATAGGTTGTTTGAATAGTAATACAGTTGCAAAAGAGTTGCTGTGAATCAAAATCAGAAACAATCAAAATTGTTTCATTAAGGAAAAACAAACAATTTGGTTGTGCAAAATTAACTACTAGGTCAAGTGTTAATGAGTGCACTTTGAGATATGGAAAACTACTTTTTGAGAAGGAACTAAAAATATCATACGGTTATTTCACAGAGAAGTTTAAGAGTTCCTTACTTTGTAAAACTACACAATATGAGACCCAACAAGGGAACTATCACTGAAAGTATGAGTAACAAATGGAAAGTCATCAAATGAAATATTCACAAATACAGATCAAAGAATGTGTTGATATTATAATTAGAAACTTTCAAATCTTTACAGAAGCTCCTCATGCTTCAGGACTTTTGCCAGCTGACAAAATAATTCTGACATACGGAGTGTTGTGTTAAGATAATGCATGTAATTGTTTTTTTTAAAAAATAATCAAACTATCAATATGGTCATCACTATTTTCCACAACGTTCTATTTTATTAGTAGTTTACGTAAAATTAAAGTGGGCAAGGTGCCTAAGTCTGCTTAATCCAAACATACAAACTTCTGATAAAGCACAGCTGCCAATACAATGAAGAAAAAACTTCCTACTAGTCTTCACTCACTTCTAAAAGTATGAGATGGAAGATGCAGCAAAAGGAAACCTTACGGCAACTGTCTGCTTTTGTCCTGGACAAAAGCAGTGAAAAGTAACTTAAGTAACCTGAAGGATTAAACAACACTCTGCAACAACCATTTAGGCAAGTGACAGCTTTCTTATCCTACTGATCACTCCATTTTATTTTTTTTTCAGTGTTCATTGAAAGATTCCTAATAGGCAATGATCTTGTCCTATTTTCCACAGGCATAGTTTTAAAACCTTGCACGGAAATTTTATATAGCAGGATATTGGTTTAGTTTACTCAGAAATAAGTTGCAATCAAAATCAATAATACAGTAGATAACCAAAACTCAAGTGAGATTGATAGGCAAGCATATACATCACAAAACATTAAGTCACATTCTTGACTGATAAGAAATGTAGCTGTTCAGCTGAAGATACTGCAGTTGGGTTAAAAATACAGAATTATCTTTTTATCCACACATTTCTTCATTTTTAAGCTATGTACTTCCTAAATTTTAAAAGACTTCAGTTCTTCCACTTTCCATCTGTATTTTGATAAATAATAGACAAACCATAAAAGGTAATAATCCATACTAATGCTCATATCTTTTTCTCATGTTGGTAGTTCAAATTACAGTCTCAACATGTCAATCAGGTCCAATTTGTTGCTCAGTGCAGGTCCAACTTCGACATTTGATCACAGAATCATAGAATTATTTAGGTTGGAAGATACCTCTAGAGTTGTTACAGGTCATTGATATTTCAGCGATACTTCAAGCTACTTTTCCCAATGTGATTTATTTTGCTTTTACAGTTGCCAAAATTTGCATCTGTAATTCTATTTTTAGCTTGTTTAACTTCCATACAATTCCAGGTGCTATTTCTCAGTTTGGATTAACCTAAATAATTGCCCTCCAAAGTTCTGCAACTGAATCCATTTTTCCTTCACTGAGTAATCAAAAGATGAAATGTTTTTCTAACAGTCATAAAGTACTACAGTATTGATAACACTCGCTCTTTTATAATAACATCATACTCTGGAGGAAAATCACGAACTTGTAAAGAAATTTATTTTTATTTAGATGACTCATGCCACTTGCACCACCTAGTTCTTATTTATCACCTTTTTTTGGATATGTTCATCACTAATAGATCAGTAATACAGTTTCAATTTCCAGGAGTCCCACTGATTACTTTTCAAATACTGAAATGAGCTCTGTGTGTTACAAAAAGCATTTTCCCTGAAGTATCCCAATGTACCTTAATCACTTTATAGCTCACAAGACTTACATAAATTTTTGTGATTTGGCATAATTTTACTGCCTGTCTACTTTTCAAATTTAATCTTTGTCTTCCTAATATAAAGCACATTTAGAAACTTTTGCTATTTGTATCTTTCATATCAACTTCTTTGAAGCCTGAAAAATGTTGGTTTCGCTCAAAATGACCTTTGGAATTTTGTCGTTTTACCTTACCTTATTTCCTGCCACCTGAACATTGGCTCAGACCTGCATTTGGATGGCCATTTTTGTTGGGTGTTTGTTACTTTGCACAGCAAAATATCAGCCTCGCTTCAAGTAACAATCAGTACTATTAGTTAATGTTAACTGAAAACCTGTTTGAGCACTTTATTCATCCTCCTATTATTTCAAAATTCACCATCTAATTTCAAAGTATTCTTTCGAGAAGTTGTCCTTAAAAGTATGCCAAGGAACACGGTGCTAAGGACATTCCTGTTGTGTAAATAGAACTTCAATTTAATTTCAGTTTGTGCTGCTAGAAACACCACTGAATAAACTCAAATAAAAACGGAATAGCTTCATTGCTTTTCTATTTTTATAATATAGACTTATTTAAGCTGATATTGACTTGTATAGATTAATCACAGCTCTACTTAACTAAGCTCTACAACTTGAAAGACTTCCCGCCAATCTGAAACCTCATCCCAACTGAGTGAATGATTCTAAATTCAATCACAGAAGATATAGCAGAGTGCTAGGACTGCTGTTAGATTAGCACAGGACATGGTGAGAGGGACCGTGCTGAATTCTCACAAGGGCTCCATATTGTCTTGCTGGCTTCTGTTATGTATTGCAAAGACAGCGTGTTCATCATTCATCAACTCCAATGATATTTTAATGATTTTCTTTGCAAAGCAGAGAAAATAAGAAATGGAAACTATGCAAAGTTCTGGTGTGTTATGCTATTTAAGAATTGTCAACTAGTTCAGAAGAAAGAAAAAGTACGCTTTTATCTGTTCTGTGCTGCAGACTACATCTCCTACAACTATCTTTTGGGCATTATTAGAGTCACCTAGTAAGGACTTTATGCCATAGTTGAATTATAAAATGGAATTTAAATGAGATAAATAATCCTATTTTTCTTTTAAAGTAGTCAATGTAAAATATAACTTGTATATCCAAGTGTTCTTTTCTGTAAGATTTTGCTTTGTACATTTTTAATGCAAAGTTTTTGAACTTGGTTTCTGATTTCTTTCTCACTAGTGTTCCACTTACTAATTCTTTTAATCATCTTTTACCTAAGCAAACCTTTTAAGGCAAGCATTCAATAAATTTGGTGCAACTCAGTTTTAAAGAAACTGAAAATACAGTCCTTTTTTTTTTTTTTCCTCCAGGTTTTATATGCCATAGGGGTAGTGTTGTCCCATTTGTCATCCCAAGAGGCCAATTCTGGATAGCTTCAGGAGGGAATAAACCAAAATGTTTTCAAACATCCCAACACATCTTCTATTATGTTGCTCAACCCAGTACTCCCAAGCCTTTTTTCCTGCATCCTTTCCTTTCTTGCATAACTCTTGCAACTACGCTCATGTACTCCCATGTCTCTTGGCACTCTCTGTACTGCTTGCCTGTTGGAAAGTGACATCAGTTATCAGTCAGTCACTGCTTCTCACTTGCTAATGAGACTGAATATTGACTTCAGCAGCTGTATACACGTACCACATACCTATTTTGAGGGCTTCTGAGAGATCTTAAGAAGACCTATTTCTTCCAGTCAAATTTGGCCAAAATTCATCCAATATTCAGAACGTGTACTAAGTTAGGATTAAAAAAAAAAAGGAGCAGACAGAAAGAGACAGCATGATGACAAAACCTTTGCTCTCACAACAAACTTGGCTAAAATAATTCTCTGCCAAAGATACTATTTTATCAGCTCCCCCCCAAAAAATAAAGTCTTATTTCTGCTCCAGCAAAAATCCTAACTTTCAGAGCTCCTGAACTACCAACATGTCTTTGTAACACAAATTCCACTGACTTTAATAGTATTTATTTTCCCATGTCATTCTGGTTCTTATAAAATCATACCAATAGTCAAAACCACAACATAAACAGTGCTGTTACTGTCCTAGTAAGTAATGAGATTTCAGTGAATGTTATCCTTCTTGGACCTAATGAAAGCATGAACTGAGCGTATCGATTTCTGCATTTGAAATAGCTATGTCTCTAAAAAAATGAAACCAGCAGCATCTACTGATGCCTTTAGGGCCTCTATTCCCTTTTTAACCAGCTCAGGTGAGCTGCATTATAAAGACCTATATTTCTGTTTCACTCTATAGAAAACTTCTCATCACTTAAATATTAGAAGCTTTTTATGGCCATTGTCATGTCACTTAGGGAGAACATTAAGAAGTAAAGATTTTTCCCTTCCTCAATTGTTTAGATAGCCAGCAGGAAAGTTTACAGATGAAGTGTATGATTGCACGAATTGACTTCATATAACTGTCAGTGAAGGCATTTTCAGCAGACTGTCAAACTAAGTAGAAATCAAGAAGCTTACTAGTAATTTATTTTTCCTTTTAGCTTTATATATTCCAACTGCTTTTGAACAATGCCCCATTTCATCTAAACAGCCTACATGAAAGGGTGACCTGTCTAAAAAGAGCTCCAGCTCCCTGGCTACCACAAAATATCGCAAAATGTATTTGCAAAGGCAAATATACTTTTATAAATGCAAAGGGGTTTTGCCACTTTATCCAGGTTTAGTCATTCATGCAAACAGTAGTCAGAGTTGATGATTTTAAAGTAAGATCTCACGTAAGGATAGCTGAAGTAACTTAGGAAAATATATATTAAAGATCTTTACAGCAATAGTGAAGAAAAATTGATTTTGGGTTTGATTTGAAACAATTCCACTGAAGCTTATTCTCTATTTCAGTCTAATGTTAATTACTATATACCTGACAATACTTCCAGATACTCACTTTGAATATTAGGTTGTCTTTTCTGGAATAGAAGATAAATAGCTTACTTTTATAATAATCCTTTAACAGTCACAGGGACTGATCTCTGGCATGCATATGCTAACTGGACATACATATGAGCCTGTAACAAGCATGTATAAACATGCAAAACACAAGATAACCTCAAGACAATATTTTAGGAGACCTAAAAGTTTTCAACAGGTCATGAGAATGGAGCAGATGAATGAATTCTCATGAGAATGAGAATATTCAAAGTTGGCTGCCCAGGCCTCTAGTGGAGAAGGGCTCCCAGTTTAACATTTACTGTCTTTTTGAGCTAGTAGTTTATAACTTGAGCTCCCAATTTTGTCTTGTTCTAATTTGAACACTTGGAAGACTCTTCTTTCAATGAATTAGTAAAAACGCCTTCATATGCAAGTCCAAATGGAACACCACCCTCAAGGTGCACATAGACAAAAAGACATTTTAGTTAGCCATAAATAAAACAGTGGAGAATAAACCTGCTATGCTGTCAGAAATTCATAGCAGTGAGGCACACTTTGCCTTAACAGCTCATCTGAAGGAAACTGAAACAGGGATGCATTCTACTTCGCACGGTCTACTAACATAAAAGGGGGAAAACCAAGAGCATAACCCTGCAATAATGGAAAAGGAAATCTTTCTGATCTTCAGTCATAGCATGTATGCCTGAGTGGTCTATCATCTGAAGCCAGAAATTTGTATTTTCCAAAGAAATTAAGGGGAAACTGTAATGGAAGAATCAATAAAAGACAGTATAATTTGCATATCAATATAAAAGGTTTTCTCTGAACCTCTTACAGTAATAAAATATTATTAACTTGCACACTATTAGAAACTTAAACCTGCTACTGTTTCTTAGAGGAGTTAAGGGCAAACAAAATACCTATGTTTTTGAGATTTGTCCCAGGATTTATGTAATAAGAGATAAAGGAAAATAGGTTCTAATGATTTCTCTACAAAATATGTTAGATGGCATTCATGGACATGTAAGGCCAAAAATACAAGATTACAGTAAAGGTTTTTTTTCTTGGAATATTAAATATTTATTGTTTCATACAAAATGTTAACAAAATAAATCTGTGTCTTCCAAAGTAGGTAGAAAACCAATGTAATAAAATGCAGGTTTTCAAATTTCTTACCTGTTCACAACACTGGGAAGAAACCAGTGGTCTGAAGGTGTAAAGATTGAGAAAGAGAAATATAACATGCAAGAAATTATTTCTGTCTTAAAAGTCTTGGTAGAGCTTTCAGTTATTTCATGTGGTGGAAAAACTGTATTCAGTACACTATTTGCCTATTTAGTTGATTCTTCATGTCTAACAAAATATATAGTAATAGGAGCATTTTTCAGTATGGCATTCTGAATCTATACAAGGAATAGATCTTGAGTAATTAGCTGACATTTTTAGGTTCTTTTTTATTTATTACTCAAATGCAAAAAGACAAAAACCTTTCAGGATTTGGTGAAGTTATACTGAAATGAATGAAACTTCCAGACTTGAACTACAGTTTCTCTATACAGAATTAATAGTATCTGCATTAACAGAAAGGATGACTCCATATTAGATGATACATTATCAAGTATCAGGGTGATAACTCATAGTGCTGGAGGTGCTCTGGGATGCCTTCCACCTAGAAATGGTGGTACCCATTTTCAAGACACAGGAAGGGTTTGGATGAAATGTTTTCATGACTTGAATTCGACCCCACAGCTGCCATTTGTTAAAGATTACTTAAAAGTACATAATATTATTTAACCATAACATTGCTGACATTGTAATAACTAATGTAATGCATTAGAAAGTAATTTGAAACTAGAATGCAGGTGATAATTTCCCCAAAATCTGAGAATGGTTCAGTTTCGACTCAAATTTATACAGCCAAAGAACTCAGATTAACATTTTAAACTTTGTAAAGATTGCTTGAGACCCAACATATTTCTGAGGTAATTTTACTCTCAATTTGTCTAATGCTGTCTCTTAATATTAAAAAACCCACTGTTGTTTTTTTTTTAATTTGAACACAAAACACATTTGTATTCTTCCCTAGCGTACACGCTACAGTACAATGTCTCAAGTACAGAATGGTTACCTTAAATCCAATAAACGGTAATATTATGCCAACTTGCAGTTTTTTGCTTATGGAACAATTTTTAAGAGAATGACAATTAAGCAAAAAAATTCTACAGTTTGTAACGGAAACTTGGCATTTGTTTACAAATCTATGATTCATCATCCATGATTTAATGCTTGTGAGAAAAGTTTGCAATTAATCACTATCCCATTAGTACTAGTTTTGCTAGTATATTCGAGCAACATCAATCTTTTAGGAAAATAGGAAAGCCATGCTTCAAAAGGTAATATTTCATATGAACAGCATAAGATACGTGATCAAATATGTGATCAGTTATTGGTACCACTGCAGAGAACAGAGGCAAGAGTTCTTTTTCCCCCGCTTCATGCATTCCTTAGATTTCCAAGTCTACAAAATAACAACAGTGCTTCAACTTCCCCTGATCAAGAAATGTAGGGAACTAACTCCCTACTATTTTGAAAATAAATATTTCAGTGGACACATTTATTCATTAATAAAAATCCCTTGTTCTAGATTACCTTCATTCACTTCAACATACTTAAATAATTTTCACTGAACAAAACATTTGCTACTCTGCTTATAGTGCTGCCCATGCATGGAACTAAAATCAGTCAATCACATTGTATAGAGACATTTAATCTTAATCTAAATTAACAATGACATAAGGAGAACTCGTTGTATAAAATCTCCACGTTTTTACTCTCTGAACATTATCAGATAGATCATGCAGTCATATGTATCAAACATTAAAGAAATATATACATCCTTACTTCTCCTACTGGAAAATTCACTTAACACTGTCTGTATTTAAAAGCGATGCATTCCCCATTTATCTCCTATCCTGCTGAAAAATGCTACTGACTTGGAAAATAACCTTTAAGAACACCATTCCTTTATCAAGGATAGATCTAATGCAATTCCTCATACAATTAAATAAGAACCAACAGTACACTTATTTATACACAATATAAATGGCTTAATCAGAATCAACATTCAATATTGTGGGCTTGATTGAATAAAGTGTGAAAGAGCACACAGATGCATTTTACGAGGAACGTACTAAAATACAAATGGATTTAGTTCAGTTTGGAATATTTGGGATTGCACAAGTGAACTTTGTGTCACAAGTTATAAAACTATGTTAAGAATATTGCTGCTGCAAGAGCCTTCTCTAACTTCACAAATAATTTTCACTTTCACTAACTAAAATACTTCATTATCATTAGAAATATCCCATCTCGCATTCTATCTCTTTGCCATGATATATGAACATGTTGAAGAGCAAAGTTTGCATCAGTCTCTGCTGGTGACTTACTCCTCTAAGCAATATTAATCATTCATTTCTACCCATTCCCTCTGAAGTTTCTTTTAACCCAATTTCATATACATCAGGACCTTCTCTTCTGTCTCATGGTAGTTTACATCCGGGGAACTCTTCTGAAGTGCTTTCTTTAAGTGCAAGATATTAAATGAACTCAAGTCTTCCATACCTACATATTTTTTCCCTGTTTCAAATCTATCTACTAAATTTATGAGACTTTATTTCCTTCTATAAAACTGTCACTTACTCGTCTCCACTACAACATATTTTTCTGTGTAGCCCCTAAATTGATTCGTCATTATTATTTCTGTCAATTATTCCAACACATAGTTTGTGATTTGCTGGAAAACTGGTATTCTTTCAGCCACCTTCCACTGTTCTGTAGAACAGCAATTACAAATGAAAGCAATTATAAGCAAATAGCAATTATCAAATGTTTTGTTGTAAAATGCTTTTAATGACACTTGTTTGAGAAAGAGCATCCAAAGTGTCCCCGATGAAGAAAGATTCCAGCATGGGAGCCTCACTAAGCTCTTCTACAATGAATGTGGATATGAAAGATTTTTATAGTTTGTACTACAGTCTCCTCTTCTTTCAGTGCTCCTTTCATCCCTTGATCATCTGTTGGCCCTCAAGATTTTCTGGCAGGCTTCCTTATTCTGATGTGTTTGAAAAAGGATTTATTATCAGTTTTTTGCCTTTAGCAAGCTTCTCCTCAAAATCTTTTTTGGCCTTCCTTAACACGTTTTCATATGTAATGTGCTAAAAACTGTATTCTTTCCTATTTTTCTCATTTGTAGAAAATTTGTTTGGGGTTGTTTTCTTCTGTGTTTGTTTTGTTTTTCTTTAAACGCCTTTTAACAATATCAAGCAACTTCGTCATAGCTGTCCTTTGGGAAAAAAATAAAAATTGACACATGGTATTAGCTTGGTCCATGTTCTGTGTAATCTCCATGCTGCTTGCAAGCATTTAGTCCCTTTTTATAAGCAGTGTGACTTTTTATGTAGATCCGTTTTTCAAATGAAATATTGCAGTGGATTGTTTGGATTCTCTTTACTTACTATTCATTGTTTGTTATTTTAAGTAGATATGGCTATACCTCTGCTGCATGTGTTATTCTCACCTAAATTACTGTGAGTACTGAAACATGCCATAAGTTTCTGATATTCTCATCTGGCTATACACACATTTCAAACCAGGAATTTCAGCCTCCCATTCTATTTGTAGACTTCTGTTTCTTCTGGCACCTTCCTATCACCCTAGCAGAAAATGTTCCTCCACAACTGCCAGGAGGTGGTTCAGCTCAAGAACTCGCCAAGCATTGGCTGCAGGTGGTGAGATATTGTGCTGTTCATCACTTCTTTTGCATATTCTATTATTGTTGTTATCATTACCATAATCTTCCTTTTCTGTTCCATTAAACTGTTTTTATCTCAGCCCACAAGTTTTACTTCTTTTTTTACCTTTTCGATTCTCTCCCCCATCTCACCGTGGGGGTGGTGTGGGGGCGGGGAATGAGCGAACAACTGTGTGGTTGCTTTAGCTGCCGTCTGGGTTAAACCATGACAGAGTCAAAAAAAAAAAAATTACTGTGAAGTGCTGTAACTGTAGTACAGGTTGCAACAACTGAAGAGAGTATCTATAATAACAAAAACCACTACCTTTTTATGTTTTCTTTTTTGAAGAATGTATTATATTTTTGAAATTCTTACTATGTTCATATATCTAAATAAGTGCTACAAAATTATCTTCCCAGCAGTGGTAAGAAATTCACACCCCAGAAGCATCTTGGTATATGTTTTTCAGTTTTTAGAGTCTTGCTCATTTTTTAAATGGCATGATGTTTTTAACAGATGGAAATGTATATAAGGCTGACAAAGCAAATAATATAATATAAAGGACAAGTTAAGTAACACCAAGTTAATTAAGAATTGTTAAGGAGATAACTAATACCTGTATGCTGATACTCACAGCATTTAAGTTACTGTTGTGACATCATCCAGGCATTTTCTGACTGTGACA
The DNA here is from genome assembly GCF_028858705.1 of Grus americana. Lineage (NCBI taxonomy): Eukaryota > Metazoa > Chordata > Aves > Gruiformes > Gruidae > Grus > Grus americana. Next base: position 26,609,996 of record NC_072856.1, read on the forward strand.
CTTCTATTCCTTTTGCCTCTGGTCCCTCCAAACCGAAAGTCCTTCCGAAGATTTTTTTTTTATTCTCAGGCGTCTGAACAGAACAATGCTGTTCTTTTTCAAAACCTGCTTCTGTATTTTACTACTTGATCCTACTTCCCACCAGATATAGAAATTAGTTTCACAAGTATCTTCATTTCTGTGCTATGTCTGCAATGAATGCCAGGCTACTAAAGAGCAGAATGGGATTATAACTATGAATAACTTTGCTGTATTCTATATTTAAAAATTAAGCCAAGAGTTAAGTATCTTCATGTGGATTTCACTAGATATAAAATTACTCACCCTAATAATATCTTCTGCTGGGTCTATCTTATTGGTCCTAATTCCAATTGCAAGATTTTACAGTTTGTAATACGATCTCCCTGAAAATTACCTGTCACAACAAAGCTTTTAGGAGCTTCTGTAGCAGAAACAATAATTACAGACACCATTTTCCAATTTTCAGAGAATGACCTATATTATATAAATGCAGCTATGACAATAACTAATATATTCTTAAGATGAAGTCTAAATACTTTTTTCCTGATTTCGGACACCTACATTTTCATAACAAGCAAAAAGCTATAGCAAGAATTTAAAAATAATTAAAAAGAAATAATTTACTTTTGCGCTACAATTTCACTTATTTTAGATCTAAAGGAAGCCTGGACTCCACTCTTGCTGCAATGGGGAGATGATCTATATGAGTTAATCCTTTTTAAGAAGGACAAAGGGGAAAAAACAGGAATATATTTAACAGTTTTCTTACACATGGACGTTGGCACTGAGTTCAATTACGTTACCAGATATCTTGTAAATACAACTTTCTTTACAGTACTCTGAAGATTTTTTGCATATATATATACGTATGATAAGAAGTTACCTTACCAGAAATTGCTTTATATGTGAATAAAAGTTAATGAGAATTGGCTCACAGCAGGAAAAAACTACAATCTTCTCTGCCCATGTTTTAAAACAGGATCACAAATGGTCTTTTAAATTACTTGTAAAGCTACAGCAAAGCATGCTGTTCAGTTTCTCCAAGATCCAGAAAGCACCAACTTATGTTTTATAAAGGATGTAAATTTCATAAAAAACAACACTAAATACGGACTTGCAATGATCAAATATGTTGTATGTCTAATTCTTAAAAAAGTGGTAAAACTGAAAAAGACATACAATACTTTTATCTGGTCTGCTGGTGCTAACGTTAGCATAAACATATGTCAATTTAAAAAAAAAAGCAAAAAGCAAAAAAGTAATTCCTTTTACTTTATGTCTCATGACATACAATTCCTACCAGGAAAGAATGTAATTGCTTTTGAAATATACTGAAATCTTTGCCTCATTACCCCCTGTGTGATTCTGAATTCATCTCTATCAGTTTCATTTTTATTTCTGAATATTATATACTCAGAATATTTTTGACTCAAAGACTTCTAATCAGAAGAGAATTTCAAAATGTTCCAAAGGACCTTAGCTTTAAAATTAATTTTTAACCATTAGAAAACATCTTTTTCTAGAATTTCTAATCAAGATCAGCTGGTTAAATGAATTTGACTTCCATTTGTCTCTAAGACTTTGCTTCTTTTATTCCACTAACAGTTTTGTTCATAAAGTTAAGCACTGATCTGATATTTGAAAGTGAAAAAGGTTTGCCATGTGCTCAAAGACAACATCTAACTCTTTAGTTATACCTTGTGTTTCTTTTCATGGATTGACTCACCGTGCTCAAAATACACATTTTAAAAAAAGGTGTCAACTTATTTTTCCTTTTGCTTTTCTTCTGTTCTAATCTCTTCAGCAACAGCAGCTGAAGGCCTGTTCAAAATAAAGGACTCTGCTTGTGCTCATCCAAGGCACAGCTACTTGCTTGCTGATGCCCTGTTCAGCCTTCCGCATCCTAGCCTGTTTACTGAACACAGCTTCAACTGGGTCACTGAAACCACAATAACCTTCTGTGCCACATATGCAAAATATTAAAAGATCAACAGGGAGATAATCCACAGTTTTCAAGAACACATACAATCTTGATGAAATGAAGATTTACTGATGGACAATCTACCATATCATCTGAATAAATTATTACAGTAGTCAGCCAATGTTTCTGCAAAAACCAGACCTTATTTCCAATCTCAATTGTCCAGCCACATGATTTTGTCTAAAAGCAGAATTTTTTCCCATACAGAAATGCTGGCAGGACCAGCTTTTTAAACTCACTTCGTTTTTAAACTGAATTATGTTCTTTAATCTCTTACTGTAAAGCAGATTTTTCTTGCCTTGAATCAGTGTGGTTCTTTCTGAGAATCCTTTCATATTTATCAATATCCATTCTGAAGGCCAGATAACAAAACTAGACAGTGCGCTGCAGCCTGGAAGTTCTGCAAGGCTAAAATTACTTCTTGCTACTATTCAATAGCCCTCCACTTAGACACAAGGATCACACTTCGTTCTCTTAGACTCAGGACCTACCTCATTAGAATTCTAACATCCTATTAAGAGGACATCCCTTTCTAAATATTTTTCATGCTTACACACATAGATGTCTTCATATAGAGCATCTTACAAAACACCTTCACAACAAAAAAAATCTACATAATAACAGCAGCTTGATTCCAAGATTTACACAACTGAAAACAGATTGCTATTCTGCTCTGTTCTCTCAAATCACCATTCCCCAGTATGCTTCACAGTAATGTAAATTTGCTTGAATTAAAATGTAAATAATGAAAGTCGCTATATAAAAAAAGACATTAAGAATTAGAGATAGAAATGGACCAATTTTTTTTCTGCAAGATTTTATAAAGAGTGAGGTATGGGAGCAAAATATAATTCATACAACTGTATGTATGTTAAAGGTTCTTTTAGGCGAATACTAAATATTCATATGATTTATGTAAAAAAACTACTGTCAAGGAAGACCTAGTTCATGAAATGAAACTTTTTTTATTTATTGTAATTAATTCTGCAGAACTTTTTAGGGTTTGAGTTTACAATTTTCACTTAGTCCTTTTGATTACTCTTGCCTGATTTGCTTTAATAAATTAAAAATTAATTTTGTGTACCCACAGTATCCTCTTTTTTGAATTATACATATAAACATATTAGTTAATTCATATTTTAAGATTATACTTCAATGCATACTTAAAAGCTGGCACTACCACCAAATGAAGAGCTCTGCCATTTTTTCCCCTCCAGGTACAGCCCTGCCTTAAAAGCATTCATTCGTCAAACCATGGCTAGAGGCAGCAAAGTCAATATTCAAATGTAACCGCAGGAAACTTTGTTTCAGTTTTCCTTTTTAAAGTTATCTTTCATCTTACCAGTTTGCAGGCTTTATGGGAAGGAGCACATACCGTTTTTTAAAACATGGAGATGGCTTCTTTACCTCCACATCCTTTCATTCTCCATCATATAATGCAGATATAACTTCTAATCGTATATTAATCTGTCCCTTCTCTTAATCCATTTTATTTTCCCATTTAGTATATGGTTCCATTTTATTTAGTTAGTTATTTTATAGCCCTCTTTCAATGCGTTGTTGGGGAATGCCACTAGGACATCATAAATCAGCAAGTAAAAAACAATAAAAAGAGGCCTACCCTGTTTTAACATGTTGCAATGATAACAGATCATTATGACCTGGATATTAAAAATATTCATGCTCAATATAACTATTTTAAAGAAAACTAATAAAAAATTTAATGACAAATATGTCTTCCCAAGTTCTCTATTTTGGCTCTTATTAGTAGGAACTCGTATGTGCTTCTTACAACAATTTTTACCTAAATTATTCATAAATAGTTTGGCCATAGATATCAGGGAAAAATGAACTGCAAGTTAAGTCGCAATTGCAAGCAAGATCTAATTTAAAAGTTGAAAAGAACTTGCATATAACCATCTCCTATTATTTTTTTTTCTCTAGAATGACACTATGAAAGTGTTTGAGTGAAATTAAGGAAAAGGAAAAATTATGCCACAGTATAACTGCTGTATTTGCAAAAACCTGCGATTGAATTCTCAGTCTTTTAACATATTTAAGCTAGAAAAACTGAACTGGACTTGTAGGAGTATCATGTCAAATGCAAAGAACAATTCCTGCCAGAGATGACAAGGGATGAGATGACCCCTAATTCTCCGTACAGATAAGAACATGCCTTACTAATCTTTTACTATGGGACTAATGTCAGCTTGCTTATTAAAATTCACCCTACTTCCCAAATTCCAAAACCATGCTAATTTCTTCTGAAATAGACAAGCTTAGCTTTTATGCAGTTAGGAGACGACTGGACTAATAATATTTTAAATATATATATATATATATTCTCAGCTCATATAAGCCTCTTAACTCTTTGTAGAAGAGATTACTATCTAAATTGTTTTGCTAAATATAGACTTCAGAAACTTCAAAACTTTATGTTGCTAATACAACTAAAATAAAAGTGTCAAGAAGAGGCAATTTAATTAAAAAGTAGATAAATGTACAGATTTAAACAATTTTGTCATCAAGCTCTATTTACTAAATTATTATTCTATGCAGTGAAAGTGATTCTTAAGATTTTTTTACTTTTTGGCCTATTTCTGTAATTTACACTGATATCTTCTTGTAAGTATTCACTTGTATGAATGTTTTTGACACAATTAAACCCCAACTTTTATTAAAAACTCATATACATTGCATAGTAAGCACTATGTAAGATAAACATTTTGTTTATGAGAAATAGAAATTTATACATGTCAAGGTACTTTTATAAATTTATTTTGAAAATCTAGAAGATCCCATGTTGATTTCAGAAGTTGTAGGGAAAAAAAATTAAAGGTACAGTTTTGCAGACAAAGTTTTTTAATTACAGTTAAGAATTTCAGACTTATTTGTCCCTGTTAAGGTACAGGGAATAAAATAAAAAAGAAATCAAAATCTATATAAATTTAGAAAGACATAAAAAAATATAGAAATCTTCAGCAAGATAGCATGTCTTTCAAATTTACAGGCAATTAAGTATCCAATGAAGATTCTTACTGAAGCCACATTGAAGCTAGTAAAAGAGATCAATTCTCAGTATCACAGTTCCTCAGTGATCAGGCAATTGCAGAAAATTAGAATTTAAACACAGTTTACAGTGTGGCTAGCCAATAGGCTAACCATAGAAGATTGTCTTTCATAGCTGAATGTCTTCTGTCTCTAGAACATCAAAACTCAAATTAGTGGCATTCATTAATTTTAAAAAAATGTGATCACATCAAGATATTTCATGCGTTCAGTCTTCAAATTATTCATCCTGATCTAGAAATTTATTTTAAAAAACCTGACACGGTAGGGAGCTAAAAGGAAATAATATTTGTACTTTCATCAGCAAGAGCCCATATTGCAGGAAATGATGATGTATTTTAACAGATTTTCATTAAAATATACAGTCTTTTTAAGCCATGTATGCATAAGCGCTCCAGAACACTGGTTTGCAGCTTATTATGCTAAATGCAAGGCTCACAAAATTGCCTGCAACTAAATTCTGGAGTCACATAGAGCAGTCTGCTCAGAACCATGCCCAGATGGCAGTTTCACTTGCTAACTTTGCAAAACATGAATAAAACTTCAGCTGAAGTTTTCAATGTCAGTTTTCCATTTCTACTTATTTTTAGAAAACATTCAAGCATTTCTAAGAATTAATTTCCCAAAAATTTCACAAAAACCACTAGAATTTTCAAACAAAAGTTTTGTAGCATCTTGGAGCTTTGAAGAACATGTTATTTCAATGCACAAATGTTGTTTCAATGCGTAAACACACAAGTATGTTTACACACCAATCTGTAAATAGGATTTCATAAATCTGAAAAATATAATTTGAGATTTCATACACATATCTATCATATCTGAACTTTCTAAGAAGCTACAAACAGATAATTGGAGGAATATTTTGAAGTAGAAAAATATCTGTAAAACCTTTTCCACTGAGACAACAGTAGAAACTGTGAGATCTGGTTAACACACACATACAGTGTGTTGGATCAAGGAAATTTCTGCAAAGTTTAATTCTTGTTATGACTGGACTCAAACAGACCCTGGGCTGAATTGTCCACTGCATAGGCAATTCCCCTTCTTCTACATATCCTCCAGGGCACACTTCCTCACTAAACCGCTAATCAGCCAGATAACAAAGATCTTTAAGCACTATTGGATCCAACTTGACTAAGAAATGTTACTGATTCTCTGGGGGGGAAAAAAGAACACAAATGAAACAAACAAAACAACACAATCCTCTCAAAAAAACCAACAAACCCTAGCACACAACACAACTCCCAAGAATTTTCAGTAGGAAGTAAAATAACTGTAAAGCAATCATTCCAAGTAGTACAATTGTTGAAAATACAGACACTTCCACTATACGTAACTAGAAACCCCTGTTTCTGCCTATAACAGGCTTGAGAATTTAAATAGCTTAAGAAACCATGAGAGGCACAACCACTATGGAATGACGACTGAAACCTGAGACACTTGTCAGAACAGACAAAACCTGTCTGGAAGTAGCTATGGGACTGGCCACGTTCCATCGTTTCAAAGACAGAAAGACAGATGAAGTGAAGGAATGAACATCTACATTTTTCTTTTCCTCTCAGCACTGATGTTAATTTCCAAGCTCAGTGACTAGTTCAGAGTGCTCCTGAAGCACGGTGTAACCCTGTACCTGTCAGAAACGAAGGAAGGGGGATACTTATTGTGAGACTAGGGTACAAGGTACAATCTCTGATGACTTGGAGATTTGGCCATTCTTACTTGCATCTAACTTGACACACCATCCAAAATCTGTGTATCAGGAGTAACCAACAGAAGATGAAGAATGAAGACGGTGGGGGAGAAACCCGTTTCTGTCAATCCAGAACTGAAAAGCTCTGCTTACCAATCCAAACAGACAAAGTGTATATTGCCTCTATGGAATTAGGATAGTATAGTCTGCAAAAGTCATGCTGTAGCTCCTGTAGCTCTAATAAGAAAACTGTATGCTAAAATACCATCCCATCATTTCACTGTCTTTTATTGATGAGTGTAGTCTACCCAATCACCTACTGAAAATCCCTACAATTTTTTTAAATGTCCCAGTAAAATCCAAGTCACTACCGTTGCTGCCAGATACATCCTTCAGGACATACTGGAAAGAAATTCTTGAGTCTGTAGACACAACTAACATAAATAATAAAAAGTATCAGTCCTTCTTATCTGTCCTTAAGCAGAGAGTTACTGAGCCAAAATTCCTTTCTGGGATAACATTAATGTGTCACAGGCTAACAATCAAAAATTCCATCAATGCTGATAAATAAAACAGCTATAGCCTGAAAAGTGGCACAGTATCTCCCTTACTGTTTCCCACTCTAAATTTTTTTTGTCCATAGCCTTTGTTAGCTTATTTATTCATCTAATAATTATCATGTGGATTACAATTGTCAATAATAAAAAATATTATTAAAATTATCATTCCACCCCTCTCTAACCCAATTGTTTAATTATGTTTTTTCCAAGAATCTCCTTTTATCAATGAAGACATATCATTAAATTTACCTAGTCTTGGGTAAGAACAGTCTGTTGTATTTTTTTTGATCAACTTTCCCTGCATTTATTGTAACATTTATAAACTCCCATGTAGTACTAGTTACAGACTTAGAAAAAATTAAGTATGCCTAAACAAAGAGTCAATAAAATCTATGTTTTAAAAAGCTGACAGTTTTTCACATAAAAACTACCTGTGTAGAAATTTAATTTTTAAAAAAATTCTTCCTGGTATTTATGATAAACTGAGAGCAAAAAGTTAGCATATTGTCAGCCATCTCCAGTTGTGCTGTATACCTAATCAATTTTGACAAATATCTGAAAGACATTTTAAATATATAGAAAAAATTATAAAATCATGCAGGTGTTAAAAACTCTTCAAGAATTCCATTAAAATGAATGCTGTTTACTTTGAGACACAGACATCTGATCCTGCAAACATGAATGCCCATCTAGTTATTCTAGCAAAATTGTTCAGCCAAGTATAAGAACGGATTACTTAGTACTCTACAAATAAAAAGGTATTTAACATTGCCGCTGTCTTTACACCCTGAATTTTGAGTCAGTGCAGTTTACATTAAAAATTATTTCAATTTTGTTGAATGACTATTGGATACCATTTTGTTTGTATTTCTTTTGCTTTATATTTGAAACATGCTTTATTGTTTTAAAGTTTATCAACAATAGCCTCTATTTAATACTCTCTTCCCACAAAAAAAAATGGATTCATATCTGGAACATAACACAGTGGCAGACTGCTAAAGGATTACAAAAGTTTTGTGTTAAAAAATCTCTGCCAAAGCAGAGATATCTTAATTAAGGATAATTTTTTAATACAATGAAAAAATAAGATTTAAAAGATGCTTATGTATACAATTGCAGTTACATTTATTACGCTCCACATAACATTAAAGAAAGAGGTATCAATATAGTTCTACATTAAAGGAGCTGCAAAAAACAATAAGAAATTATGTGAGTCATTAAGTCTTACCTGACCAGTGTCCAGTGGTGGTACCTGATCTGTCAGTACATGTCTCGCTTACAGGCCTAAATACAGTCTCCCAGCCACCAGTAGCATAGCGCCAATTCTGAGACTCCAAAATGAGTGTTCGCTGAGTGCCATAAGCGATCATGAAGCAGTAGACTACATGATGAAGTTGACAACCATAGCCACAGCCTTTGTTGATATTACACACAAGTTTCTTAGCTTTGCTGCAATCCTTCGGGTTCTGTAAGTATGGATGAAAAAGTGAAGCTGAAGAGAAGATATACACAAAGGCATACTTTTTTCTGAGAAACTGACAAATGTCATAAATCACAAAAGCCATCCCGCTATAATATATCTCACATTAAAATGGATGAGTAAGCTTCAGCTCCATGAAAATTTTATGTGAATTCTTCACTGTGAACATGAGCAGTTATTGAACATACTTCACACTATCCTAATGTAAAATAGAATACCGTCAAGATTTTAAATTACTTCCTCATTTGTAAATCTGTCAGAATAAGCTAACATTTGGACTCAGACTTCACATTTCATCAACATGATTCTCAGTGGTGGAATGCTTTGTCCTTTGGTATTTTTCCAAGTTTGTTAGTTCTCTTTCAATAAGCATGCATGTCATCCAACAAAAGAAAATTTCCACCTGTCTACAGTATACAGAATAAAACAAATGTTTATTAATGGACTGCTTCCCAGACTAACTGACCACAATACAGAATATAAAACACATACCTGACCAGACTGATAAAAGACAGTACTTTAATCTGCAGGCACTCTCAATAAAATAACATACTACACTTCCACAACCCAAGAAACAATAACAAAGGAGGTAAACGTCTACATGATGTGAATGCCATGTTTAAAAGTACAAACTAATACATATTTTTAGCTATGTGAACAACACAACAACATAATCCACAAAGTTTTTCTTTCTGTGAAATATAGTACTTTGCTGTACACACTCATACTTGCACGTAACATACTTCTGCATTCCAAAAAGTTTTTTTGTAAAACCTCTAGGATGAAGTTAGTTTTCAGTTAAGCTGCAAGAAGACTGATACCTGAGCATCAATATAAATTTTGTTCCCCTCGCATCTAAACAACTTTAAATAAAATTTCTGTAAATTTGCAACAAATCAGGTCTTTCCAAAAAAACAACAATCACCTTCTGGAGAACTGAGATCTCTCCATCAAGTGATCTTAAAGATAATCTGAATATTCTGAGTCTTACAATACTTAATAAAATTTTTAATTTCTTCATTCATTTGTGTGAAGGAGGGGAAAATAGTTCAGATCTGGAAAAACAAACAAACAAACAAACAAACCAAACCCCACAATGTGTGTTACATCAGCATTTGATTTTTTTTTTCCATTTTAAGGAAATCTGATTCAAAGCCTAACTAGCTATGAAAAACAATAAAATAAATTAAATAAAATTTCCATTCCTAATTTTTGTTTCTCAGACCAGTACTCTACAGGCTGGTCAGTCTCACCTCTGTGCCTGGCAAGATCATGGAGCAGACCCTCCTGGAGACTATGCTCAGGCACATGGAAAATAAGGAGGTGATTGGTGACAGCCAGCATGGCTTCACTAAGGGCAAATCATGCCTGACAAATTTGGTGGCCTTCTATGAAGGGGTTACAGCATTGGTGGAGAAGGGAAGAGCAACTGACATCATCTACCTGGACTTGTGCAAAGCATTTGACACTGTCCCGCACAACATCCTTGTCTCTAAATTGGAGAGACATGGATTCGATGGATGGACCACTCGGTGGATAAGGAATTGGCTGCATGGTCACACTCAAAGAGTTGTGGTCAACAGTTGTGGTCCAAGTGGAGAATGGTGACGAGTGGCATTCCTCAGGGGTCAGTACTGGGACCGGCACTGTTCAACATCTTTGTCGGAGACATGGACAGTGGGATCGAGTGCACCCTCAGCAAGTTTGCAGACAGCACCAAGCTGTGTGGTGTGGTCGACACGCTGGAGGGAAGGGATGCCATCCAGAGGGACCTTGACAGGCTGGAGGGGTGGGCCCATGTGAACCGCATGAAGTTCAACAAGGCCAAGTGCAAGGTCCTGCACGTGGGTCAGTGCAATCCCAAGCACAGCTATAGGCTGGGCGAGGAATGGATTGAAAGCAGCCCCGAGGAGAAGGACTTGGGGGTATTGATTGATGAGAAGCTCAACATGAGCCGGCAGTGTGCGCTTGCAGCCCAGAAAGCCAACCGTGTCCTGGGCTGCATCAAAAGAGGTGTGACCAGCAGGTCGAGGGAGGTGATCCTGCCCCTCTACTCTGCTCTTGTGAGACCCTACCTGGAGTACTGCATCCAGCTCTGTGGGCCCCAGTACAGGAGACACATGGAGCTGTTGGAGAGAGTCCAGAGGAGGGCCACGAAGCTGCTCAGAGGGCTGGAGCACCTCTCCTATGAGGACAGGCTGAGAGAGTTGGGGTTGTTCAGCCTGGAGAAGAGAAAGCTCCAGGGAGATCTACTTGCGGCTTTCCAGTACCTGAAGGGGCCTACAGGAAAGATGGTGAGGGACTGTTTATCAGGGAGTGTAGTGACAGGACAAGGGGTAATGGGTTTAAGCTGAAGGAGGGTCGATTTAGATTAGATGTCAGAAAGAAATTCTTTACTGTTAGAGTGGTGAGGCCCTGGAACAGGTTGCCCAGAGAGGTTGTGGAGGCCCCATCCCTGGAAGTGTTTAAGGCCAGGTTGGATGGGGCTTTGGGCAATGTGGTCTAGTGGAGGGTGTCCCTGCCCATGGCAGGGGGGGTTGGAACTAGATGATCTTTGAGGTCCCTTCCAACCCAAACCATTCTATGATTCTACTCTTCCTATCACAAATCTAATGGATAACTTGAAAATAAATCTAACAGGTATCTTAGATAGGTTCCAGTCTCAACTTCCTACAGTCTTTTAGGAGAGAGATGGGTTTTTCTAGTATTGTGTGCAAGTCCGCAAAGAAAAAATTCCATGAAAAATTACCTCCTCCCTAAATCTACAGACATATTTACACCATGCAATGAAGTGGAAGTAGAATAACTTTCTACTGTTAACTGTTATTGTGTAGAAAAGACTTAAGCTCAAAACCCAAAGACAATAGCCTATATTATGTTGCTATTCTTTTAACTGAAATACTAGGCTAATAAAAAAATATAAGAAGCTTCTTTCTGTCATTTAGAGAGTTGCCAGAGGCAGACGTAAGTGTTCATTGTAGAAGTTGAAAATTTGTATTTTGTTTTTCTTTATCTGTTTTACTTCTATTTTTGAAAGAAGTGTCTAGATGTTTTAACTGCTACTTAATAATAATAATTCATACTTTATACAGAGTATCTCAGAATAGTTTTAATACCATTGTATAACATACTGTAACTTGATTGTAAAAAGAACTATTATGTCCAAAAGTAAACCATGAGCTAAATGTACTTATCAAAAAGTAGGACACACAAGTCTGTTCACAAGTTATCAATTGGATTAGGCAGAATTTTATTTAATTTGTTTTTAAAATTTATTAATGATCATAGGATCATAAATGTAGTTTTTTCTGGATTTTATCATAGAATCATAGAATGGTTTGGGTTGGAATGGGCCTTAAAGATCATCTAGTTCCAACCCCCCTGCCATGGGCAGGGATACCCTCCACTAGACCAGGTTTCCCAAAGCCCTGTCCTGGCCTTGAACACTTCCAGGACCTCTCTGGGCAACCTGATTTTGCAATATACTTTTGTTGAGACATGTAAAAAAATCTTGATTTTAAAGAAAGCATGCAAAAAGGAACAATAGATACATTAGCGATGTCAACAGGCCTATAAATCACGTTATTAAGACTGTCTTTCCATTCTTTCCACACAGCAAAAAAATCTTACTGAAAATAACTTTTGTGTACCTACTTTGAAAGGGATAATCTGTGAGAATTTTTAGAAAATACCAATAGGTAATGTTTTCTACACTTTGTATTACCGTCAAATGCCTGTGTCCTTTTGAAAATGAAAGCATTCAATTGATGACATATTTGAAGTTGGGTAAACTTTGATAAGGTGTGCCCTTCTAACTTTCTTGCATGCAAATGCAAGTGTCATATTATAGCTTATTAACAATATTATGGAAATCAACTAGGAATCACAAAGAAACATAACTTGATACTGTGACTGCTTACCAATATTAATATAATGCACTTACTTGGGTTTTAACATTACTTGGAGACTTAACCAGAAAGTATATATTAATATTAGTTTGTCGCTTAAACAGAAAGCTAGTTAAGCTAATTTCTTTATGATTGCGGTTTTTAAGTAGAGATATTTAGATATATTGCAGTTTCAACCGGGATTTCCTGAAAAAGGTAGAATTAATAACCATCAAGAAGGAATAAAAATTAATTACGATCATGCTGCACACATTAGAATAGCTTGTATGTTCACAAAACTGCCAACCAAAGCAACCTATAAAGTTATTGAGTTGATAAAGGATAACAACGGACAATTTTAAATCCAGTGAAGACTGACAGAAGATTTCTCCTCCTGGCATAAAGTCACAGAAAAGAATTATCTATCTCTGATTTGAATGAGGAGTGCACTCTGTTCTCATCCCTAACTATGCTGCTCATCACAGACGCTTATATCTAATTGAATTGTCTACATAATCAAGTGAGGGATGGAAGGGACCTCCAGGATTGTCAAGCCCTGTAATGTAACAGTCATACAACTGCATTAAAAAACAAACAATCAAAACCCATACAAAAACCCAAACAACAAACCCCACAATTGACCAACCACACACACAAAACATACTTCAATATGTAGAAGATTAGACTATCAAGCCATGCCAGAATTTACACCTTTTATTTTTCTCAGCATTACTTATATGAACAATGCAACTGAAAATACTAACAATTTGTCAGAACTGTAAAATGGTTAAAATTATGTATTTCTGTGGAAAAGAATGTTACATGTCACCTAAAATAAAAGTGGATTTTTATAAATGGCAAAATGGATTTGGTGGTCTTTCATCACCAGTGACATGGGCATACACTGTTGCTCTCACAAAATTCAGGGTTTCCACTAAATGGATACGGTTAAACTCTTACCCAAATAAAGGCAATATGCCATTGCTTCCTACTTGTAAGCATTGGCAGATGGCAGCTCCTTCTTCCCTTAAGAAGTTTTACAGTCCTTCAGGTTGCAAATGACCTATCCTGCCTAGGCTACAAGGAAAGTAGTAATCCAAGTTTTCTCTGCCAAAAATGTATCATCTCCCTAACTCTTCTGTAATACTTGACAACCTTTGTAATGAGGTACGCAGGCCATATGAGTGTAGCAGAGTTACAGAAGTCTGGCTGACATCTCCTTTACTAATGAAGCTGGGAAATCACCTATTACACTGCAGACCTACAAAACTGCATTAGTAATGAGAGAAATAGTAGTCTTTAGTCTTGGATTTAATTAACATTCATTGGTTTGTCTGTTTGAAGGAATATCCTTGAATGGCTTCTTTTGAATAACGGACTTGGGTAGCTACTTGATCTTCGTAAGACTTATTTAAAATTGTTTTCCTGCATCCATTTAAAAACTATTTTAACTGAGACATACCAAACAGGAACCATTAGCCTTGAAATAAAATTATTTAAGAGTTATTTTTAGTACCCCTGGTTCACCAAAGGAACGCTGCCCCTATAAATCTTTACAAGAAGACTAACAGGACTGAAGCACATTCTGTGCTATTATGATTGACTGCCCGAAATATGTAAGCCTTGTTAAATTCAATCTTAAACTTAATTCTGCAAAAGCAGCACAGTACAACTCTTGTATTGAAGTATGTCTTCTATAGACTGTCATTCCCTACTCGAGTTCTCCAGGGTACTCGAGATTTTGTAGACCTCTATGTACCACATCCCCTTCTCAGTTATCTTAGTAGACTGAAATCTTCATCTATTTAGTCTTCACTCTCAGAGATACCAAGTTCATGTATTTGATCATCCACATTATTTACCTCTTCGGGTTTTCTTGTATTATTATATCCTTTCTGATACTAAGGGACTAGAACTGCACAGTCTATCCTTGATGCAGATGCATTGTTTAAATACTGTTGAGCACTGAAATGACATTTTCACAGAATTATCTGGGGTAAATCCAAGATCTTTTTACTCAGTGGTATTAGTCAACTGTATATGTGTATGTGCGCTAAAGACTGTCTTCGCTCACTCAAAATTCAGCGCAGATGACTGTTATCTACAATTTTAATATCCAGTCAAAGATAACATGACTGGAGTACGAGCTAATAGTGTAAAACTCCTCTGCAACTGGTAGTCTCAAGCTGTTTAGCACAAAATTTGCAGAATACTGATGATATTAAAGCCAGATATTTTAAACAAATTGTTTGAAATGCAGCTGGTTTTGGTGTTAATTTTCTATCTTTAATTAAAACAAACAAACAAACCCAAACAAAAAGAAGACACTGAAATTCTGGAAGCAATAAAATAAATCAGTATAGTCTTGTAAAAAATCTGAAAACCTGGAAAAAGTTTTGAGGGAAAATTATAGCTATAGTGGGAAATACCCATTACTTACTGAGTATTTATTTTTCCCCTAAACAAACAGCAATATTTTAAATGAAACCATCAGCAAGAATGGTGAGAACAGACCATATCTCTGTTCACATAATTCTACATATTAAATGAAAGAATGAATAGGTATAATGCTCTCTAGCACACTATTTGTACCATTAGTTCATTGTTGTTTCTTATTCTTATTGAGTGAGTACTCTTGAGTAAAATGAAAACACACTCCACTAACTCCATAAGCTGCTGAAAGATAATGAAACACCACAGTATTTTCTCAATGTAATGTGTGGCTCCAAACTTACAGTTTGTGGTATATTTACATTCAGATTACTAGCATAAAACAATAGTAACAAAAATCAAATAAAATCAAAATTGTTAGAAACATGATAATTGGAAACATATAAACATAGGCAAAATCTACAGTAGTAAATCAAATGCACCTGAGACTTATTCTAGCTGCACAGAAAAGACTGCGTCTGTGCTCCTAAACTTTCTAAAACTCTTAAAACAGGGTAGCCACAAACAGACTTATGAAAGTGTCTTGTGCTAAGTCTCAAATACAGCCAAAGAATTGTTTGGGAGAAAACTACTTGATGTGAGTCAAAAGCATGCCAGGAACTGTTCTAACAATTGAACAGTATAGAATATTATGTTCCAGTGACTGGGAACATTCCCTGTCATTGTTTGGCTAGAGTAAAAATAGTCTTAGGACTATTTCCAGGTCTCCATCTTCCGCTTCTCTCGGTGCTCAAAGAACCTTCTTCTCTAGGGCTCTTGGTTAGCCTATTCGCAGAGCCAGCAGGATCAGATGGGAAAGATGTCAGAAGTGCTGTTTCAATGCCTCACCGTCTTCCACCGTTTTTAAGTGTGCAGTCGGCCAGCAAAACACATGACAAAGTGGCAAAAGTAAACTCTGCTGCTTAACATACATTTTACTATAAGAGAAATGACTGTGTTGTTTGTGAAGTTAAAAAAGTTTATATAAATGTACTCTCATCTACTGAACTGAGACAGATTAGAGTGGAGCAGGCAAGCAGTCTGCTACAAATTACAAAGTAGCCTCATAAATACAGTATGATGCTCATTAACAAAAGTGTTCTTTTTAATATTTTCAATAAATATTTTATTCCTTAATAATACACAGTCTGCTAGAGGAGACAGTCCCACCCAAATTCTATGGAAAATTCCATTTTTTAAGACAATCATGTCAAGGAAAGGTGTTTCTCATCCTAGTTACCACAAACGTAATTCACATCATCTTCTATTCCCCTTTCTTTTTGATGCCACTTACACACTTTTCATACCAGCTACCCTTAATACCTGGGGGGGGCGGGGGGAGCAGACAGACAACAACCCACACAAAAAAACCCCAGAAGTTTCTTCCAGCTGCTGGAAGAAAATTTTCTTCCTTCTCTAGTCAGAAATATTATGCATTTGATTTGAGAGACAGGAAGCCTTATCTGCCTCTATTGTTAACTCCTCTAGCTTGTATCTATCCTCCTACAATAAACAAGCTTCAGCTTGAGTAAAACACCCCAGCACGCAGATGGATGAACCACACTCTGCTCCTCAACCCACTACACAGGAATTCTAGAGAAAACCTCATATAGATATCAGCAGTGACCATACTTTAGGAAGTGGTTATTATCCTAATATCATACTTTCAGATACTGAATTTACTAAGTAACTTAATGAAGATGACCAAGACATGTCTCAAGACATATTCAAAAGTTAAATAATTTTTACATTTTCATATGTGACAGAAACTATTCAGTCCCCTTCTGCAGTTTCATAGAGTCAGAAAAATTGGCTTGTTGTCTATTTTCTCTTTAATTCTTTTCTTTCACTTTTAAATCTATTTTGCCAAAAATATTAATTTTTATATGCTTAGATTCATTCATATGCCTAAGCTTTCTTTTCTAGTGTTACAAGGAAGGAACCAAATCACTCTTCCAGTGCTGTGCAATTAATTCAGCGACTTGGCGAAAATGAGAAAAGAACTGCCAAATTCCAATGAGCTTACATTATCAAACAGTAAAGATGCTTCAATACGCAGTGGAAGAATCTGTTCACAAAAAACCATGACTAAGAGCCAGAGATGTGCAACTACAAAAATAAAAAAAAAATAAAATAAACCCACTGATCACTCACTGGACAAAATGTCAATTACAAATATAATCACATTTAAATTTCAATCCACCAAAGATTTGCAATAGGTAATTCAGAACTGTTAAAATATATGGTAGTAAAATAGAAAGAAAAAGAAAGAAATGCATTTTAAATTACAAAATGCTGAGAATCCATCAAAAGAGTAACTAAATCTCTCAATAAGTAGCTTTTGGGTTGAATGGGAGGGTGGAAGATTGGGCATAATCCTCCAGCTAGTGAACAGAGCTCCTGGGGCTTTATAAGAAATTTTCAGTTCAAGCCAAACTTCCAAACCTAAAGAAGGCTAGTTATAGAAACCTTACTTCACAAAATGTGTTTTAAAGACAGATTCATTTTTTATTCACTATTTAAATGACATCATTTTCCAAGACAATTTACTTAATCCTAGAAGTACCAAAACTAATCAAACGAGTTTCCTATGCATTTTTAACTAATGGATCCTTCCTGTGTGGATTCTTTGGTGCCTAAAGAAGGGTAAGGGCATACTTCAGTCTTCTCTAGTTCATGCACTAAGAGTTTCTTGCCTCTACCTTTCCCACTAAGAGTTTGTTGCCTCTACCTTCCCCACTTATTTCCACAGAAAAATCTGCATTAAGAAAATGTTAAACTGATGATGCTGTAGAAAATAATGTAACAAGGTTAACAATAACCATCTGCTAGATGTTGCATTTTTAGGTCTTACTAGTCTGTCAATAAACCTGAATCTGAGACAGAATCTATTAATTGTTCTGGTCAATGACTTCCCCTTAGGCATAGATAAACACACGACTGTCATTATCTCCTTTCAATCCTATTGACTGTTAGTGGCACTGATTCATTTATAATTAAATGAGCTCATGTAAGTCAAATGATTGAAGTTTAGCCAAAGTAATAATAGACATAGTTGTCAAGTTTAAGAAAACTAGAAGATATAGCCAAAGTGTGTCAATATTATGAATTCATAATAAATCATTCATAAATCTCAACTATGGATTAGGATTATGCATTAGGATGTCTTAGGAGCTATACTACCCAAGTAAGCAAGTAGCACTTGCGGCCAGGAACACATCTCAGTTAAACTTAAGGATATGGCCTTTTTCAACTGTTTGCCTTGCCAGTATCTAATCCTGCCTTTGTCATTCCAAGATGAGAATATACAAGTGTGCTATTCCTAGGTCCACTTCTTAAATCTATTCAGAAACGAGAACTGGCATTCATGACATTTTTCTCCTTGAGTAAGTGATTTATCAGGATTCTATGTATTTGGAGTAAATGCCAGAAAGCTTTCAAATAAACCTAAGGATGCTGAGACTACCACAGGAAAACTGAAGTGCTACAAGGTCTGCCCATTAAAGAAATCATCTCTTCTCCCAGAACAGTGCCCATACAGACACATAGCTGAAGTCCTTCAGCTAGTATTGTCCTTCCCCTCAAAAAAAGTAAATGCTGATGTAGAATTTTCTATGAGGTTTTTTCCACTCTGGAATTTAGTTTTGCCCTTGCTTCAACTTAGTCTGAATTTAACAACACCAACAGCACACTACAACTGTCACAACACACTACAATTTGTGTCTCATGAGCAAAGTGGAATAACTAGGAAAAGATATATTATACTTGAATTATTGAAGGATACAAGTTTACACTTTTCAAGACTTACAGTTGTGTGTGACTTACACTTTGCACATATGCAGAGTGCCCAGAGCCTTTTTTGGTGGTGTTGTCATTTTGACATAAGTACTTTTATTAAAAATATATATCATTCATTTTAATGGGAGAGAAAGAAAGAAGGTTTAATATACCTTAAGACAGAAAAATTTAAGTGACACATTAAATAACAAAAAATGCTGGCAAATCCAGAAACCTCAGAATAAAGTCTTGTAAGCAACTTCTTTTGCACACATACACAACCCCAACTAAACAGCATGAATATGGCAAACTATGACTATTATAATTGATGATGTTGCTGAGTACTTAGTAAGCTTTCTCACCTGCTTATATTTTTAATCTTCAAAGTTAAACAAAATGTTTTGATTTTTTTAAAAATTGGACTCAAAATTATTCTGCTATTAGGACATGGTGCGCTGAATCACAGAATTCCTAAAATAAATAGAACAAAAATAAGCACAAAAGCAAAGCTGAAGAAACCGAACTGCTGCCTTCAAAATCACTTACTCACTCTACTGTTTCCAGAATACACAGTACTACAAGAGCCCTTGTCTGACTTCTGCTCATTCTCTTCAACCATTTGACAATGAACATCTCTGAAAATAAGGTCTTTGGCTTAAATGTAAGCTCCTAGCTTTTTAAGTGTTGCTCTAACTACAGGGAACTAGCTAAATGTAGCCTCATTAAATCAAATTTATGGTAATGCCATCCAAATGAAGTAGCAGTCATCACTATTCACAATCATTCAGCTAAATGATTTCCCAGGGAGATGTCCCAAAATAATGCAGCTGTCACTAACTTGTGCAGAAAACTATACGGTACTTATATTCTTAAAAAAAAAAATATAAATATGTTCCAGATAGTTCTTTTTGGCATGGATTTGGGGGGCAAAGGTTGTTGAATTTTTATTTTATTTTATTCTTTAATACAGTTATATTATGAATAGAGGTGTATATGTGTAAATTCAGACTATGAATGGCTTTACATTGCATACTCACAGTCAGTTCTGTACTCTTCAAAATCCTGAAACCCACACTAGAAAATAAGTCAACTTGACTTCCAAATGTGTAGTCACAGACGTATTCCAGTTTTGGGTCATTACTTGCAGCCATAAAGACAAGAGATTTTTTAATCTGTAGAAGGACTCCAAAGTTTATGTCTGGCTTACTGGCATGTAGGCAAGAGATTGCATCCTTTCCCACCCCCCTCCCCCCCCCAGACAGAATGAAAATGAAAAGGAAAAGAGAGACGGTAGTAATTATATATGTGAAGGACCCATCCCAAAGACTGTAACTACTCATGAGAAGGAATCTATCTTTGAAGAGTAAGCTATGTTTCCACCCCAACTTTGGGCAATGTTGCACACATTGAGAATTACCATGCCTTGTGGTTTGAATCTTTCATATGAATGATGGTAATAGTATACACCTGGAGGTAAATGATCATCCATAAACCATACTATGTAGCCACTAAACCATACTATCCACAGTTTCTTGCTAGAGTGTAATTTTTCTGATTTTTTTTTATTGTGGGGGTCTTTTAGCAAACAACCTTCAAAGAAACAAAAGTAGTCATGGAGTAAGGGACTCCATGCTGTTAAAGTGCTGTCAAAGATCAGAATTAGATTATAAAAAGGAGTGAGAAGTGGCAAATACACAGAGAAATGGCATCTTGTTATCTTAGCAGGACTAGTACTTTCATGGCATGAAACATGGAAGAACCGGTAAAAGGCAAAGACATTAATTGTCTAAGATATTTTAGATTGGTCAAGTCTAAAGAATATTGTCATGAATTCCAGAAGAAACTAAGCCAAGCAAGCATGACTCATGACAAGTGAAATTCTGTATTGATAACTAAATTTAAAGTAAGAATAGTGGAAGAAAAAATATTCACGTTTCAGAATTCAGCTGAATTAAAAATCTTGGACATAATTTTCAATAGCTCCATAGTGACATGAACTCAAAGGAGACCTATTATAAGCAATACCTAAGTAATACCTTAGACTGCATAAAAAATAAGATAAGAAAAACCCGTATTTTGGTGCTATTCTATAAATCAATAGTCTATTGTCATTTGTTATCTAGTGGATGTTCACTTCTAATATCCTGGTTAAGATTTAGTGTTAACAGAAGACATCAGGAAGGAAAAATAAAAGGTATTATAAATTCTCAGACATGAAAATGATTGAAAATTGTAGGTATGTTTAGCCTGAAAAGAGATTAATGAAAAGAAACACAGTAAGCATATGAAAGAAATAATAGTTTAGTGCGAGAATGCTCATCACATATTTCTATTTCACATTTTAGTACAACAAAAACTGAGCACCCAACACAGCTAAAGTTTCAACTAACCTAAAGGACATATAGAATAAACAGTGTATATTTGTTCATAAAATACCCAAATAATTTTTAACGTGTTGTTGCATATTTGATAAACCCAAGAATTTAGTGCTGTTTTTTGTGACCTGCACAGTTATAATGCCAAAAACATCCACATTTATCAAAGCTAGAATAACATTTTTTGGAAAATACATATCATCATTCTTCAACTTGAACCTGAAAGAAAATTACTAAGGAAACACATGCCCCTTCTGTATAATTTCTAGATCCTTCTGTGTGAAACAGTCACATGGAATTTAATGTGCAGCAGTAATATACTTATATGTTTCTAATTTCTATAATCTACCAGTGATGACTTATTAAAAAGAAAAAACAATGTAATTTCCTCTGTAATATAGAAAATACTAGAACTTAAGAAAAAAAAAAGAGAAAAAGGAGGGAAATACTCGTTTTCTTATGTGCTTCTCAGTGTTACAGGATGAATCCATAATGATTAAGTTTATATTTTAAAAGCATAATTATGAAAAACTGCTCAGTTCTTCCATGACAGAAATATTATTACTGATTCCTTTTTAACAATTTTATACATAAAACAGAAACAAAAATGGCCTGTATGATGGAAAATGAGCCAAGTATGTTAGACCTAATTCTCAACTTAATGCCACAACATTCTGTAAATCACCTGCTCATGCTCATCATCAGGTTTCCTTCTCAAGATAATGAGGATAAAGATAGTTCCTGGTTTCATTCTTAATATTGTTTCAACATTTTTTTTTAAATGAGAATAAATTACCTCTATAGAGAGAAAGCCCTTTATCATAAACTACATGCATCTAAAAAAGTTTTAGGAGGAATTAATTTGGCTCCCAGCTCTTCATTCAGTAAGTAAATTTATTTCAAATTCACTAGAAAACAACATAAGCATTTATTTAATCCTTCAATTTTCAGCTTCTGTTCTCCTAAATTCCTTTTACTTTTGTTATGCATTGTACATACGTGGACATCCTAGTCTTAAACTAAGGCCCTGAACACTGTAAAACACTATAGGAAGCCAATTACTCTCCACAAACGTATACATGCTTAGATAAGACAACAAATGGATATGGTGAAAGAGGAGAAAAAGGTAGAGAAAGATCGTATTTATCAGTGTGAAAAGTAGTTACAGGACACCATTGCCAAATAATGACATCAAAAAATGAAAGAATGAGGAACAGTTCTCAAGGAGTTAAAGGAAGACAATAAAGTGATGTCTCCTGCACAATATACAGGGAGTTTTTTGCCACAAAAGGGTGTCTCTTTTATTTAACAAGCAACAAATACATAGCTTGGTCATAGAAGAAAACATACCCATAGCTGAACTGTGAAATGTGAAATAATGAAAAATCTGAGAAATAAATGCAGCTTTTTACATAGAGAAAAGATCTGATGTTAGGGGTGACCATACAAAACAGAGCAGTGAGGTGCACACATGCAAGGAAAAACAAACTAAGTACAAATAAAACAGACTACATCAAACATCTTTTTGCTCACTGTATAAATAGCTGCATTAATTCATACATGAATAAAAGTCCCAAAACCTTCAGATCAAGTTCTGTTTAAAGTTTATAGACACACACAAGCATATACATTAAAAAGGCTTTATGCATTTACAAATACGAGCATCTATGAGAAGTCTCAACACAACTGTTGAAACAGCCTAGTGCTGGACAAGATATGATACAAGCGCTTCAATTTTGCATACTCGTATTTTTAAAAATGGGCTGCTCGTTCAGAAATTCCATACAAGGACTTTCATATTTTTGTTTTTAACAGTGTAAATATATGTTTGCATTCTGATACTTTAAAGAATCAAAAATAGAAACCAGATACTTTTAAAATAAAACAAAGAATCCAAACAGGCAAGTACAGCACAGTGAAAACCACAGATCCAAAAACAAAACAAACAACAAAAACCCCCAAAACAAAGATTTGCCTGAAATATCATCATTCCATATACATATAAAATAATGTTTGAAACAAATGTTCTAATTTCTTTTGTATGTAATTTATTCATATATAAACATTCACTTAAAACTGTCGTGTAATTATTCTATTACAAGGGTACAGCTAAGTGATATATTTTTATATATATATATAAAAATAAATAAATGTTTATCTTGATTCAAAAACTTTACCCTCTTACCTGTAGATAAGTTATTCTCCTCTGTACCAAATCTGTTAGATCTTTGGCCTCTTTTTCTCGCCAGTCTCCTGCTCCATCTGTTTGACTGAGGTAGTACAAGTCGGTCATTATTGACCTGTAAGCAACAATGGAAAACAATCTTAAAAAAAATAAGAAACAATCTTAACATTACTAAATTGGAGGATTAGATGAAAACAAAGACAAATTAAACAGATATTTCAATTATAGCCTCAAAACCAGTTTCTTCATGGCACCTCCTACCCCACAATTCAAACAGTAGCCAAGAAAGACTGTGTCCTTCATTTAACATATGTTCTATACCCATGAGTAATTATAGTATTAAACAGGAGATGGGTTAGAAAAGCTGCCATAAAGCATTTGTTTCTGGAATGTGCAAAAGGAAACGAAAAAAGTTCCATGCTAGATACATTATCCAGTGGCCCCAGATGAAAGTGCAATAGTGACTTCTACAGTAGCCTTTATTATGCATTGTTACTTTGCCTCCTACAATCATCTCACTATGCTTGTATAGAATATAATATTACAAATGTCTTCAGCATAGATACAACAGTAATCCATCTATTTTTATTAGCAAAAACTAACTACAGAATATTACTACAAGGTTTAGCAAACAGTATTTTCTGTGGTATGTAGCTCCTCCTGACTCTGGAAGAAGGAAGGCTTCTGCCTGCTTAGAATGACTGCATGCTACTAATACTCAAATGGGAAAAAAATAAATAAGAAATTCAAAACAGACTCATGGCCAAATTACAAGTCTAGACTAAAAAAATATGAATTTTGAGGCACTATCAAATATTAAATTGAGGGTATCTAATACACTAGAGACCCTCCTCTTAGGGTTATCACATTTCAGTGGGCAAGTAAGAGGACAAAGAACTCTGCATCATGAGAAGAAAAATGGTATATGACATTTATTTTCTGAGATTAGCCAGGAATTTTGTGGAAAAAAGCCCAAACAGTAACACCCAGGAAAAGATATTTTTATATTTGTGGGTTTGGGGAGGAAATAGAAAACTAGAGGCAAACTATTCAAAATATTTGCAAAAGCATTAATGGCTATTATTCTACAAGTAGCAGGTAGCCCAATTCAGAACCAATAATTCCCAAGTTGGCTTTATAGATTAAGAATATTTAAAGTTGCTAAACATTTCTCCATAACAATGCTAACGTTTTAAATTTGAACCACTTTCTTAATTCTTTCATCTGAACTTCAGATATTGCAATTTATTGCCTGAAAATCTTGACAAGCCACATTTTGATCACTAGGAAGAGATGCAACAGAACAAAGGCAGAGAAATTTGGAAGGTGACAAAAAAGAGTGTGAGGGGAAGACAAGCATATTTCCTAAGAATCTTGGAAGTAGTCTTGGAGCAGATGACATATCTCTATTAGGTAACTATTTCCAATGACACAATTAAGCAGTGAATATTGAGATAAATCAAATTGGGACAGAGCTATCTTTATCAGCAGAGTTATCAACCTTCTCTCGCTAATAACTGGATTTATGGATCCGTATCTTTCCATTCTTGTACACTCATTCTGTTTTTCATACTCATACTTCTACGCAGGATAACAGTGACACTGACTTACTGTATCATCTACCATTGCTGTATTAAACATTATACCCAAATTGTTCAGCAGCAGTAATGTTCACCTTCTGTCAATCAATTGGAAGTACCATATTTACATTCTAATCTCAACCTATAAGCTGGACTTTCTTTTACAAGGTAACTGAGCTTGAAACACCCTACTCTAGCTTTGTACGAAAGATGAAACAATTTAAAGTATCATCAGGTAACTAGTTTCGAATCACTAACTTTTAAAGATGCGTAATATTCAAAATAACGTGCAAACACAGTTTAGGGACAATTAGAACAGAATTAATGATGCAGTAGATCTAATATAATGAATTATATACAAATAACTGAACAGACAAAGACTCTGCTTCTCTTAAAGCAGTGTTTTCCAATTTAAGGAAAGTATTACAAGCCAGTAGACAAATTAAAAAAGGAAACCCATGAATTTTCTTGGGAGTTTAAATACATGTTCCTTCCCAATCAGGATGCAACCATACTGGACATTTAAAAAAACCCTATAAATTTCAGGTCTAAACACTTAAAAAAAATAATCCTGTGCTATCAGTAAAAGTAGCTGCACAACCACAGTCACATTTAAAACAATTTTCAAATGCTGTCTTTCACTGGCCTTAAAAAAGTCTTTTCTGTACTTGTGATGTAAGTAATCAGTATATTCTCATTTTACTTTATAGAAATATATTTCTATAAATTTTGGCATAAAATAACTGAAAATACAAAGCCTATGAAAAACCCCCCAATGTTTTCCCTCTCAGCAGTTAAGTAATTTTTCTATTCCTAAGGAAAAAACCAGTGTTGTCCAAATTTTATTTTTTATATTGTTGGCCATGGTGACTATGACAAAGCAAAGGCAGTAGGTAAGTTTAAATAATCAGTCTTACAGGTGAAATACAATTATTTTCCATAATTTCTGAGATAAAAGGAATGATGAGAGAGTCCTTACAGAGCCTCAGTGACTCAACACTTTAGGGAAAGGCAGCTTTGCTCAGCACAAACCATAAAAGATATCAAATAATTTGTGGGAAATTTTATGAATTCATGTAAAAGTTTTCAGATAGTATCCACAATCTTTTGTCAAACAAAATTACTCTTACAAAACTCTAAAATAAACCAGGAACTGAAAAATTCACAGGTGTTATCACACAGAAATGATTATAGGGTAGCGCAATTTTAACACACTTTCAGTCACAGACACTTTCTTTGTTTGATTGTTCCTGCTATGAAACGTGCATTTTTTAGGTTTACATCTGCTAGGTTCTTTTGAGCATGGTAAACCATCATGATGGCTTATTAATACAGATTTAGAAGAGACACAAGCTAATGCCAAAGTCAGGCTCCATGTGGAAAGCTAAAAAATAGATGGACCGGTGGTGATCCATGAGTCCAAGATAGCTAAGTGCAGACAAAAGATGAGCCTGCACAGGATTATGAGAGGCTATTGTGGGTGGCAAAATAGCAGAAAGACAATTTCAGACAATGGTGTTGCAGATATTTAGTAAGTCAGACTTGGTCTTTCATTGTGTTACTAACCAGCAATATAAATTTGTTGCTATTTTTGTTTCATATCATAAATTAAATCTTGGAGCTGCTCTTAAAAGCATTTTGCTTCTGGAAAGCAGAATGGAGTAAAGAATCTGGCTACGTATTTCATCTGCATTTGTTCGCCACAAAAAGTGGGAAGGGCATGCATTTTTAACACATTTTTAAAGATCAGTGTAGACATTTACTACAGCCATATGACAAAATTACATTTAAACCTCCTAGAAACTTTACATCAAGAAATAAAAACTCAAAGACAAAAATGATGATAGATTCCTTCAAATTCAAAGGAATTAATGTGAAAACATGCCCAAACACCATGGACCAAACCTTGGCCAGCTACCACAAAAGCCCCGATGACAGCTGTTCCCCTGGAGGAGAAGGAATGAAACTAACTCAGCAACAGCCACTTCGCAAACAACATAATGCCAATATAGGAAACAACCGTGACAACTAGATGATTAATATATTCTTTTTTGTTAACTCTATGTCAAATAGTCTTTCCACTGTTAAGATGAAGTTATTCTCAACAACTCTCTTCCAGCCCAGATGGACTGTGCGGAGGGAAAAGAGACCACTCCCCTCCGGAGCTACTGTGCATCCTAAGGGAAAAGAACACCCCAGAGAAAGCAGTGCATCACAGGCCAAAGGATGTGCACACGAGGAGCGGGGAGTTTTCCTGCAACTCATGCAGCAAGTCTGAAAGATTACAGGGAAAGAAGCAGACAGCCTGACCTCAAAGGTGAAAGAATGAACATCCTCAGCACTAGAAGCAACCAAGAACAGCATTTTACAGTACAAAAATAATTTTATTGCCCAAAGCCAATGTTGTAAATACACCAAGAACGCAGGCTGAATGAATACTGTAGAAACACTTTTGTCTCTGTTTTCTCATGCATTTGCTTTCAATTTCCATATTGTAAAAAAAATTGTCTACATTTTATTTTAATAAAACCTAATTTCTGGCTGTTTGGTTTTAGCTTAAATGACTTTAGTCTTCTTTGGGGACATCACCACACAGGAAGGTCTATACAGATTAGCACTAAGACTCAACAGATTCCAGGACATTCTGCTTTTGATAACCACTATGTCAGTCTAAAGAATACTTCTACTGAACAAGAAAATTCTTAAATAAAAAAAGTGTATCTGTGATTGCTTGCATTATATACAAACTTCTTCCAGTACCACAGTGGTTTCAGACTTCCACAGTGGGATTCATCTCATAACTTCCAGAGATCTACAAGGCAGATTTTCATTATTCAATGCAGCAAAGGAGTATACATTTCTAGTATAGGTTTCATCTCATCCTGTAGTAGAGGGAAATGTGAAGATAAGGCTGTCAGAAATGCAGAAACTTACAAGTTGGGCTTAATGATGTCACTGGTGTAGGAAGGAAAGGAATAAGAAAAGGATTCTTCCTAGGAGGCAGGGACATAAAAACTTTCTGGCATCACACACACAACATTATTCAAGGTTTCACTGTGTCACTGAAGTGATTCTGGCTACATAAACAGAGCAGTAATGTGTGCACAAGCGATTTTGTTCCCATGACTGACGTCAGTAAATCAGGCATTAGACTACTTACTCCAGTTTCGGCACGGATAGTTTAAAAGGTACATCCAGAATCAATGACATGAAGTCCAAGAAACCCAAATGGAAATAACTTCTCTGGAGAAAAAATATTTCTGAGTGGAGGTAACTATTGAAACAAACTGTCCAGGGAAGTAGCAGCTTCTCTGTCAGTTGACTGTTTAACTGAAGATCACAAGTCTTTTGGAAAATTCTGCTTCAGCCAAGCACTACTTTTATTTCAGTCAAACATACATAATTGCACTCAGCAGAGAAATAATTGGCAGAAATGTAATGGCCTATTTTATATAGATAATAACTCTCGATAATTGAATAGTCCCTTCTCACTTTAAACTCCATCAATCTGTGACAAACTGGGTTTTGGAATTGTGGAAGATTAAATTACAAAATTTAATGGACTAAATTATTTGCCCACATTAAGAATCAAATTCATATTCTTTTTTTAAACTACGTTTTAAATAATGTTTACATTCTTTCCAAAGAATTGAAAATTCTTACTATGTTTTTCCTTTTACCATGGTATTACTTTTGAAGGCTCATGCTTTACTACTGATGTTCACACATGCAGATCTCAGCTTTTTGGGAAAGAGATACTTGTTTAAGGTGGTATATTTAGTTAATTCAACTATTGTCTTATGACAGTTTACTAGCAAGACACAAACTGCCATTGCAATCCTGTTAGGAATTATAAATTAGGAGTTATAAATATAACAGGCTTATAGACAGATTTTACTGAATTTTTAACACTTCTTGTATTAATTTTGTTCAGCATGAAAAAATCTCATACAGAATGCTTTAGTATAATACAAAAGGTACGTCAACAACGGGGAGGCCAGAAGACCAACAGCAACTGAAAATATAATTCCAACACATCTTCAAACAACATAGTAATGACAGTGTAATTACAGATCATTTCTATCTGAAACATTCTATTAGATTCTAGTTACAAAAGAAGTGACTTTTCAGAACAACAATTAGTCCTGATATTAAGATATTACCCAATTTTAAAGTAATTCCAATTATATAATATCCCAATGATCAACGTAACTTACTTTCTAGTATTTATGAAAGGCACAATCAGATACCTAGACTAAATATTTTTAAGGTTTTTTAATGGTTTTCTTATATGTAAAAGTATATATATGCGCATATATATATAGATGTGACTGAAAAGCAACAATTGGCATCCAGGAACCAGGTCTTCTGATAAAAGAAAAATTAAAATATGTGAAGTTAAAGGGTCATACTCTAAGCTGTAGTGACATAAGCTGGATATATACTTTATGTCCCATGAAATACAAACAATAATTTTATGTTTATGCTTCAGACATGATATTTTAGCCCACATACCCATAATTTATCCTAAGAGTTTTTTAAGCAGTTTATCAGTAGTTTACTTAACTCAATCCATAATCCTTACAACATATATGTAGAATCAACTAATACAAGTACCTTTCCTGATGACCCAAATCAGACAGAAATTCATCAATGCGTCTTTGCAGTTCACTTCCTTCTAGATTTTTCAACTTCTTCAGTTCACTCTGGAGGAAAAACCAAAGTTCCTTAGCCCCATTTTCAATCCTCCTCCTCAGTATTTCATGGTCTTTTCCAAGGCCACCTATTTAAAAAAAAAAAAAAAGGAAAAAAAAAGCATAGCATAAAAGCATCAGCATTTGTAGCTGAATCATTTGATTTGTTAACAAATTAATAATTTGTGATACTAATACCAAAACTTGTTTCAGAAGTAAAAGAAAACTTATATACCAACCATTTCCTGTCCGCTTCTTATAGCTTTCTATCTGTTCTTTGGCCTTTAAAAGTTGGTCCTCTAAAGCATGTACCTTTCCTGCAGCTGGTCCCTGATCAATGGGACCATCTGGTATCCTAGGATATAGAAAATAAAGAAGTTATATGATTTACAAATATAACTGTTATTTGATAAATCATTTGCATTAACAATTCAGCTCTCCTCCCATTTCATTCCACACTCTTTTGTTGATAAGCCTTCTTGGCATGTTCTTAAAGCCAGAAGAAATTAAACATATTAAATAAAGATTTTAAAAACCTCAATCCCATAGGAAAAAAGCAGTACATAACGCAGCTGCAGCACACAGATTCAACCTGGTGTTAAACTGTGCTGTTTACAAGACTTCCACTCATTGACAAGACCTGTCCTAGGCTCTACTTGTGAAAGTAGTATTTGCAGCAGCTTAACTCTGTGAGAAACTTGAAAACGATGACCATTTGTTGGACTGACTGACACACAGGCAAAGCCCAATTGAGGGATGTGCCTTCAGAAGACTCAAGTTCTGGCTGCTTTTTATATTTACACATGAAGTACAATCTGGTCTTGAATGCTGGCCATATATTCTTAAAGGACCAGAGCTCCAGCACTGGAAATCCACTTTTAAGTTAAGTCTTCCTGCATATTGGCACAAGATATTTCAATGTATTTTCTGGACTCAGAAAAGATCCTAGCTTCTTAAATGTACCATCATAATTCTTTATGACAACCGACACTCTAAACTGCTGGTCTGCTAAAACAACACTAGAAACTGTTAGCATCCATTTGTGAAATCTCTGCTATGTGAGCAGAGGAGAAGTATGGAAATCTGTATCCTGTAATCTATGAGCCATAAATCAGCCCTGAGGGTATTACTGAGGTTTGCTCATCATCTCAACTCGAATCCTCATATTAATAAACTGAAATTATTGAAGTACAGAAATTAGATGCTATCTTCTATTTCCCTCACAACTTAAAAATTAATGCAGGGAAAATAAAAAACCCTTTCATCTCTAGAGAAATGACACTTCTGGTAGATCCAAGGGTTAAAAATTATTCCACCTTTTGTAAGAGCTGAACCTGAAAAGGAAAAAAGGAAGCAGATGTGTAATGAAAAGTCTTGAGAACTGTAAAGAATACACAATTCTTGCAGAACATGAAGATGATTCTTCATTCATAATGGAACATGAGCATAAAAATAAAGGTATATTCTCTCCACACACATATACAGAGTTTCAAGGTACCATATGGGAAGACACCTTGCCAGATGAAAGATGCCTCTAGCACAGAGAAAATAGTGGTTGGAGGGAGTATCTTCACTCTAAAACAGAAGTGACACCATTCTAAAGATCCTAGTGAGATGTCATTAACTTTAATGTCTTTCAGACCTGGATAATTAAATACCAATAAAAATTAAGGAACTAATGAAAAGTCCATTTTCACTTGAACATTTGAGGGGAATAAATAACTAATGTGTGCCTCAGAAAGGTATATCTCACAAAGCATAGCATTTAAGCCCCTTTTTTCAGAGGGGGGTAGGAAAGATGGAAGAGGAAACTATGCAGCCTGACAGAAATCTGGTGAAAAAATTCTGCACTCTTAGAGTTCCCTATTGAGAGGAAAATAGGGATAATTAAATCATTGCAAAATATTTAGTTGTGTTTTAAAGCTACCATGGTAAGTAGAAAGGATTTATCAATAACTGCTCGTACATCTGGTTTTTTATGCACTGAGGGAAGAAGCACGACAAAACTGAGGAAAATATGCTAATCTTAAACATGCACACTCCCTAAATATACTACCTCTCTATGAAAAATCCATTTGTGAATTTGTTTCTACAAGAAATGCACAGTGTGATACTATACTGAGATACGGTACTGTATTGCCATGTACAAGGCAATACAAACCAACCTTTAAAAAGCATATTGAAACATATTTAAGCTCTTGCACTAGTTTAAAACCACAAGGTTGAAATGTATTTCTGATCTGTCAAGTTGGTATTGCAATTTGGATTGTGACAGGACAACTAACCACAAAATTACCAGGAAAAATGGAATGGCTTATCTTGTATAAGTCACATTCCCTAAAGGTAGGATATGTGAAGAACAGTAGGGTAAAAGAATACAAAATCAATACTATAGGAAATCTTCAGACATCCCACACATCCTCTGGACATAAGGGAAGTCTGTTAAAGAAGCAATTACAGAATCCTACAGAAGAATGGTTGTGGATGATATGAAAGAAGCACAATAATTCTGACCATTTGATAAAAATAAGATTTTAAAAAAGAAAAGTACCTGCCATTTAACATGTTTACTGTACGTAGGTTGTTAGATAAAAGGAGCTAGGATGGGGGGGGCATTCTCCTAAGCCAGTTGTTTGGACGTTTAAAAATTACATAATTTTAGGATAAAACTAAAATAACTTATTCTCTTTGCAGTTTTGTCTCTACATCTGTTACCTCATCAGACTTGGAATTGCTGTCTTCCTCACTTTCATCCAGTCTCAAAATTAAGGAAAAGGTTCTTCTCTGCAACCAGCACAGCTTGCTTGTTACTGCCCTCTACAAATACATCGACTGAGTTGGAGATAAGGCAACATTTGAGGAAAAAGTGTTTGAATTAAAATCCTTATCTATACTCATAGCATCATCTGTGCAGATAATATCAAGTGCAGAATATCCTAGGAATAACGCATACTTATGAATAAGATTTCCTGTTGAAAAACATATACATAAGTTTTCATACCAAAGTAAGTCCTGACAATTGACTTGTTCCTCAAAATTTAAGGAGTTTAAAGTAAGTTTATGTAAACTATGATGATTCTAATCAATAAAAGAACATCAGTAAGCATCTAGAATAGAATATCCTTCACTTATTGCTATGACAACATTGTAACTTAAGTTATAAATACAAAATAAACAAAATATTAATCCACTTACATGGGTAGCCATGATAATACACCAAATAGTGGTTTTGTTTGAATTATTTTTCTCAGTATTTACAAGGTGTGATCTTTGCATGGTGTTTCCTACCACTTTATAGTAAATATAAATTATATTCTCCATAATGAACTCATATCAAATAAAGATATTACTGTATAACTTTAAACATCAAAAAGATTCTGTTGTAGAGATAACCCATTTCTTTATTTAGTAATCCAGCTACACTTAAAAGAGAGAAAAAAGAATTCTGTGTACATCATCCATATCACTGAGGCCATTTTCTCATCTTCAGGTAACATAGAGGGGCAATAGCAAAGTTGCAATCTCTAATCTGAATCTCTGAATGCAAAAAAGAACCACTCAAAAATTAATTGCAGTGACATTCAATTTAGAAGAAATGTCACACTTTGTAAAGTAATTGTAAAAAAAAATTAAACCAAACAAAAATTATAAAAAAATCCTAATCTTTTCCTATTTCCAAGGTATTTACATTAGTTTATCAGCCAAAGGAAAAATGTAAGATTTTGTAAATTCACACTCAAATATTTTCTCATTTTTTCATTTATATCTTTCTGAGTTCTTTGTATGGAGCTGGAAGGTTTATAACTAACTACAGCCACATTATGATGGTCTTTTCTTCTTTCACTTTTTTTTTTTTCCAAGAAGAAAATGATGTTTGATTATTAATGACCACTAACACACGCAAACAGAAAGAATATAAGTTGTCACTTCACCCTTCTAAGTTAAAACCTCCTCAGTAAATAAAACTGGAAGAAAACACTCAATATTACCTGCAAATAAAGAGCAAGCAGTGCTGATTTATATCCACTGAAGATGTGTCCCTTCCCGTAATTCAGAATTGCACAAAAAGCAATAAAAAGAGCAGAGATGCACACCGTATAGTTCAATGATTTTCCTCCCTCACACATTGGCCTGTGCAACAGCCTCAGCTTCAAACCTGAGACACTTTAAATACATGTAATAGAAAACAGTACTTTCAAATATTTAAATTTTTATCAACCCAAAGCTATTCTTGTATCCAAGTCCCTTTTGATGCTTACTACAGGTTTACTGGCCCGACAATTGCCCAGAGTAATTGATAGGAGTACTTTAATAGATTTGCTCGTGATTAATTGATCCCCAGTTTGGATTCTATCCCAGCCTCAGCACCAAGTACATTAAAGCAACTATAGTGCTCTTTCAAAATTAAAATTCTACTTCTTCTTTCTGAAGCTACACTCAGAACTACAAGAATGTTGTCTAGAAATATTGGTGTTTGGTTTTATTTGTTTGATTACATTTTGCCCTTTTCCACTCCTGTTCTACTTTGTAACACATGATCCTATTCAGGTAAGAAACAGGTTATCATATTTATTAAAAGAATTGCAGGTTTTACAAAATGTAATATTTAATAGACTTTAGAAAGTAAATATACATGGAACGTGATGTATTAGTAATATGAACACACTATGAATACATTCAACAAGATACTCTATTTCCCTGAAAAGAACTCTGAAATTACTGGTTCCTGTACTGCCAGGCTTATCTTCCAGAAGAGGATACCACTAATATACAATAAAAGATAAAAAGGGGACTATCACCCACCAAAGGGGCACATGAACACTATGAACCACTAATGTACTGCTAAAAAGGAAGTCTAGAACACAGATGAAGGCATACACACAACTTTTCCAGTTTCCATTTAAGAAAATTAGACATAACTAAAGTAGTAATTTTAAGCTCTCCTCCTAAAAGCCTTATGTCATCTACAGTGACAGCCTTTAGCAGTCATATCATAATTCTACTAGTAAATAAAATTTTTGGGTAAAACTATATTACAGACAAACAATGAAACAACATTATGTAATACTCTGATTTGATTATTATTCCCTATCGAGTTTCCCTTAAATAACTACAAATATTGCAGTAAAGATTTCCCTTTTTGCTGCAAGACCTGCGACATCTGTAATAAGTGTTCTTGGAAGGGGTCTTCCAATTCTACTGGATATAGAAAAGTAAAATAACAATCTATAAAAAACTCAATTTTATTACTATTTTGCACTAATGGGATCTAGACTGCTTCTAAAATCAACCCAGATTTGCTCACACAATATTGTTTATAAACATAGAATGACTGTGGTAACTCTCCAAATCTCATTATACCACAATATTCATGCACAAAATTTCTAAAACTCAGGCAACACAAAATATTTTTAATTCCATTTATCTTCTGCTTCACTAATATACATCTGTGCCTCTTTACAGTCCCCAAGTAAGGTTTTTACAAAGCATCATATTGGCAAAAGAAAAACTACAGTAACTTCTTACCTAAGGCTTTCCAAATGCACTGTAAAAATGAAGTGGTGCCTGAAGTAATTTCAAGTCATCAGAAGTGCACCATAAAAGTGTACTCAGTTCCTAAAGGCATATTTTTATTTCAGGCAATTTTCCAAAAGATGTGACCGTTCCAACTTGCACTATTGTGAAAGTACATATTAAAAAAAAAAAAAAAAGTATCTCAAAATAACCTCACCAAAAATCCTTTACAAAAATATAAACTATTCTTAACCAATATGGGCAATAAATTACAAATATTAAAAAACATAATAAAAAAATCAGAATATGATGTAGTTTGTGAAATCAAACATACAGATGTTGAAAGAGGGAAAAAAACCCAAACCCAGCAAAAACCAAACCAATCAACCTCTTACTGCCCTAAAACATTAATTCCATTCCTCATGCATCCTGTGTGAAAAGAAGCAAGCAGGGAAAAAATTACAAGATCAAATATGATTTAAGTATCATACAGCAAAAAGGGCTAAGCAAGATTTTATAAAGCTTTGTCACAGATACGACATTTCTCAACTTTTGAATGGTTGATTTTGCATGCACATAAGGTGTGTTTCATAAGGCATGTTTTTGGTTTTCTTTTTTTGTTGTTGTTGTCTTTGGGGATGAGAAGCTGCTACATATATTGGCAACAAAAGAGCATTCAAATCTCAGACTGGAAAGATCACTTCTTGTCATTGCATGCTGGCCTTCATGGATGGCTGGATGAAACTAAGCACAGCCCAGCTCCTATTTTCAACCATCCCAGAGGACTGACACTTTCATTAGGTGAGAAGGAAGTCAGGGAAGTCACAAGAACCCATTATAGTGGGAAATGCTAAACAATTGAAATGTATTGTATTAAAAGGTATTTTACCATATAACTAAGGTCCTTATGTAATTAAATAGGAAATACTAGTTTTCTGAACTTCAAAATGGAAATTCTTACAACTTATTAAACTACTGAATTCTTGTAACCATACCTGCTTTCTGTCCCTTCCTCTCTTCCCTACCTAGCTATTATTAATAGCACAACTAGATATTATGGTCATTTTCTACCATTCACAAAGCTTCTCTTCCCACTACAATAAATTCTGTTAACTTGAAGCTTTTTAACATCCAAAAGTTTTATCTAACTGTGTCTAACTAGTATAGTTAATCAGATGGCTGTTTATTGTCACAATTTTCCAGGTAGGCACTCTTGTCTTGTTTAAACTCCTCCCAAAATAACCTTAAGTTAGAGTTATTATTGAAATATGCTTAAATTCATGCATTAGCTTAACCCTGTTGCATGTCATAATATATTCTATATCTTCACCACAAAAAGTGTGCTGCTTTTCTGTTGGAATAAAAAACACCCTCTAGTTCTCTAGACATAAAATCTTAGTGGAGAAGAGCAGCAAAACGAAGTTTTTACCTCAGTGTAACAAAATCCAACTTGGCAATAGGGTTTACCTCTACAAACTACACCGACGTATAGACTGTTGTCTTAACCACTCACATTTCACAGCCAGTATCAGTAATTAGAGTTTTCAGTACATAAACAAAATTTGTAGTAATTAAATCATATTCAAATAATAGTTCCAGACTTTCTGCCTTTGACCAGTAAAGTCCAAAACGAATTATGTCTTCACTTTAAGATGTAAACTGGAGCAAAGGAATCTTTTCTGTCTAATTATAATTCAATTTCTGAAGTGAAGAGGTGGTTTATTTCTGTAATACATGTTCATAGCAGCAGTGATCTCTTCCATAACACAGACAGTGAATCCATGGACTGTTGGCTACTGCCTCATTTGAAATAGCCATATTACTATAAAACAGTTATTTTTGACACCACTTGTTCTATCTGGCAAACAAAGAAACAAGATACTGAAATTCTGTATCACATCTATGATTTAATACTTTAATGATGCAGGTTGACCAGGATATTTCTCAAACCTGTTCGTGAAGTTTCTACAAAAACAGTATCATGGGTTTTGCTCAATAAAAATAATGAAAAGGCTCTACATTGTGATACATCACATTCCTCCAAGTCTAGTACTTCACCAATGTCACACCAGTTCCAGCAAAAAACTATGCCTGAGTATCTTCCAGTCCCAAGCTAGTTCACTTCTGGCCAGCAGTGACTACTGAACCTGGAGATGCGTTGATGTTCAAATTGGCATTTAAAGTCCTTTTAGGCTGAGTTTCAGATGCAAGAGTTTCAATTTTCCTGTGGCTATATACAACCACTTTGAAGAAAGGTCTCAGAAATATTTTTCAGCAACATATTCACACAAAAGAAGCTGAACAGTTAAGACAGATTTGGATCACCTAATCTAATTCTAGAAACTTGCAGCAATTAACTGAAGCATAGAGAAGGAATGTAGGAATGTTAGATTAGATTAGAACTACACTAATGTATTTATTTCTATAAATCATGGCAAGTTATCAACAGTATAAGCTATTACATAAAACTTGGCCACTTAAAATGTAATATTGGTCTGAATATAGATAGGCTAGGGAAAAAGAGAAAGGTGTTCAGAAAAATCATCGCTGCCTAAAATATAGCTTAGCCTGTATCTATGCATCCCCTGTATCTAGTGCCTCCTTCTTGAGAGAAAGAGAGTACCCTGTTATCAGTAAAATCAAGAATATTTACTCTCTTCTAGTCACTGTGTAATCTGAACTGGTCATATTTCAATGACTGTGCAATACATCACATTACCATTTATTCGAGTCAGCCAAACATGGGGGCTGAAAGCATGGAGGATGGCACTCTTTACATTCAAGGCCAAATATTTCCCCCTGTAAGGCAAGAAACCC
Organism: Grus americana; assembly: GCF_028858705.1. Classification (NCBI taxonomy): domain Eukaryota; kingdom Metazoa; phylum Chordata; class Aves; order Gruiformes; family Gruidae; genus Grus; species Grus americana. The sequence continues at coordinate 26,648,059 of NC_072856.1, forward strand.
TAAGGTTGACTATTATTGTCTAATATTAAGGAATTTAATGATATTGTATTTATTCAAATATAGGATCTTGCTTAAGTTTCATCATGGCATCATACTCTACATTACATCATTTTGTCAACAAAAATATGTTAAATGTTTTGCCAATGCAGTTGTTACCATACATCCATAAATTGAGTTTAGAAAACTACAGCCAACTCAGTCATTCATGGCCATATTCCTCAAGGTGAAGATTATATATACTTAGTGTAGAGGGCATTTGGGTCAGCAGTATTTCTCCACCTCTGTGCAGCACCACGTGAATGCCAAGGTACTTCTTCAGGGCTGACACATTCAAAATTAAGACATTTGTTTTCAGAACACTGAGCCTAAGCTAAGAAGCCTCGTCAGCACGCAGCCTACAGAAACCAGGAACAGTGAGCAATGAAAAGAAATTTCAGTAAGGCAGGGAAGTCTACCCAGCTTACCAGATCAAATAGTCCTGGCTATGCATGAAAGAGAGAGAATGCACCAGAAGAAACATCAGAACGGAGTTAAGAGGAAAGGTATTTATTTCACTGCTACAGAGTTCATACGTGTGATTTCATTCAAATGAAGGGGAGAAACAAACCTACCTAAAGATAAGGTAACGAGAACAGGACTAGAACCAGAAAACACCCAGTAAGGAAAACAAAGAGATTTGTGCAATTCAGTAATTTTTCCTATGACTTATGAAACAAAATCATAAAGTAACAGATCCAAAAATGGCATCTGCTCCTAAACGGTATTAAAAGGCAAGTCCAAAATAAGTTTCTCATTACCAAGCAAGAGCCACCCAAGAGACATGATGAAGACTCAACTGCCAGTGCCCCTTGCTCTCCGTATTCTACAGGTGATCCTGGCCAGACGACTTCTACACCCGTGTCCTGGTGCTTGCAAGTATGTGGTTGTGAAAGACACAGTAAGTGAATTCAACTCACTTAGAAATTTTAAAAATAAACATCACCCTCCCATTCTGTAAAATCTTTTATTAAGCTTTACTCTTCTCTAGCTTCCTAAAACACATCAAGCCTCTGCTTGTCCTCACGATCCATCAGGACTTCTAGGCTGTATGTGGTGATGTCCACATACTTATGTCTAACCTGACTCTGGTCGATCCTGCCTACGAAGCTCTCCCTTGCAAGTTCTTGGGAAAGAAGATCCCAGAAGTCTACGTTAAAAGCTGTCTGTCTGAAAAGGTGAAAGAAAACACTTTAAATTGTAATTTTAACAATCTATAATATAACAAATAATTCTAAAAAGGGAGATGATCTTACTATTTTACAAGTACTGCTAAAAGTTTAGCAGCTTTTTTAAAAAAACAACCACTTAGTTAAAAGAATTCATATAACACAGCAGTCGACTGCAGCTCATCTTCAGCAAGTCCACATTTACCTTCAATAAGCTATAGAAATGTTTTCGGCACTTTTAAAACAAGCTCTTCCAGTTACAGCATGCAGAAGTGTAGAAAAGTCACTAGCTGTTCTAATTGGTTGGAACGTCATAATAATGGCACTGTTTTGAAGTTAGCAGTGAGAAAATCACTTAGAGAACTCTGTTATCCTGACAGTAACACTTGGACACCATTAAATAATGACTATATTAGACCAAAACTAAATGTATGTTATTTGTTTAAAGGTTTTTGCAATATATTTTTAGTTACTTATAGCACTGATTAAAACACTTCTCTATATTTTTAGATATTAAATGTGATTTTATAAAAAATAGCCAAACAAAACAACACACTCTTTAAATTTAATTTTGGATATTTCATATAACCATTTTCTGAAAAGTTTTAATTAGTTTTAGATCCTACCTGAGAGATTCTGCCATCCGCCTTAAGTCTTCATTTTGTTGCTTTAAACGTTCAAGTTTAGCGAGTATCTTGGATAATTCGCGACTAGAATGATCTGGATGCTCACTGTCTCGTACCAGGTGTCCACCAATATAAAAGAGTAAAGTTCCCCAAGCAAAGAGGATGAGCATAATCCAACGCCAGGAACCAGTCCATGGCCGCATTTTCAGAAGTTCAATTCACTCCAGAACTGCTTCTGCTCACAAAATAACAAACATTTTAAGTCCTTAGCCTGTACAAAAGTGGACAATTTTAGTTCCTCTGCTTCACCACATTGTACCAGAGAAAAATTATTCTCAGTATTTATCTTATTGCAACTCCTTAGAGAAGATCCTTATGGGGTTGTACATGGAAAGGATTAATATCGCATCATTCTTGGTTTATATTCTGTGAAAAGAATAAAAAAAAATTCTGAAATTAAAATTTTTATATGCAACAATATATTGGATTGCAATTAAGCTAAATGTATTGTCATTAACGTTCAGGAATGATGACAGACAATGTTACTACTTTCTGTCAAGGAGAAAAAGAAAAAAGCTTTTAACTTTCCACAATAAATATGCTAAGCTCAAGAACAAATCACAAAAATAATATGCAATCAATTCTGAGTTTCAAATGGCCAGAAGAAATGCTGCTTCTTATAAAAGAAATATTTACCAACTCATGTGTCATTTCACACATTAAAATAGTTCAAAAATAATTCTGGGGTAAACTTAATAGTCTCCTTCACTATTAACAAAGAGCTTTTACTCAGTTACAAATTCATCTTTATTTTTTTCACTTTTATGAACTCTCTTCTCCATTTTTATGATGACTCCCACCTGTAACAGAAGAGTTATAGCCATTCTAACAATACATTCTACCACTTGCAAGTAGATTGGCCTGGTAGCAGCTGTAATACCAATTAAGCAACTTGCAAGCACTGTAAAGAGTGTAAGCACTAATTTATAAACAAACAATCCACTGTAAATCTTACTCTTAAAATTTATAGTGGCCTCTGAAATGCCCATCTAAAATTAAACCCAGTATTTTATTTCTTGCTTCAAATAGCAAGACAACACTTCTCTCTTTACCATCCCACTGTATGTGCTAAAACAGATAAGAAGAAACACTGAACATTTAAGAGGTAGAAAAGAGGGGGATTTCAAGTAGAACTTATGTAGCACTGTTATACTCACACATTTAAAAATCAGGCATGACTTCAGAAATATTTTTCTTTTCCTTTAAAACTATCAAACCCGTTTTGCCAAGTGTTATCATTACAACTATAAAAATGCAAAAAATGCTCTAAGGTAATGCCTTCTCTCATCTAAAAACACTGCACCATTTAAAAAAATGCAAAATCACCTCCACTCATTTTCCACTTGGCAAAACATCATTCAATGGCTGTAAGAATCTTCCCATTCTATCTAGAACAGAATTTAAGATTTAACTGATCAGAAGTCCAAAAATCTTCTAAAGTCCTTCTCACATCTTCATCCTTCTCTGCAGTGTAACATTACTATCTTTTCTAAAAGGCATATATATATGCTGGTTTTAATCAATTTCCAAAATAATCTATTTCCTCTGAGATGCCATCCACACCCACCTTCTCCCAAATTATTCTTCTCTGTTTAATCCTTCTTTCACCTTAACTTCTTTTTCATTTAATTTAGGGTTTTTTATTCTGTTCCAACTCATTTCAAGTTTAGAAAAAAGACTTCCCAACTTGCAATAACTTCCAGACTCACCCAGTCATGGAGATATGCCTGGAGCACGCACTTCCAGATACAAAAATTCTAACATAGTATTAAAAATGCTGAAAATTTTTCTATAGTTATTTTGCAGAAGGGTTTTTATTTGTACATTTTTGAAAGAGGCAGAAAAATTCCACTTAAGACTAGTAAGATGGTACACAAGATAAACTACTTGAAAATTGAATACTACTAATGAAATGGAAAACATACGTAGTGCCCCTCTCAAGCTTTTCTATCTAATGTATCTGTGACATGGTGAGTTATAAGCAGATCAGTTTTCTTTGAAAGTAATATCAGAATCCCACATGCCATTTTCTACAGATCTCTAAGAAAGCTTTATATAGCTTTTGCTTTAGCTTGGCAAAAGTGTGGGACTGCCTTCAGGAAGACAGTGGTTTCTTCAACAAACTTTACAGATCACATCACAAGGAAAAAGAACCCATATTATATGAAATAGAACAGACCATGCCCAACCCATGGAGGATTGTTTCTATAAGCGAAGCAAGCCTAATTACCTGCAGAAATTATTAATATAAAACCCCAATGGACTGAAGTTTAGGGTTTAAGTGGGAAAATGTATTCTTACACCTATACTACGAATCATCCAGAAAATGGTTGAGTGTGGCTGCAACATGCTAAGTGAAATCACAAAGTCTATGAAGGTAGAGGAAAGAAAAAAATAATAGTAGACTTCAAATATTCCTCTACTGAGGAAGAGAAACTATTTTAAAAGAGAAGTGGACCCCATGCCACCTGGAAAGATATCACAATCTTAATTAAAACAGCAGGTACAGGTGATTATTAAAATTAGCAAAGAAAGTATCCTTTTAAAAAGTCCCAATCATGATCAAATTATTAGATAGATTAGGCTGTAAATTCTGGCATTCAAGATATAAAAATTAATACTAAAACTTTTATCCAAAGATAGCTTACTAGAGACTTTAAGATTAACAAATGATCAGTGTATATAAGAATTGTTTAGAGTACTTTGCAAGGAAAATACTGACTTTCTTTTTTTCAATTCATCAACACAGGAGCTTAAGTAGACTCTCAAATCAAATCAGGTACCTTCTTTATAAGAGGAAGCATTGATCTCTTTCAAACAACAGTGTTAGGACAGGCTATCAAACAAATCTACAAATTAATACAACAAGTCATCAGGAACAGATTATATTATTCCAACAGTTCTAAAGAAGTTCAAGAACACAATAGTTTAATTATTAACAGTAGTATGTAACCTCTTACTTATAAGCACCTTGTAGTAAAGGAATGAAAACTGAAAACCGTAAACTGAGTTCTTCACAAGAGCTACAGCAGGGATCCCTACAACTACAGGCCAAGGAAAAAAAAAAATTAAAAAAAATTACATTCATGTCAGGCAACCTGGCAGAAATAATAATAGGATGAAACAGAACTGCAGACATAAGGATGAACATAATCAAAGTAAAAGTGTACTAAGATGGCTTTTGGAAAGAGAAATTGTGCCTCATACATTTACTAAAGTTCTTTTGAAGACGTAAACAAGAGAGAACCAGTTCTAATTGTTAGGCAGCTGATTTAGTCAATGTGGATTTTCAAATGGCATTCAACAAGGTCCTCAAAGACTCAAGAAGAAAGTTCATCACATGAGTCACCATCCTGTTAAAAGAGAAGAAACTTATAGTAAGACTAGGCAACCAGTTTCTAAGTGGAAAGAATGATCAAGGACCTCACTGGAACTCATGCCAGAGTTCATACAGTTGAATAGATTCAGAAGTTATTTGGAAAACAAGGTGGAAAGTGAGGTAAAAAAGTATAGTACAAAAGCTGACAGCAATAGACTGAAGGACGTCAAGACACTGTCCAATGAAGAAATAAAATGAAAGATGAAAAATCAGTTTTTAGCATTGTGTAGAGTTTTGAATAGATGACCTTTGAATCATCATCCCTCAGGAATGGACATTAGCTGTAATAGGTGATTTTATAAAATATCAGCTCAGCATTGGCCAAAAAGCAACCAAGTCCTCCCAGGTTTAAAAACCAACCAACCAAACCACAAACCCAGGAATCCCCCCCAAAAAAACCCTCAGCAGAAGTCATTATGTGACTGCAGAAAAACACTGTGTCAGGACTTTGATTACTTCATATCATTCTGATTCAACCAACTCAAAAAAGAAAAGGTAGAAATAGAAATTATACAGAAAAGGGTTAAAAATTAGCAGAGAGACAGAATGGTCTTCAGTAAGAAATAGTAGCTAAACGGATTAGTAGAAAGGACAACTCAGGAATTAACATGGCAAATTTATAAAAATCATCAATGGTGTAAGAAGCTCATTTTGATCAAACACTGTAGGTGTTAAAAGTTTACATTTCAAAGGCCATTAGACCGTTTCAAGGAAGATTAAAATTCATCAAAGGCTACCCACAAAGATATCACCCAATACTCTCAAAAACCCAAGCCACATATTGTTGAAAACTGGAGAATATACCAGTGTAGTATCACCATAGTATCCTGGTTCTTGCAGTTTTCCCTAGACATCCACTACTAGCTAGTCTCAGAGATACACCAGGCTAGATAAGCCTTTGATCTGATATGGTGTGACAGCTTTTACAACAATATTTAAAATGTTAAACAAACAACATTTTAAATGTTATTAAATGTTTTGCATTATCAAACATAAAAAGATCACATTTTAAAATGGCTAACTATCCTACATTTACTTTATAAAAACAAATTTTAGAACTCATTATTAATAAAAAAGTAATTTATTGAGTGTTTGTTTTAAAAGGATAAATAGAAACTCGAGAAAAATATCAGACTATCTTTTTGAGGAAGAAAATGGAACGGTAGCTTCTTCAAGTACTTGTCTGTGGTTCTGAGGCTGAGATTGGTCAAGTACTTCTGGCTCTCCAGAACTTATAAAATTTTCAAGTGTATATGGGGGGAAAAATAACTAATTCCATTTTTATTTACATCACTGTACATCTTGAGCAATCAATGGTGTACAGTAATTATTTTTAAGTACATTGTTCTTGTAGCACCTTCACATTAATTTTACACAAGTGATTTTTAAAGTACCGACACTTTTAATTTAACTTTCTTTAATAGTAAACCTGTTTTTACTTCCTGAAAATGAATAAAATTATGCCTAAAACAATTAATGGCCTTAATATTTTAAAGAACATAGAGTTCTGAAACTACTGTTAAACATTTTATGTAATATGCAAAAGATAGCATGTTTTATCTGATTCCTACACATCTCTGATGATGTCATTGTTCTTTTTATAAGTTAGATCACAGTACAGTTAAATATAAAGATACCAGACTATCTGAATAAATAGGAAGAACCTTCTGAACTAACATTAAACAGTCAGTCTGTATTTCAAAAAGTAGTATATCTAATTATATGTGAGTTCTAACTACTCTTAACTATTGGCTTTGTAATGTAACATGCCTTTTACATGTTTTCTTCAATTTCATACTGTTCTGCAAATGCAAAATGTCAAAGTATTTCAGTACTTCAAAGTCTATAAGAGACCTTTAAATAAATTAAATTATAATAAATAAAAGACTAGTAGAAATAAAATAACAAATAGGGAAACAAAAAGGAAAATTGATCAGATTTTAAAACTGTTCAACTTCTACAACTTGTATCAGGTTTCTGAAAGACCTTCACATTCAGATATATACCATAGATATCTGCCTGACAGGACGTCAAGATGTAATGCTAACATTTATCCTTCTTTAATTTTATATATAACCATTTATGACTTTCCATACTGTAAGCTAAGCTCAGGACTGCCAAGACTGAAAGTATGAGCCTGAAGGAAGAGAAAACTCAGCAGCAGCCCACAAATCCAGTAATTCAAACCTGAGATGAATCATAATATACATGGTCATTAACATCACCTGATACTGCATATCAAAATAAGAGCCCACCAAACTTAAAAGGTGTGGGAGAGCAGTACCAATAAATATATTTTATTAAGCAGGAAACAGGAAAATATCTAAATAACAATTATTAGTGTTATTATTAAATTATGTTATTATATAGTGAAGATCCTTTATCTAAGGATACTGTTACATTTATTTTACCAGAGTAAGACATGTATTTTAATTTACTAGTTATCCCCTGAGACTTACCATGATTTCTTGTCTTATATTTGCTTGGATTTGCGCATGCAGAGTCCCTTGCATTTTCCAGTGCATAAGCACATCAAAACATAGTATATTGACAACTAGCTAATTTGCATTTTCTTCCCTGCAATTTTAGATTAGTTCTTGTCTCCCCTCCAGGGGATGCCAAGAATGGTTGTCTACATTCTTATAACATCACCTTCTAAAATAACGTAATAAGATATCTCTTTTATCTCTTTGAAAGGGCTTACCCTGGGTGTTTGGGGAGAAAAAGAATGTATTCCTCTATTCTGCCCAACATCCAATTCCAAGCTCTTGGAATTCTCTCTACAGCAATCTTTCAAGCTAATTTTATTCTTAAATTTCATCACTACACCCAGTTAAAAGGGTTTCAGTCTGATCTCTCTGGGAAATCATGTCTCATTCATAAAAGCCCAGCTACCATCCAAAGAAATCCCTGTCACAGCACTGATGTAGGTGCTAGGCATGGACTGAAAGATGCAGCTCAGCAGAAGCAGCAGCAGACAACAATATAGCAGCAAAAGAAGCTTTAATGCCAGTACCAGCATGGGGCTGGATATGCCACAGTGAAATTTCACTTCCGAAATTGGTAACGTTCAGGGATTCTTGAATGTAGGCTTGTAAAGGCACAGCTTTTAGATGTCGTGAAATAAAGCAATTTGGACTGATATAAACAGTGGAAAATCTTCCACATAAGAAGGCAAAAGGTCTCCTGGTTCCATAGGAGACTGTAGAGACTACAGGCAGCTATGAAATCTTCTCAGAATAAAGACAAACAAATAGAAATTGGTGGTAAACAACATCAAGACTTTTTGTATTTAAATGTAGGAGTTTTCTGTCACTCTTTATAAATTGATTTGTTCTTTCAAACTCCTGTTTCAGCTACTAAAGAAATCAAATTAATATCAGGAAAAAGTTTTGTAGAATAATAAGTAATGTTAAAAGCAAATGCTAAATTGAAAGCAAAGTATCACCTACAGTAAGCTCTTTTTCAGGTTTAATTTAATCCTGTAGCTCTATTATAAAAAGTCAATACAAAATATGCGGTATTATTTAATGAAGCAAAAAAGTTCTAATAAGTACTTGCTATTATAAATCATTAGGAATACACAATCTTTAATGCATCAGTTGAATGGAAAACAATATTGTGAGAAAGGAAGTCAAATTAAAATTTATTTACTGCTAAATGCATAGCACAGAAAATGCGGTTAGTGTCACAAATTTATTTAGACTCCATTAAAGAGAAGACAGAATATTTACATAAAAATAAACGTCTGTTTCAATGCTTAATCAGGAAATCAAATTGTGCATATCACACATGTAAGCCCCAATTGATTGTAAGCATATAAAAATGTTTTGTTGCCAAATTAACAGAGAAGGTTTGTTTTAAAAAAAAAATTGCTTCAATGCAATGTTTACAAAATGACTAAAGGAAACAGTAAGGAGAACACTAACTTAATTAAAATGATAACAAAAAAAGAGACTGAAGCATAGCTCCAACATCATCAGGAAAAATAATGTGCATCTATGTCAAAGTTATTTTGCTATAGCAAAAATAATTAATCAATGAAAAAATACATATAAATTATGTTTCCTCATATTGCCCCCATAATGCTTTCTGGTTATTTTAAAGCTTTAAAAGGTACTTAAAAATCAGAAACTTGAATAGCCCAATACCATCATTTCAAATGAAAGGACATCTTCCGTGACTTACACGTGGTCCTTATTAACTTACTCTTCCCAACATACTTTAAATAACAAATTCAGTGATGGAGTGGAGATTTTCTCCTTGTGCATTTTTGCTTGCTATTCAGAATTATGGTCCCAGAAGAGCATTATACTTTTACTCAGCAATGTACAGTTTCAAGTTACTTTAGGTTCAGTTCAAAGCAAGCTAAGCAAGTCTACTTTTGCCTCTACCACCTACTGACCTAGACTCACTCAAAAAAAAGAAAGTGTACCTTATGTAAGTTGAAAAGAAAACAAATTACTCATGAAGCAAAACTCATATTTCACTATAGCTAATATATACAGCAGTATTTAATGACGTGTACATTATCTACAATTCTTTTTTCACAGTATGAAACATGAAATTCACTCCACTGTTAAGGGTTATCACAATGACTTATCACTAAATGTGAAACACTCAAAAAAGCATGTTACACCGTACATGCAACTTAGATTGAACCTTCACATGCTTGTTAGTTTCTATTAAAAGGAAACTTAAATAAGTTAAGTTAGTATTTTTAAGATTTCACCAACAAAAATTATCTTCTTAGGAAAGCATGCTACTTTAAGTAATGTTAACCTGCTCTGCTCTAATAAAAATAAAATTTCAAAAAAACCAACAACTTTCTGATTCCAGTTCCTATTTAACAATGATTAGAGCCTAACAAGGATTAGAGCCTAAAGAAATAATCCTTTTAAGATATTAAAATAAAACTAAGGATCGAAGGACAAAAATAACAATTAAATGACTCTCTAGCGTTTGATACAAATAAGCAAACATTGCAAATATTATTCATGGTCTATGCAATGCATTCTTTACAAAGGCTTATATATTACTTGATTAATGAAACACCATCTTCATAATCTGAACTAGGTCATATGGGCGAGATTTCTTCAGTCAAATCCTATGTCCTAATATTTCAGGTAACCATGTCATAGAAACCTTGTTAAGTTCCACCTTAAAAAAAAAAAAAAAAAAAAAAAGGATTTCCTTTCCCCTTATTGAAATGCTGTTTAAAAACTCTTCCAATGCTTAAAAGCCTTCTTTAATTTCCAAGCTAAATTTATATTTGCTAATTTATACTTGTGTTTTCTTGCACTAGTGTAAACACAATTTGGAGAGCTTGGTTACTGCCCTATTCTGCACACAGGGACTTATCTACAGAAAGCAGCCATAATCCTTCTCAGACTTCTATGCTAGTCTGAGTCTTACATTCTAGTTTACAAGCACTTCATTGCAACAGGCTTACAAATTCTCCACATCCTGCACCAGCTCCCATTCCGATTAAGTCTTTTCAGAACATCAGTAATCAGAATTGTATACATAACACATAAGATCTTGATGATGCCTTGCATGAAACAAATACTTACTTTTCTCTCTTGGACCTGCTTTCTGTGATATATCCTGGGAGTGGCTTTGCCTTTTTCATGGCCACATTACTCCGGCAGTCAGCAACCACTTTGCAAGGACATAATACCTTCAAATCTTTTTGCATCTATATCTCTTCAAATTGATCGGCTCCCTTCTTATATACAGAAATTCTTATTTTTAATCCTTTTGTTATTATACTTTATCCCATTCTACCACTCCAGTATCCCAAGTAAAAAATTCTTCTTGTACATTTTTCTGACCCCCATCATGACACTCCTCTACTTTGTGACCTAAATTTCATTAAAAGCTACTATATTTCTGTGACATAATCACTACTGAAAAATACTCAAGATGAATAACAGATGCAATCCACTGCACTAATAATATCCTCCAGACTAATACTCTTTCTTGCAGCACAAGTCACTGTCACTTCATCCCTTCAGCTACTTCCTTTTCCAACGAATGATTATACTCTTCATCCAAACTTTGTCTAATTTTCTATGTACCAAGAAAAGTACAGATACAGCGTTTCTCCCAAACTAAGTTTCATTAGGAAATGTATTTTCCCTCATTGAAATAGTTAATAAGTAAACCTAGAATAATCCAGATCAATCAATCTATGGCAAATTTGTGTTGCATTTATCTCATTTTCCATTTTCATCTAGCTCTAATTTGTTAATTGTCATTTCTTTCAAAATTTGTCCTCATGCTTTGCATACAACTGTGATCAAGCCAGGACTGGTAATTATTTCTAATTCTAGCATTCATCTAAACTAATCCCAAGAGACTTTATCCAATTTAGTTCCGAACTTTTTACAATAGTGACTGGAAACATTTTAGAAAGCATTTCATTCATCCATAACTTTTTAATTACCTTTATTAATATACAAATCATATATATTATTTTCTTCAACCAGAGAACAGAAACCCATCACAGAGTGTTTGTATTCTAAAAGTATCCAAAATGAAGTTCCTTTAGTTTTCTATTCAAGTTCACTGTTTCAGTTATATAATTTTATTTTTCTATCCATAAAAAACTATCCATTCCCTGCTTTTTCTGGAACAAGGACATAAATCTTGTAGTATTCCATATATATACACTTAATTATTGTGCAAATTTACTTCTTTTTTCTTCGTAACTTCTGTTCATGTGTATCACAGGACATAGGTTAACATAATCCTGAGATTTGCTCGGTATTTACTCCTACATCCGTACTTTCATCTTTACTACTGTTTCTGTAAAAGCCTAATTTTATATCTGTATTAATTGCTCTGAGCAATTTGGGTGATTTTCTCTTTATAATTTTACATAAATAAATATGATCTGCTCATCTGATACAATCAGCAGATTATTCTCTAATTAAACATTTTCTTAATGAAATGCACCACCCTTTTCAATTC